>NW_027187336.1:6094970-6192526 GCF_028583685.1 Petaurus breviceps papuanus | reverse complement strand
TCTTTCTTTCTTTCTTTCTTTCTTTCTTTCTTTCTTTCTTTCTTTCTCTCTCTCTCTCTTTCTATCTATCTATCTATCTATCTATCTATCTATCTATCTATCTATCTATCTATCTATCTATCTATCTACCTATCTCCATACACATATATTTTTATACACACACATCTTGTCTTGTTCCAATGTAACAAACTTCTGGAGGGCAACGACTATTTTTCTTCCTTTCTACCTCCAGATCCTAGCACAGTGCATGGCATGCCATAGGTAGTTGAGTAATAATGCTTGTTGATTTTTTGGGGGGACTGGCTGCCTCTCTCTAGTCTTCCAAATTCAACTTAGTTTACCCCAGGACCAATTTTTAACTCTTTGTGGCTTTGTCTCCTAAGGCAGTTGTGTCAAACTCAAATAGAAAAGGATCCCTGCAAGCACATGTTTACTTAGAAAACCACAGATTAATATTACCTGTGTTGCATTGTATCTTGCATATTTTGTTGAATGTTTTCCAACTATATTTTAACAAGGAATATTACAAGGGCTACAAGTCTGATACCTCTGTCCAAAGCAATATTGAACTTGGATATAAGTAGAGTTTGCATATTTATCAAATTTGCAGTTGACAGAAAGCTGAGACGTATACATAGCACACTGAATTCTAAAATAAGGATCAAATCAATATTTACAAAATAGAATATTTATCTGAAACTAATAAATTAAAATGCAGTAGGGAGAAATATAGTCTTATACTTTAAGAAATCAACATCACATGTAGCAGCTGGGGAAATCATGTTTAGACAGTTTGTCTGAAAAAAAGGTCTGGTGACTTTTTTTTAAGCAATCAGGTTAAGTAACTTGCTCAATGTTACACGGCCAGTTATTTCTGGGTGTGGTGCTGAGTATCTGAGCCCGGATTTGATCCAGGTCATCCTGACACTGGAGCCGGTACTCTTACTTGCTGTGCTACCTGGCTGCCCCTAGGTCTGGTGATTTTAATGGAATAAACAGAATGCTATCTATATATGGCAACTAAAAAAAAAAAGTGAGCAATTTTCAGAGGATTTAGTTATAAGGTGATACTGCTGCTATGCTCTGCCTTTGTTAAACTATGTCTGGAGTACTATATAATTTTGTTTACCAAAGTCTAGAAAAGACAGTAATTAAATAGAAAATGTCCAAAAATGGCCATCAGAAAGATAAAGGTCCTTAAGGTCATGCCATATATGTGGATTGAATAAAGGAATTGGGCATATTCAGCCTAAAAAAGAAAGGATTCAGGAGGAACTTAGAAGTTGTATTCAAGTACTGAAAGGGATGATATGTGAAGGTTATTAGGCTAGTCCTATTTGGTCCCAAAAGCCAAATTTGACAATGTCATACAATGGAAAAACTACTGTATTATTACTCAGAGAACTTGATGTTTACTTCCTGTGTAACCCATGGACAATTCATTTGACCTATCTGGTCCAAGTTCACATCAATAAACCAAAAAACGAAAGACTAGATGTCCTTTAAAGTCCCTAGATCTCATGTCTATGATACTTTGATCTCAAGTGGGAGAAAGGAAAATTTAAACTTGATATTAAGGAAAATGTAATTTAGTAGCCATTATAGCTACTAAAAGTGGAATGGGCTACCTTGGGAGGTCATGGGGTTCCTCTTTGTTATAGATCTTCAAGCAAGGGCTATGTGAACACTTGTCAGGCACATGATCACATGCATTTTGGAGTGCAGTGCATTTTATTGCTTAGATGGCTACTGAGATCCTATCCAATTCTGAAATTTTATGAATTCATGAAAAATCTTATACCACCTGCCCCACTCCATGATCGGGTCTAGTAGTGTTTCATTCAATGAAGCTATTCAATAAACATTAGTTGAATAAATGAATGGATTTAGACTGAATATTCCCAGCTCTGACCTGTAGCTCTCCCTCTGTGACTTGACATAAAAATCTAAAATGTTCCTGTTGGGGAAATAATTGGTCATTGAGATACATATCCTGTTGAAACTTGAGAAAACCATACACTAAACCTTTCCAGTCTGAGTGAACTAGCTTCTTTTAAAAAAAAAAAACAAATAGTATTTTATTTTTCCCCGGTTATATATTAAAACAAATTTTTTAACATGAGTTTTCAAAACTTTGAGTTCCAAAGTCTCACCCTTCCTCTCTTCCCTCCCTCCTCATTGAGGAGGCAAACAATTGAATATAGGTGATATATATGTGTAGTCATTCAAAACACATTTCCATATTATTTATGTTGTGAAGAAAAACTGACCAAAAAGACCTCAAGAAAGATAAAGAAAGTTTAAAAAGAGGGTATGCTTCAATCTGTATTCAGACATTATCATCTCTCTCTGAGGATAGCCTTTTTAATCATGAGTCTTTTTGGGTTGTCTTGAATCATTGTGTTGCTGAGAATAGCTAATTCATTTACAACTTATCATCTTAAAATAATGTTGTTACTTTGTACACTGTATATTTCACTTTGCATCAGCTCATGTAAGTCTTTCCAGGTTTTTTCTGAGAACATACTGTTCATCATTCCTTATGGCACAATAGTATCCCATCATAATCACACACCACAGTTTGTTAAACCATTCCCCAATTGATGGGCTCCCCTCAATTTCCAATTTTTTGCCAACAGAAAAGGCTGTGATATTTTTGTACTTATAGGTCTTTTTCTTTTTTTGCTTTTCATGTCTCTTGGGATACAGACCTAGCAGTGGAATTGCTAGCTCAAAAGATATAAATGGTTTTTATAGCCCTTTGGGCAAAGTTCCAAATTGCTTTACAAAATGGTTGAATCAATTCACAACTCCATCAACTGTGATCTAATGTCTCTTTTTTCCTACAGCCCCTCCACCATTTGTCATTTTCCTTTTCTGTCCTATTAGCCAGTTTAATAGATATGTGGTAGTACCTCAGAATTGTTTTAATTTGAATTTCTCCAATCAAAAATGTGTTAGAGCATTTTTTCATATGGCTATAGATAGCTTTGATTACTCTGCTGAAAAACTGTTCATATCTTTTGATCATTTATCAATCAGGAAATGACTCATATTCTTATTAATTTGACTCAGTTCTTTATATGCTTGGGAAATGAGTCTTTTGTCAGAGAAAATTGCTTTAAATTTTTTTCAGTTGCTATTGTTCACTCTATTTCCCTCCATCCTATTTCCGCTCCTTGTTCATTCGTTCATTTATTCATTCATTCATTTAGACCTTCCCTATTTATTCTATTTTCTCTCTCCTTTCACCCTCTCCCTCCTCAAAAGTGTTTTGTTTCTGACTACCACCTCTCCCAATCTTCTCTCCCTTCTATCAGCACCACCCTCTTCTCTTATACTCTTCCCCTCCTACTATCCTGCAGGGTAAGAAAGATTTCTCTACCCAACTGAGTGTTTGTTATTCCTTCTTTGAGATAATTTTGATGAGAGTAAGGTTCACTCACTCCTCTTCAAATCCCCCAACTTCCCCTGTCAAAGCTTTTTCTTTTCTTTTCTTTTTTTTAATGCTTTATTAACTTCTGATTTACATCATCCATTTCTGCCAGATTTTGAGTTACAAATTTTCTCCCCATTTCTCCCCCAGCCACTGGCCCAAAATAGCAGTCCCACAGGATATCCCCTCCTCCAATCTGTTCTATCCCACATTTTCCCCCATACCTCTTTCCACTTTTCCAGTGGATCTCTTATGCCTCAGTGCCTGCACGTCCAATTTCCCAATTACATGTAAGATGGTATTAATAATAGTATATATGTATATATACATATATATACACACACTCATGTATACATATATATAATACATATACATATATATGTATATATATGCATATTTGAATTCCAGATTCATTCCCCTACTTCCCCATCACCCACCCCTACTGGGAAGATACGCAGTTCAGTATAGGCCGCAGGTGTGTTGCTAATGCAAAACAATAACATAATAGATACATTGTAAAAGACTGACTACACTTCCCTCCCTCCCATCCCACCTCCCACCCACTCTACTCTCCACTTTGATCCCGTCTATTTTCAAAAGTGAGTGCTTCCAACCTCCCTCCCCCCCAGCCTACCCTCCCTTCTATCATCCCCCCTTTCATCCCCTTTCCCCCCTACTCTCCTGGAGAGTGAGATACCCTATTTAGTGTGTATTTCACTCCCTCCTCAAGCCAAATTAAATGGGAATAAGCTTGACCCATTCTCTTTTGCCTTCCTATTCTTCCCCTCCATTGTAACCATTTTCCCTTGCCTCTTCTGTATGAGATAGTTTACCCCATTCTGTCTCTCCCCATGTCCTCTCATTATATTCCGCTCACCTCTTAATTTCACCTTTTAAGTATCATTCCTTCCTGTTAAATTGGACCTGTGCCCTCTATCTATGTATACTTTTAAACATATGTACACACATTCACATTTGTGTGTACCATATATGCCCATATACCCTCATATATAGACAAATATTTCTAATCCCTTCAACTACTGAGAAAAGTTTCATAAGTTACAATATTGTTTTTTTCCATGTAGGAATGTTAATAGTTCAACTTTGATAAGCTCCTTATGATTCCTTTTCCCTGTTTACCTTCTCATGCTTCTCTTGCTTCTTGTATCTGAATGTCAAATTTTCTATTCAACTCTGTTTTTTTTCAGCAAGAATGCTTGAAAGTCCTCTATTCCACTGAATGACCATATTTACCTCTGAAACATGATATTCTGTTTTGCTGGGTAGGTAACTCTTGGTTTTAATCCCAGCTATTTTGCCCTCTGGAATATCATATTCCAAGCCCTTTGATCCCTCAGTGTAGAAGCTGCCAGATCCTGGGTTATCCTGATTGTGTTTCCACAATATTCAAATTGTTTCTTCCTGGCTGCTTGTAATATTCTCTCTTTAATATGGGAATTCCGGAACCTGGCTATAATATTCCTAGGAGTTTTCTTTTTGGGATCTTTTTCAGGAGGTGATCAGTGGATTCTTTCAACCTCTATTTTGCCCTCTGGCACTAAAACATCAGGGCAGTTTTCTTTGAGAACTTCCTGGAGGATGATTTCTAGGTTCTTACTTTGCTCATGGCTTTCAGTCAGTGCAATAATTTTTAAATTATCTCTCCTGGATCTATTTTCCAGGTCAGTGGTTTTTCCCATGAAATATTTCACATTACCTTCTATTCTTTCATTTGTTTGGATCTGTTTAACAGCATCTTGATTTCTCATAAAGTCATTAGCTTCCATTTGTTCCAATCTAATTCTGAAGCAATAATTCTCCTCATTGAGTTTTTGAGATTCTTTTTCCATCAGGCAAATTCGACTTTTTAAGGCATTCTTCTCCTCATTGCCTTTTTGGGCCTCCTTTGCCATTTGAGTCATTCTGTTTTTTAAGGTTTTATTTTCCTCAGTCAGGCTGTCGACTCTCATTTCATAATTTTCTTGCACTGTTCTCATTTCTCTTCCCAATTTTTCCTCCACTTCTCTTATTTGGTTTTCAAAATCTTTCTTAAGGTACTCTATGGCCTGTAACCAGCTTGTATTTTCCTTTGAAGCTTTTGGTGCAGGAGTTCTGACTTCACTGTTTTCCTCCTGTTCCATGCTTTGCTCCTTTTTGTCCCCAAAATAGGAATATAATGTTGGAATCTTCTGTCTTCTTTGTTTCCTTTGCCTGCTCATTTTGCCACTCAATTATTTGACTTTTGGGCTTTTTGCCACAGTATGTCTCTGCCACTAGACAGGGGAACTTTCATTTCTCTGGGGTTTTCTCAGCTTCCGGATGATGGTTCCCGTCTCTGAGGTCTCCACATGCTCTGGCAAGCTGGACACACATCCCAGGACCTCCACCCTAGACTGCAATCCATATCCAAGAAGGTTAAAGCAAGAGCGATTACCCCTCAGACTGGTGCTTGGTCCCCCTACACTCTGCAGGCCAAGAACTGAGCCTGCCATGTGGTGCTGGCTAGCTTTGCTGGCATCTCAGCGGCTTTTCACCCTGGGGGGTAAAAGCCACGCACTCCCACTTACTGGTCCCAAATTCCAGACTGTACTGACCTCTCACTTTGTCCTTTGTGTCTATGTGTTGATAAATCTGGAAACGGCCACAGCTGCTGCTGATCTGGAGTCTCTCTGGACAGTAGCTCCTCAGGCCCGCCCTGGGGCTAAAGCCTCGGTGCAGGTCTGGGCTGGGCTCCTAGAGCACTGTGCTGGATTACTGCCAGCCTGCCAGGCTGTCCTCAGCAGGAGGTTACCTTCTCTGTGTCATTTTGTGGGTTCTGCAGCGACAAAGTTTGTTTAGAGTCCCTTTTTTACATGGATTGGGGAGGGTGGAAGCCCGAGCTGTTGGAAGGTTGTGCTTCTACTCCACCATCTTGGCTCCGCCCACCCTCAAAGCTTTTTCTTGCCTCTTCTTTGTGAGATAATTACCTCATTCTCTCTCACTGTCCCTTTCTTCCAGTACATTCTGTTCTCACACCTTACATTTTATTTTTTTAGATAGTATCCCCTCACATTCAGCTCACACCTGTGCTGTCTGTCTATATATACTATTTCTAACTGCCCTAATATTTAGAAAGCTCTTGTGAGTTATAGTTATCATCTTTTTATGAAAGATTGTAAACAGTTTAACCTTAAGTCCTTTATGATTTCACTTTCCTGTTTACCTTTTTATGCTTCTCTTGAGTCTTGTATTTGAATGTCAATATTTTTCTCTTCAGCTCTGGTCTTTTCTTCAAGAATACTTGAAAGTCCTCTATTTCATTGAATGTTTATTTCCTCCCCTGAAGGATTATACCAACTTTTACTAGGTAGGTCATTCTTGATTATAATACTAGCCCCTTTGTTCTCTGAAACATCAAATTCCAAGTCTTGCAGTCCTTCAATATAGAAGCTACTAAATCTAGTATTATACTGATTGTGGTTCCATGACACTTGAATTGTTTCTTTTTGTCTGCTTGAAATATTTTCTCTGTGGCCTGGGAGCTCTGGAATTTTGCTGTAATATTACTGGGAGTTTTCCTTTTGGGATCTCTTTCAGGAGGTGATTAGTAGATTCTTTCAGTTTCTATTTTACTCTCTGGTTCTTCAATATCAGGACAGTTTTCCTCATTCATTTATTGAAAGATGGTCTAGGCAGTTTTTTTTTTTTTTAATCTTGGCTTTCAGGTAGTTCAATATTTCTTAAATTATCTTTCCTAGATCTTTTTTCAAGGTAATTTTTTCCAATAAGATATTTCACATGATCTTCTATTTTTTCATTCTTTTGGATTTATTTTATTGTTTCTTGATTTTTCATAAAGTCTTTAGCTTCCATTTGCACAATTCTGATTTTTAGGGAATTATTTTCTTCAGATAGCTTTTGTATTTCCTTTTTCCATTTGGTCAATTCTACTTTTTAAGGAATTTTTTTTTCTTCAGTTAATCTTTGTACCTCTTTTTCCATTTGGCCAGTTCTAATTTTTAAGACATTCTTCTTCTCAGTGGCTTGTTGTACTTCTTTTAACATTTGACCTAGTCTGTTTTTTAAGGCGTTATTTTCTTCAGTATATTTTTGTGTCTTCTTTACCAAGATGTTGAGTCTTTTTATGTGATTTTCTTGCATCACTCTTCTTTGTTTTCCCAATTTTTCCTCTACCTCCCTTGATTTTAAAAATCCTGCTTGAGCTGTACCATGGTCTGAGACTAATTCATGGTTTTACTGGAGGCATGTGATGTAGAAGCTTTGACTTTGTTATCTTCAGAGTATGTGTTTTGATCTTCCTTGTCACCATAGTAACTTTCTGTGGTGAGAATATTTATTGTTTTTTTGATGTTTGCTCATTTTTGGCAGCCTATTTCATGACTTTTAACTCTTTGTGAAAGTAAGACTCTTCTTCCAAGGTGGAGAGTGTACTGCTCCATGCTTCAGGGATTTTGTGCAGCTGTTTGCAGAGACATTTCTAGGGACCTGTAAGTTTTCAGTTTTAACAAGGTTGTATTATTTAAAGAGAGGTGTGTTTACTACTCTGCTAGCCTGCACTCTGGTCTGTGAGTGACCAAAAGTATTCTTTTCTGCCCTGGAACTGTGATGAGAGTCCTGCTTCATTGCAGCCATGAGCTCTGGTGTGCCAGTGCTCCTCCTGACCTGTCACCCAGCACTGCGACCCCATCCAAGCTTTGGCAGAGCAACAGCGTCCTGTCTCAGTGCTAACAAAGAAACCCTGTGATCTCCTGATATGACCAGTTGTTTGACCTTCTTACCATCTTTTGGCTAAGAGATCTTGAAGCAACAGCTGCTGCTGCCACTGATTCAGTGGCTCCCAAGACCTGCTCCTGGTTTCCTGGGGTCTGGGTCTGTGCTGTTATGGCCTGCAACAGATTGTGCTCCATTATTACCTAGGTATAACAACACTTTCCTGCTGACATTCTAAGTTGTCTTTGGCTGGAAAATTATTTCACCCCATCCTTTTGTAGGTTCTGCTGCTCCAGGAATTGTTTTATAACATTATTTTAAAATGTTCAGAGGCATTTTGGGGAGAGCTCAGGTGAGTCACTGATTTTTCTCAGTTATCTTGGCTCTGTCCACAAATGAACCAGATTTTGGTATTTGTTTTTTCTATTCTGATCAAAAATAAAAGTTACTAACTTTCTGATTCTTAGAATCTTGACAGATACTATTAAATTTTTTGACTGATTCTATTTCATAGTTTGGAAATGGAAGCATCAAAAGTCTCACATTTTATAAAATTATGTGGTTTTACTCTAGCAGTTTTGGAACTAGGATGTGCTCTGGGAAAGGTAGATGAGGGTGTCATTGAGTCCTAAATACTCCTACTTATTCCAAATTGTTCATAAACTGACCTCCTAGCAATCAACTGACAGTTATGCAATATTATTATTATTATTAGTAGTAGTAATAATCATAGTGTCAAAGGGTTGCATTATTTACCAATGGGACCGGTTTTCAATGCATTAAGTGGAATGATAGTATTAAGTATTTCCTGCATGACTTGCTTGTAGAAAAGGTGAGATAAATTCATAAATAAGCCTATTACAAAACTTGACTGAAAACTAATGTCCTACTTTACACACTAGGACTTTAAATGTGGCACTCCATAATGTAAAAGGAATTCTTAATCTCTTCATTTTATTTAATTTAACATGTTGAGGAATAAGTTCATTAATCATTTCATATTAAAATTCAAGCAGAGGGAAAACCGTTGGATGCTTTGCATTTACCAAGAGCAATTCCATTTGGTTTGGGGATTTTCTTAGGTCTGATAGAGAGTGGTGGAGAAGCGAATATTAACTTCTGACACACTTTCAGCTTCATTTTCCTGAAGTCTTTAAAAACCTATTAGTTGTCTCTATCTAAAAAGAAACATGTTGGATGACCATTAACTTTTCACAAACTTTCTCCTTTTCCTATTTTCCCAGTCCACCTGCTCCCAAGAGCTTTATTTGCCACTTTTGTAAGAATGGAGACAAAGCCTACCCCTATATATATATATAGTTTTTATTAATTTGTTTACCTTTAGTTTACAAGGATCCTACTCCTTCTATTCACAGCTTTTAGCACTCCATAATCATTTATTCCTTTGATTTTTTTAATATAGTCAACCTGTTAATTCTTAATTGTATGTAATCCAAACTATAGAGCAATACATAATATTCAGTTACATGTGACCATGCTATAACCATTTTGACTATCACCTGCCCTGTTGGAGATAGCTTAAGACCCCTATGTAAAGAAACCCAGGTATACCAACCCCATCATCAAGCTGCCAATCCTGATTCCCACCAGACAGACTGTAGTAATAGTTGAAAGGAATAGCTCTTCTGGATAAGGGGCCCACTTTCTCCTCCAACCCTGACACTACTAACACCAAGTATTAATCAAGTGTCATTTGTGGGGAGGAAAGCCTGGGCTCCCTGGGTATAGTAATGCATCCATTATCCTATCCCGGCCCCCCAAATTCATATTTCAGTTCAGTCCTGTGGCCATCTCCTAATGAAAGAAGCTTTGTCAAGATCTGACCTGGCAACTGAACTACATCTGCAGGTGCAATAGCCCCCACTTCCTCATGAGCCAGATCTTGGAACATCTTGGAAGTCAGTCAGAAAGGTGGGCTGATCAAAGACGTGGCTGAAGCTACCCTCAGAATTTGCTCTTGAGTACCCCCTAGAGCCCTAGTAGTTAATTTAGCAAGCCCTATACCAAGTACTTGTTACTCTCGTCTGTTACATATTTTGAGAGGGAAAAGGAGAAAGGAAAAAGGCAGACATCGAACCTCTTTATGAGAAGAACTGACCCAGGTACTTTGCCTTGTCTAGAAATTAACCTGAGCTATTTCCTATGAGGTCTCTCCTGACTGAACAATGCAAAATTCATATATGAAAATCAATTGGACTTATCTATAGATCGCTGACTGATGGACTTTGCAATTCACTGGCTTACTGCTATTTAAATTAAGAGATATAACTTTCTAGATGTCCTTTTCAGGTTTATTGTAAGTTGAAAGATCTTGTAAATACTACCTTTGAATAAAGAAGAAAAGAGAATGTGCCCACAAGCAAGTTAGAATTGCGTGGTACAGATCTTGAGTGGATGAATTATATAAACATCTGCAATTTTATGTTATAGATTCCCCAGTGTATGTGTTTTTCCCTCCCCTCCTATGTACTTCCCTCCCTATTACTGTGTGCCTACTATCCTCCAGAGATACTGAGTATATTGATTGGAGAGAGTGACCCCAGGTCTTCATGTAGATTGTGATGCATTATATTATTCTTTCATTGTTTCATACGTGAGTGCCCATGATGCTACATGAGCACAGTGCTTGGCACACAACAGGCAGTTGATTAATCTTTTGGTTAAATGACTCAACTGTATCCCACTCCCTCTCAGGAGATGATCTGGCCTCTTACTTTGCTGTGAAGATTCTAAGCCATTTGCAAAAAAAAAAAAAAAAAAGGTTCCTAAACTTTCTACATTTGCACATTATAGAATTAGAGCTAGAAGAGATTTTAAGGTCAACATATTTCCATCTCTTTAGTACCTCTCTCTTTCTTCACTCTTTTCTTTGAGAAAGGAAAATCCCTCCTAAATGGCAGTTAGCCTCCTGCTTTTTTGTCCCATCCTCTTTCCTGACCTCTAGAATCTTGCTCTTTATTTATCCCCTTTGAATCCTCTCTTTCTGTGTCTCTCTGTTTCTCTGTGTGTCTCTGTCTTTGCCTCCCTCTCTACATCTGGCTGTCTATCTCTTCTGCTTTCTCTGTCTCTCTCTTATTTTGGACATGACATTCAGAGTGTCCAATGACTCATGACACACACGTGTATATACATACACACAGACATATATGTATACATATGCTTATGTGCATATGTGTGCATGTGTATAAATAGCTAGAATATTACACAGAACAGCTAGATAATGGTAATAACTATCACATATATACTATATAAGGGGCTCAGTATTTAGTTTATGAAATACAGAATATTATCTCTAATTAACTAAATTTCCTAAAGGAAATGAGGCACTCCTATGAAGCAATATTGGCTAAGGTTCTTCATTACCCCCCAACTCTCCGCCCCCCCACACACAAGTAAAAGCCTGGTAATTTCACTCTGTATTGGGGAGGCCATTTTTTGTGTCTGAGGGCTCTGTTCAAGATTATCAAATGCTTGGGAAGCAGCATAATAGAATGGAGCCAAAAGACCTTAAATTAAAATCCCAGCTCCAGAACTTATTACAAGAATGATAGAAGATATATTATGGATTTGGTTTCAGAGGAACTACATTAGAATCCCAGATCTTCTGCTTACTGCTTTTGTTGCCCTTGGCAAACATTTAACCTCTCTGAACCTTAATTTCTTTCTTTTTTTCTTAACATTTCATTTGTTTTAATCAATCAGAATTTTACTACTCACCCTTCATATCTCCTTTGCTCAACTGAGAAAACAAGGAGAAAAATAATAAACACAGATAGCCAATGCAAAGAAATTTTCACATGGATCATGTTCAATAATATATATTTTTTCTAATTCTCCATTGTGGATCCTTTGTTTCTTGGTCAAAATATATGTAGCATGCTTCATCACCAGGCCTCTGGAAACCTGATAAAATTTCAACACATTCCATCAAATGTATATGCTATTGGGGCGGCCAGGTGGCTTAGTGAGTAAGAACACCAGCCCCAGAGTCGGGATGACCTGGTTTCAAATCCGGGCTCTGATACTTAGCACCACACCCAGAAATAACTGGCCGTGTAACCTTGAGCAAGTTACTTAACCCTAATTGCTTAAAAAAATGTATATGCTATAACTTATTTGTGCATTTCCAAATTTTGGGGAACCCATTCATCTTCCTGTTCTTTGCCACCTCAGAAAGAGGCATACACACATGTATGTACATTTCTTAGAGTTTATTTTGCCTGGGCTAATTTCTTCCTTCACCTACTCTCCCTCTGATTTCCCTTCCTCTCTTTTCCCTTTTCCCTTCTATATCCCCCCCAAGCTCCTTATTCTTGTTTTTTTAGTTATCTACTTGTCACCTTGATTTCATGAGATAATTTCCCCTAACCTTCCTTCATCCAGACCCCACTATTGTATTTTTCTTCCCCTCTCTTTCTATTATTAAGATAATTAAGGCATAACAGAACCTCACGGGTCTTTTCTAATTGGACTCTCATAGTGAACCTGATGATTTTAGGGAAGGTTCAGCCATGTATCATCCCAGATATCTAAATGTAAGAAGTTTACCCATTGGGTTTCTCTTTACTCCTGTATTTGTACTTCAGTGTTTCTCTGCAGCTCTAGTCTTTGCATCAGGAATGCTTAGACATCCTACCTATTTCCTTAAAGGTCTATTTTTTTTCTCCTGTACCATTACACTCAGTATGGGTAGGTAAGTTATTCTTGACTTTAATTCCATATCCTTTGCCTTCTATAATATCATATTCCAAGTTTTCACTAGTTTATGGTGGTATGTGCTATATGAAGGGTCATATTATGGCTCTTCAGTACTTGAATTCATTCTTTCTGGCTTCTTGCACTATTTTTTCTTTGACCTGGAAGCTTTGTATTTTTACTATGATGTTTCTAGGAGTTTTGATTTTAGGGTTTCTTTCAGGAGATGACTGGGAGATTCTATTTCCATTTTGCCTTTGGTTTCAAGAAGTCTGGGAAGTTTTCTCTTAAGATTTTTGAAATGCAATATTCACACTCTTAATTTGGATATGGTATTCAGAGTATCTAGCGATTCTTATTTTTCTTTTTTTTTTTCCAGGCAAGTTTTTCCCCTAAGGAAACATTACATTTCCTTCTATTTTTTTTTATTTTTTCTTACTTTGTTTTAGTATTTCTTGTTTCGTGGAGTCATTGGCTTTTATTTAGTCCATTCAAATTTTTAGGGAGTTTGTGTCTTGAGTAAAATTTTATATCCTATTTTACAAATTGTAAATTTTCCTTACAATTCTTTTCCCCCTAGTCTTGTTGCTTTTCTTTTATAAACCTTAATTGCTTTCTTTCCTTTTATTAAAGTAATTAAACACTTGCTTCATTTCTTCTAGGAATTCTAGATAAAATTGTGCCCAACCTGTGTTTTTCTGAAGCATTGTTGGCAGAAGTTTTAGAGTCATTCTTTCTGTGTTTGTGTCTCATAATTGCTCATTGTGGAAGGACTTTCTTTTTGTTTGTCCATTCTTACAAGCTTCTTCCTGACTTTGGACTTGATGTTAGTACTGGTCTTTGCTGCATTTCTGGAGGGGATGTATGGCAAATTCCTGTTGCTTTCTTGAAGTGTTAAATATTGTGTTATTACAGTATCTCAGGTACAGGCTAGGTTCCTGCAAACTCAATATTTCCAAAATGGTTTGATTCAGGGAAAAGTCTCATTGCTCCTCTACCCCCCTCTCCAAGTCTGAGCTCTGCAAGTTCTTTACCTGGATTTGGGTCTGTGAACAACTAGACTTCTGCTGGCTCCATTTCCTTCAGCCATCTGGAATGGTTATTTCAGAGTGGCAAAATTCTAGGCTCTTTTTTGGTTCAGGATTCCTGACTTAGTTTTTCTCTCTGTTGGGCTAGATAGATGCTTGAAGTGAGACCTTGCTCTGAGATTAGGGTCTGAGGCACACCAATGCTCCTGTTGACATCTGAACTTCCTCCTTTCTGGATACATTGAACTGGGCTTTCCTTCCCTAGAATAGAGGACCACTCTACTTTGCACATCTCTTTCTCAAGTCTGCCCTGCATCTGTGACCTAGGATTGAGTACTAAGTAATAGTTGCCAGCTGCAGAGCGGTCTGCATTGCAGTGTTATGGGTCTGGCAGTATCCTGATATAGTTCCAGGACCTCTCGCTATGGTGAAAAGTCTCTCCCTCTTCAATGGAGGGATTCTGACCTTACCTGTTCCCAATGTCCAAAGATCTCCTTGTTCATCTCTCTATGCCAAGCTGGGCTGGACAACTGAAAGTGACCTTTTCTGGCTTTCCCCATCAGGATTTGGTCTAATTTTCTAGATTAGTTTAGAGGAGACTATAAAAAGGTGCTTGCCACACTGCTTTCTACCATTCCCCCATTATCTGATTCTAGAGGTATTACGCTGAGTGAGACACTTCACCTCATTTCTCTGGGGCCTAGGTTTCCATATCTATAAAATAAAAAGTTTGAACTACATGCCCTCAAAGATTCCATTAAACTTTAAGTCATAGATAGCATGGGATTTCTGCTGAGAAAGGCCAGTCTTCAAATAGGAAAGTTTTACTGGGGAAAGCAGTTATTGGTACATTGTTTCATTTTTTAAAACTATAGTATGATATTCAACGAGAAAGTACAGATAGAAAGCAGTATTACAAATAGAGAGAAAAAATATTTCCAAATACTGTTTAACATCATGATATTTGCTACCTCAGATAGATTTGGAAAACATAACAAATAACTAGAACTTTTTAAAAGTTTGAATGAGATTCAATATTTAACAGAAAATGGCCTAGGAGGCCAAGTGTATAGCTAGTTAATTTGAGGGGGCTACCTATATATCCACAAAGCAAAACTCTCTCTCTCTCTCTCTCTCTCTCTCTCTCTCTCTCTCTCTCTCTCTCTCTCTCTCTCTCTCTCTCTCTCTCTGTCTCTCTCTCATTCTCTCTTAGTCTCTCTCCCCTATTGTCAATCTCTTTCTTGCTCTCTCTGTTAAAAAAAAAAAGTTTTTTCATATTTTTGGTGTCTCTTTTTTGGGGGAGAGAATCTTTTTTTCTCTGTCTCTGCAGTATCTTATCAGAAAAATCAGGTGGATAGCAACACTGTAATTACTTTTTTTTAAAGCTAGCATAGTGTTTAATGGGCCTGTGAAATATGCTATGAAGCAGTAATAATTCCTTTTTCCCTCTTCTTTTTTGATAAAACAAAAAGAACCATAGCACGTTGCCCAGCAATGGGAAACTACCTACTAAATATCAAAGATCAACTATAAATTAATTAACATATGGTTGAAAGTTTGAAATTGGGGGGATTACAATAATTACCTTTTCTAACACACTTTCCTCACAATTCATAGTCCTTTTGTTCAGAAGCCAAAATTAGATTTGGTCTGTTTTATGAGGATGTTCTATGTATCAATTGTCATCTTGAATAACTTTCTTTTCAGCATATGAGTGATAGTTTTGCTTTATACATTCTTTGGCATTCTGCACATACATCAAATTAGCTATCTACTTGGGTCCCTTGGCTATTTTCTCTACAAATTTTCCTTTCACTTGAACTTAGAAAAAGATCTAGTTATTTGTTGTATGTTCCACAGTGATCTAAAGTGGTAGTTTTCTATTGTGATGTTGTACAAGTTTGGAAACATTTTTTTTCTGTATTTGTAATATTGCTTTCTATCTGAACTGTCTTATTGAGCTGATGTTCAATACTGTACTTTTCCAAAAACTGAAATCAACTATGTCTTCTAACTATCTGAAATAGTATTGCTTAGTGGATTGAAAACTGTTCTGTAAGGGAGGAAGACCTGTGTCATGTTTGCTCTGACAAACTCTCGCTATGTGATTCTGAGTAAGTAGATTGACCTCTTTGTGCCCTCTTGCAACTCTCCAAGATTAGCATTTGCATAATCCTTGCAAACATGTAAGAGTATCCTCACTAGAAGGAAATGAAATCACAGATCCAGATTAAAAAAAAAACCCCAAACCCTTCCTTCTTATATTATAATCAGTCTCCAGAGTTTTGTTGTGGTCCTCTAACAATCTACAAAATTTACTTCTTGGGTAGTCTACAAGCAGAATAGGACTTCTTACCACTCTGGGCCATGGTTAAGTAGGCATTGTTAAACTCTAATCATCTGGCAGGTTTTAGGACCTTAAATCAAGGTTCTAGACTGGTGACTGACCATTAGAATCAAACAGGATGGTGCCCTCTGTGGAAAGTCTCACTCTTCACAAAGCCTGTCTGTTGACAATCTCTAGGGCATAGGAAGATCAGAACCCAAGACCCCCATGCACTAGAACAAAAACCCACAGCTAATTCATAAGAGAGTATATGAGATCAGTGCCAGAAACTTACCTTTTTTTTGCTAAATTATTTAAAATAAAAACCCAAATCAAGGCCCAGCAAAGGGGGAATTTGAGTTAACTTTCATTTTTGATCAGAAATAACCTATTAGCAAAGGTTTTTAATTTGGTACTATTTGTAACTTTCAATGAAAGATAGCCTTTTATGGAATAAAGTGAGACAATACCCTTTGAAGAAAGCTTAAGTGTGTGCAAATATTGAGTGAGTTTGAGCTCTGCTAAAAATGTAAGATGTGGGTTCAGTTTTGAAATATCAATATCTTATTACCCAATAATGGGTAGTAATGATCAAAATGGATTGGGGGAAGATTGGTTACAATTTAAAGAGAATTAGTCTTTAACCTTCGTATATGTATTATGAATGAAATCTCTAAATTGCCCCATTTACATTGGAGAGATTCCTTCTTTCCATACTGCTACAAAATTCTCCTCTCTATCTTATATTCGAAGAGAATCATGGCTTACCAACTTTTGCCTAGTTATCATGGGACTTTCCCAATTTGTTTTAAAGCTAGGCCACTTAGTTGTGTGGAGAAAAACAGTCAAGTTTGCCCCAGAGTCTCCAGGGGAAATATCTTTATTTGCTCCTTATCTACCATAATCATGACCTCTTGAAGGAATTTCTTGACCCAGGCTGCTTGAAAGCGGTACTGGGCAGGAGAGGGGGAGGGCATAAAGGAGGAGGAGAAGGCATTTCCATTCCCTTTTTAAAATCCAAAGTAAAAAAAAAAAAGGAAAGGAAGAAAATATGGAACAAATATCAAAGAAAGGTTTCAATTGCATGTTTTCTTGTGGATTCACTAGTGGAAAATGATAGAAACATTTTTGTCACAGTCTCCAGACAGCTGTGTGTGTGTTTGTATGTGTGTATGTATGTGTGAGTGTGTGTGTGTGATGTATGTGTGTGGGGGTATGGTGTGTTTATAATTGGGGTTGGTCAGGGATCCTAAAAGCCCTTTGCTTGCATACATGCCTGGGGGCACTTTTGAGCTATTCTAGGTTGACTCTTTGTCTTGCTCTAGACCCTGATGGTTTGCCCACCTGCTCCTATAATCCACTACTTCTGTTCAGGGCTTCTTTCCTCCCTTCCCTCCCCCAAAGGAATAGGAATGAAGTCTCACAGCTTCTCTCTTATCATCCTTTTCTTAAAGCAAGCCTATAGCTTTTAAAAAAGTTTTCTAAGCAATTTTTTGTCTTCCAGAAACTACAAAGGGTAAAAAAAAAGAAAAATATGGGTAAAGTTAAAGAGTTGCAAAACATCTGAAGAAGTCTCACAAGAAAGTCATCTCACATTCCATTTATATTCATTAGAGAGTAAATGGGACTATGTCTGATCTATGCTAGCTGTTCTCCCAATATATCCTTTTCTTCCTCCTTATCTTGAGAGAATACCGCCTTCTATATTTCTTGCATTCAATAAGCTGGTTCCTGACTCTACTTTCCCCTTTTAGTCTTTTTATAAGTGAGTCTCCTCCCCCCATCACCAAAACTCCCTATGTATCCTCATTTCCTTTGGTTCTATGAGGCTGTAGGACAACACAACAGTCAAAGTCAGATTATACTGTAGGTATGCCTGCCATATATCTAGGGTCCCTGAAGGTTAAAACATACCTAAGGGCCCCAGAAGTTGACTGAATCACAGTGATATGCAGCTGTTAGCTTCTGCTTTTCAGTCACTCAATTTTCAAGTATTCCCTAGGCACCTACTTTGAGCCAGGCACTGTATTGGGTGTTGGTGTTAAAAAGATCAATATAAAACAGTTACTGCCTTCCAGGAGATGACATTCTATTGGGAGAAACAACAGGTACACAGACAAATAAATGCAAAGTATATGCAAAATAAAATCAAAGTAATTTTATGAATGGGCTTCATGTGGTGCTTGAACTAGACATTGAAGGAAGCTGTAGAATTCTCATAGGTGGAGGTAAAAAGGCAGTTCGTCTCAGACATGAGGCACAACTTTATGTAAAGGCAACAGAGATTAGAAATGGAATTTTAAGTGTGAGTTGCAGCAAACTGGTCAGTTTGTCTGTGAGGCAGGAAGGTCAGTAATATGTAATGCCTAGAAATGTAAAAGTGTAAAAGGCTTGAAATTTTAAACCCTGGTCTTCCTATTTCGACCTAGAAGTCGTAGGGAGACAATAAAGGTTTTTGAACAGAAGAGTCAGCATACTCAGATCTTTGCTTTAGGAAAATCACTTGAGCAGATGTGTGGATGTGTTGGAGAGGAAAAATTGGAGGCAGGATAACTGGAAGCCTGTTGTAATAAGGGCCTTAAATAGAGCAGTAGTCATGAGTGAAATGAAAAGACAGAGTATGAATGTTGTGGAGGTAAAATTGAGAAAACTTGGCACCTAATTGGTTGTGACTGATCTAAAAGAGAGCAATAAAATAAAATTCATTTACATCCTGAGCAAGGCTTTTCAGGAAGTCAGGTTAAATCTAGGTCCCTGATGGGGAAATTATTGACCTAGATGGAGAAAGAAGACCATAAAAAATAGGTTGGGGGCAGCTAGGTGGTGCAGTGAATAGAACACCAGCCCTGAAGTCAGGAGGACCTAAATTCAAATCTGGTCTCAGACACTTGACACTTACTAGCCATGTGACCTTGGGAAAGGCACTTAATCCCAATTGCCTCCCTTGCCCCTTCCAAAAGAATAAAAGAATAGGTTTACTTAGCTTATAATGCTAGATATTTGGAAACAGAACAAAGATATGTGTACTTGGTTCTGGTTCGGTGTCTGTGTCCACATTGAAGCCTGAAAGGCGTGGGGGAGGGGGTGACATCCAGATCTGAAGAGATACTAGAAACCTGGTAGTGGGGAGTTTTATATGACCAGGAGACTACCAGATAATCATGTTACCAGGACAATACCTTAAGGTATGAATGAAATAATCTTCATTATCTAACTGCTTGTAATGGTAGAGGGCTTCTATCCATCAACATCTCCCACCTCCCAGCACCCTATAATCTGATCTGATGCATAGGCTGGGCATGTCTCCTTTGAAATTTTAATGACATTTCATGCTAGAAACTCCTCCTTCAAAATCCTAGCTGTTTTTTTTTTCCCCTCTTCTTTTGTAATATGTACAGGCATGGCCATAGACTACTCTGACATCACAGAGGAAACTGTAAACTATTTACTTCCCCTTAAGAATCTTTTCTATTTACCTATTTACTTTTAGGTCATTTTCTAGAAAAGGTGAGAAAATCCAATTATATATTTATTACAAAGAGCCATAGATCAAAGATCATTAAGGCTGCCAGGGACCTTAAATATGATCTAGACTGACTTTCTCCCTTCTCTTTACAAATAAAGAATCTGAGGCCCAAAGAATGCAATTCAATTCAACAAACATTTATTCCTAATATCTTAAAGGCTAACCTTGAGCTAACCCCTTGAAATTAAAACTAAATAGTATTTATCTTTACAATTTCTTTTTGAATGGAGGTATACAACATGCATACATGTAATTAAATGTAACAGGGTAATAACACTAAAATCTGTAAAGATCAAAATGGGCTTCACATAGGAGGTGACACTTGAAATGGTTTATGAAGGAAGCTAGGCATTCTGTGAAGCTGAGATGAAAAGGGAATATATTTCAGGGTGATAGTCCATGAAAAAACATGGAGATAGGAGATGGGCATGATGAATATGAAGAACAGCTGGTAGACCAGTGTGACTGAAATGCAGAGTTATGAAGGAGAATAATATGAAATAAATCTGGAAAGATAAGTGGGAGCCAGATTGTGGAGGATATATAATGCCAGGCATAGAAGTTTATATTTTACCCTAGAGGCAAATGGGAGCCACTGAATATTTTTGAACAGGGGAAAACATGGATATACTTGTGCTTTAGTATCATCGATTTTGTAGTTTTTTGTAAGTTAAGTTGGTCAGAGGAGAGTTGGCAAATAGAGTAACCAATAAGTAACCATTGTAATAGTCCATATGAGAAGTGAATAGTACTTCAACTAGCATAGTCATTGTATAAATGGAGAGATGGAAACAAATGCAGAATATATGGGACATAATGGGAAATTACTGAATATAGGAAGGCAAGGAGAGAGAAGACTTAAGGATGCCTATGAAATTGTCTCTAAGGGTAAATGGAAGGATGTTGGTAGTCCCCTACAGAAATAGTAATGTGTAAAGGAGGTTGGCTTAGAGAGGAAGATATTGAGTTCTGTTTTAGATGTACATGATGAGTGTGAGATTTCGCTGGCATATTCAGATCTATACATTCAGCAGACAGTCAGTGGCCTAGAACTTGAACTTCAGAAAAAGAAAGACTGGATGCAAATTTGGGAGACATCTACATAGGAATGATAATTGAACTCATTGTAAGGGTTATGGGATTTAAAGATCTTCCATGCCCCATTGGACGTGCTGATGTAGCAGGAAGGGGCGGAGCAAGTGAAAGCGAAAACCAGCGAAAGCGAAAGCGAGAGCCAAGCTAGTGTTCCTGCGGTGGCTGGCGGTGGTGGCTACGGCAGCGGCAGCAGCAGAGGCAGCTGCAGCACAAAGCCCTTTTTGAGTTAGGACTGCTAAGGACTTTCTGCTAAGGACTCCTGCTGAGGACTGCCAGGGGCCGGAGCTGCTGGGAGCGTGCTTCCAGGACGCTGGGTGGTTGCTGTGAGTGGGAAGAGGAGGACCTTTGCCTGAGGTAGCCTGTTCTGTTTTAAAGGCTTGAAAATGTGGGTGCTTTCTACTTTATCTACCTGTGCCAATATCATAACTACTCTGATGGCTTTCACTTTCTGGTTTTGGGACTCAGTCTTTTGGTATCTTAATAAATTTTCTAGTTTATTTCCCCATATGGCAAGCATGACATATTTTGTAATGGATAATTATATCAGCATATTTGTAATCTCCATAGGCATTGTGAATATGGCATTGCTGATACACTCATGTAAAATAATGACATCAGCAAAGAAGAAGTGACCATAAAGAAAGAAGGAAATACAAAATAGAGGCTTGTGGTACGGACAGCCATGCTTCAGAGAATGAAAATTGATGAAGATCCTTTGAAATAGTTTGAGAAGAAAAGTGACATAGGTATGAGAAATGTGTTTTGGGAGCCAAAGAAAAGAGTATCCAGGAAAACAGAGTTATCAATAGTTAAAGCTGCAGAAACAGCAATTAGAATGATGTTAAGATAAGGTCATTTAATCTAGTTCTTAAGAGATCATGGCTAACCTTGAAGGAAGGAGTTTTTAAAGTAGTGGTAGGCTCAGAAGCCCCATTGCAGGATATTAAAATGCAAGAAAGGAGGAAAGAAATCAAACAATTGAAAACGACTTTGAAGGATTTGACCATGAAAGAGAGAAGAGATATAGAGACATAATGTGCTGCCTGCCTCAAGTATCTTCCCAAACTATCCTCCATTCATTCAACCACCAAAGAAATTTTCCAAAATCACAGGTCTGACCACGTCAGCCCCAATTTCCCATTCTAGTGGGGCTCCTATTGCTCCCAGAATGAAATACAGAAAACATTGCTTGGCTCCTACCTTTCAAGTCTCCTCAAGCTTCCTGCCACATAATCTTTAATACATTCACACTGCCCTTGTTCTCCATGAACAAGACCATCCATCTCTTCAATTGCCTGTTCGTCATATGTAGAATGCTCTTCATCCCCATCTCCTCCTATTGGCTTTCCTGGCTTCTGGTAAGTTCCAACTAAAATCCCATCTTCTACAGGAAGCCTTTCCCAACCCCTCTTAATTCTAGTGTGTTCCTTTTAATTATTGCCTTTTTATCCTGACTGCAACTCATTTGTACTTGTATGCTTGTTGTCTCTCCCATTAGAGTGTAAACTCTTTGAGGGCAGAGACTCCCTTTTAACTTTTTTTTAATCCTTAGCAATTAGCATACTGCCTGGTGCAGAGTAGTTGCTTAAAAATGGTTTTCCTTGTTTTGTTTTAAGAATGGAGCAGACTTGGGGGCAGCTAGGTGGCACAGTAAATAGAGCATTTGTCCTGGAGTCAGGGGACTTGAGTTCAGATGCTGCTTCAGACACCTGACATTTACTAGCTGTGTGAACTTGGGCAAGTCACTTATCCCCAATTTCCCTGCTTTCCTCCCTCCAAAAAAAAAATTCTATACTCTTGGGAGCAGCTAGGTGGCACAGTGACTAGACCACCAGCCCTGGAGTCAGGAGGACCTGAGTTCAAATCCAGCCTCAGACACTTACTTACTAGTTGTGCGACCTTGGGCAACTCACTTAACCCCAACTGCCCTTCCTTCCCCCCTCCAAAAAGACAAAAAAAAATTACAAGAATGGAGGAGACTGGATCATGCTTTTGGATTGGAGGGCAATATCCAAAAAAAAAGGCAAAATGAAATATGGGAGAAAAACAGAGAATGACCAAAGGAACAAACTTCCAGAGGACATGGGAGTGAATAGAATCAGTCAGAGATGTGTTGGAGTTGACTCAGTGGGCCACATTGACACATCATGGACATATCTACTGCTCACCGAAAAGGGTCCCCTTTTAACTGCTTGATATACATTTTTAACTATGTCACATCCCCCTGCATGGGCTTGCCATGCATAAAAAAGACAATTATTCTGCATTTAAAAATTGGTGTGAGGGAGCAGAGTATTAGGGAGGTAACAATGGGAGCTATTTTGTACCACAGATTACCATTCATCTGCATGACTCAAAAATAGAATATCTTACTGTACCTGAAGATATAGATTGTATATCCCAACTCCAAGAACTCATCCCAGATGAAACTTAAAGTGGCACTTACCTATTTGGTTATTCAATATCAATGAGAAAATGACCCCAACTTGTCCAGTTAATCAATTCCTATGTTTCAACCCTCCTGTGTCAGTACTAAAGACAAAGAAGACTTGGTTGATAGATACCCTGAAAAATAACTTCTGCACGAGTATGAACAAAGGGAGGGAGTTGACGTAGAATTCCTGATAACAAAGTTTTGCTATTGATAGTGATGGAAAATATGAGAAAACTGTGAATAAAATATAGGTAAAATATTTTATAAATTTATGAAAAGAATATCTGCCTGCTGTGAACAGGTTCTGAGGTACTCTGGGACACAGTAGTCTCTCTCTATAAATTGTCCTTCATCATATGCTACTGAGATTCTATCCTGTAAAAAAAATGTAGGAGTTGGAGAGTATTTGAAATTTGACTTATGTCTGCACTAGTCAGCATACTCAACAATATTCATTTGGATAGTAAACTCATCATTACATTAACTAAAACATAAACAGAGGCATTGGCCTTGGCAAAAAGAAAGATCATCTTCTCCTCACAGAATGGAACAAAGAAAAAGAGCATAGGGGATGATGCAAAGGGGGGCTAAAGTGAGAAATAGGGGAGAAGAGAGAAGTCATGGTCAATGATCTCAATTTTCTAAATAATGAGAATACGTGGTATTCTGTCTAGGGAGAAAATGTAGGGAGCCAGAAGAGAAGGTTTGGAATAGTTTCTTTGAAGAATATGATAGAAAATTAGTCAGAGAAAACCTAAAGCTGCCCAGTAGTGAAGACACAGTTTGCACTAGATAATGTGCATTTGTAGTGGACTGAACAAGATAGTGTAGCTTCCTCCAGTGTGGCAATTAGCAACACACCACACACACACAAACACACACACACACACAAACACACACACACACACACACATATATATATATGAAATTATAGAGGGTAGATGGTTGGGGTAGACTAGAATCAGGACTTATCAAAGTATGAGCATAAGCAAGGGACAGTGGTTTAAGGGGAGAGGATGGTGTGTGTTTGAATTAGGCAAAACTTGCCAATAAGACAAAACTTGTTCAATAATGTAAAAGGGAGAAAATGAGGGCAGAAGTTGTGATTCACAGAATAAAGCCATATAGACAGCCTGGAAGCTGAGGTAAAGAAGAATACAGTTTAAGAAGTTTTTATTAAGAATGAAATATATGGAGAGTTGGGAGTAGAGAAGTTAGATTCAGAAAGTACATCATTATGGTTCAAAATATTGGTTTTATGAGTGACAATGAAAACTAAGATGTGACCATCCTTATGAATAAATGTGATAGAGTGAAAATGTAGGACGTGGGAATTGAGAAGGTTAATATACTGGGAGACCAGAGAGCTAGAGGGGACAAAACATGAATAGTGAAATTTCAGAGTATGAGGTCAGAGATCTGGATAGAGAGAAAAACTGTGAACCAGTAAAGTTACTTAACTGCTTGAGAAAGGAAAAATAATCTTAAAATGGGAAGATAATTGAAAACCAGAAGACACCAAAAAAAAAGACTTGAATGTTATCATAAAGACAGATAATATAGTTAACTTTTAATGAAGAGCGCTTGTTGAGTCATGGTGGCAAAGAGATGGTCTGAAAGTGCCAGTAAGGAGCAAGGAATATGCTGACTCTTTTTTTTTAAAGCAATTAGGGTTAAGTAACTTGCTCAAAGTTACATGGCCAGGTGTTTCTGGGTGGGTGCTAAGTGTCTGAGCCCTGGATTCTATCTCCAGGTCATCCTGACACTGGAGCCAGTGCTCTTACTCACTGTGCTACCTGGCTGCCCCATGCTGACTCCTTTTCACTCAGTGTTTTGCTTGTGTGATTTTTTTTTTATTTTAGGAGGGGAGGGCACAAGAGGAGCCCAGAATACTAGAGAGGCTGGGCAGATAATCAGTATTTTCACGAGGGGTCCAGGCTTCCATAAGCACTTGGAAAATATGTAAAATCAAAAAAGGATTAAGATGAAGGTAGTTGGTTAACAGTGGAGAAGAGATTGAGTGATAATTATTCTATGAAAGAGGAGAGGACAATATGGATTATAGAAGAGTTCAATACAGCTGGATTTCATTAAAAGTATGGGGAGAAGTAAAAAGGGAATGAGGACTTTTTTTTTTTGCCTCAGGAGGCAGTAACAGGAGAAAGATGTGGTCTAGAGTTTGCTGGTGGTAGGTCAAAACAAGAACCAGGTAATAGCAGCTCCTATCCTTGGATGTCCCATGATAGTTGAACTATAGGGACAGTAGCAACTAGTGTGGATTATAATTTTAATTATTGGGAGGATGCAGATATGAGTAATTAGTTATGTTAGCAGGAATGTCCAGGTATCTGGCATTCTAGATACCTGGAGTTTATGTCCTCTAGGCTAGACTGAAATTGCATTCAGCGTCAACCCTAAAGTTTCATCAATCAATTAACAAACATTCATTAAGTGAAGCAATGTACTAAGCACTGAGGACACAAAGACCTTGTCAGTCAACCTTGTAGCCCTCGAAGAGTTAGCTAAATACCAACTGTTTTGATAAATGTTATTATTATCATGGAAACAACTGAAATGAAGGTGGACATGACACATGGAAAGAAAAGGAATGACATCCTTAACATTACAGAATTAGTTGGTAGAAAGGTGATACAATCCATGTATCCTGATTCCTCTGCCAGTCTTCTTTTTGTCACTCAATTATGTCTAATTGAGTCCAGTGTAATTTGAAGGCTAAAGATCTTGTGGATTCAGAGAAGTATCCATAGACATACATTGTTGCTTTTGGAAAGTAGGGATTTAATAATGCCATGTCCATTCTTTGGATCATTCTTTAAGATTTCTCCCCTCTCCTTTGACCTTCCTCTTTTCTCTCCATTTATCTCAAGTCCTTCACATCCATTAATGACTCATTCAAGACATTCTTTCCATGTTGTCTTCCTTATAATTGGTCTTTCAAGGAAACATACAAACTTTTATTGAGCCATTGCTACAATGTAGCAAGGAACTGTATAAGAACCTGTGGGCTTTAGATAGAAGGTCTTTCTGTTTCAACACTTGAGAAGAACCAGATGGTCTTACTTTGTAGGTGGGCCTCATTTTATTCAAGACATACTCTGGAAAGTCTGTACCATCATTTGCAAATTGAATCCTGTTTTAAATGTGTTAGAGGAGGAACCCTGGGCTTGTTTCTTTTGTGGAGAATCAGAGCATCATAGTTTTATAGTTGGAAGAAATCTTAGGGGTCATATAACCTAATACTCTCATTTTAGCAATGGGATATCTGTGGCCCAAGAATATTAAGTAACTTGTCCAAGGATACATTGAGGAGTAAATGCTAGATTTGGGATTGCAAGCCAATCCCTCTGATTCCAGATCTAGCATTCTTGACACTGTCCTATTTTCTAACACTTACAATCAAGCCCTAATTTATCTGTTGCTTTTATACTTGGGCTTACAGATTTACTATGACTGCATTTTTGTCTGTCTTTCCCATGTTTCTGCATTAATTCCCCTATCCCTTCCTCTACTTTTTTTAAAGTCAACATCTATCATTAAAATATAGATTTGTTCTTTGGTGGAAAAGGTCTAAAGGTTGAATCATCCTGCTACTGTTATAGCATTTGGGAAAGGCCAGAGTGAAGTATTGTGCGAGAGAAAACAGATTTGTTTTTTGTTTTTTAGAGAACTGGGTGTGATGCTCATGTAAAATATTGCATGTATTTTTAGATGATCTAACCTTATTATTAATTTTATGTAGCTCTTTTGTTATAGGACATCTCATAAAAGAAGAGTAATCTTTAAATATTTGTAAGTTAAAACCATAATTCATCAATAAAGCTTTTTTTTAAGTTCAGTATAAAAGTATATATTTTTTCTATATTTGCTTCCTGCTTTTCAGGCAAATATTCACCATTCTTTGTTGTTCATATACAAATACTTATGAAACATTCTAAGAAATGTAAGACACTATCACAAAATTGATTAGCAAATCAATGATACTCTTTTCCTTTTTAGACTTTCACGAGAAAATTAAGTTTTTGACATTTGCTTGGACTCGGTGGACCAGGCAGCACTATGTATTTTTTTTCTTTCCACCTATATAATACATCTTTGACAACATCGCCAACAAAGATTTATGGTATTAAGTGTAGATAAAATTGTATTACCAAAAAGATAATTTGATTTGTGATCATTGTATAAGGCTAATACCCAAAATGTCATCGTCTCTGTTATTCATCACCTCAAATCCCAGAAGCTCCTTTCAAGAGTTACTCAAAGGGAGAGACTATTCTACTGCTCATTTTTCTGAATGGTAAAACAAGTCATGGTTCCCTGTGGATTTTTTTTCTTCCCAATTATTTAATATTATTCAATCATTATTTATCACAACCATCACTATAAGGTGGGGTATCTGGGACTTTTCTTTCCAGGCAAAGACATTTGATGGAATTCTACCTCTCTTCCTATGCCTGTTTTTTTTTTTTTTTTTGGATCTTGCTTAACATCTCTAACACTCCTTGAGAACTATGGCAGTACTCATTGGAGAAAGAGAAACTCCTTTTCCCTTTGGGCCGGTCCTTTACCAGCTCAATTGAATTTGCTCTGGCCTCTAGTAATCCTAGTTACATCTCAGATTTATCAGGTGTCAACTCTAACTTCCTTTCACTGACATAGCTATGGTGGGCCTTACAGAGGAAGTATAATATATGGGTATTGCCTTTAAGATCCCTAAAAACTTTTTAGGGGAGATTAGATTTCCCCATGCCTGGAACAGATTCACCTATTGATGTTTCTTTTTTTTTTCTTCAAGATCTAACCCAGATATTATCTACCTTCCTGAACAGACAACTAAAATGATTTCTCCTTCCTTATGTTTTTCATTGCAATTTTCAAGTCATCATATTCATTTGCATAGTCTGTTAGATTGCAAATGCATTGAGAATAATGTATCTATTACACCAGTGTTTGAAGTCTCAGTATCTAGTAAAATATAATACACATAGAAGAAAGGGTTGACCATATCCAACCTGAATCAGTTTACAGAGATGAATTTTAAATTTTAAATGTTAATTTTTACACTTTGGAAATAGCAAATTCTAAAAATTATATCTTGATTTTTTATTTTATTGATTGTCTAAACTTTAAAAAAGTGATGGAGTAAATGTTAATAATGCAGATTAAGCTTAAGAGTATGTCTTGGATGCATTTTTTTTCTTGGAGAACAAATTGCTAAACATTTACCAGCATTGCATTGTGTACAAGGCACTTAAAAAGTATTTGGTGAATTGACCATTAACTTATTTAAAATAGAGAGTAATTAAGATAAACTATCTTTCATGTATTTGTAGACTAATACACTGATATGACAGATTTATGCTATAATATTATTACTAATCCTGTCCTCTGAATTTAAAGAGACAATAGTGTAACATAATTCACAAAGTTGTCAATTCACTTTAATTTAGATATTTCGTCAAGAGGATAAATCTAAGATGAGAAGATTCTCTTCTTTGAATAAATGGGCCTTGACTCTTGTGTGTACACTTCTTAAAATAGGAATATCCTGTGAATGGGAAGTCAAATATGTGGCCTGGCAGTTGAATGCAGCCCATATGGCTGAGTGTGAATTGAACCAGATTTAAATGTAATCGTTGAATATTTAACAAAATATGTTGTTAAATAAACATAAAAACAGAAATATGAATCAGTAGATAAATTTAAATAATAAAATGATACAAAATAAAATAATAAAATAAATATAAAAGATATGATAAATAAGTATATATATATCTAAATAATATAATGGTAAATAATAATAACTATAAATATAAAACATAGGTAATATTAGTAAGTGTTTTTTTTCTAAGATGACCTTAATAGGTGTTCTCAGGTTATACCTATGGTTTAGTGACCTTTGTTTCTATTTAAGTGTGACACTATTGATGTAGATTAAAGTTTTGATAAGTATTTTTCTTCATGAACTAGGCTTGACTAATAACAGATCCCTGGCCTGCATACTCACTCACCCTCCTCCCCTTACATTAAAATGTGAGCTAAATATCCAGGATACAGACCTAGGCAATGAATGGGTCAAGATGGTCTGTCACAGAAAGTGAAGTGAACCTTGTCAGGCTGCAAAAGGTTTTTCTCTCATCCTGTCTCGCTATAGGAGCACAATCAATATCTTTTCTTTTTGGCTTTGAAAAAAGCTCACCTTTCCTCTAGAATTTGTGAAAATGTTCTAATGGGAAGTACTGAATTTAATGAGAAATCACCAGTTTTGAAGAGAAGAAAAAGAAAATGCTCCTTATCTCACTAATGCTATGATCCACCTATAAAAACAACAACAACAACAACAAGCTGCAGTTACCTAAATAAACAGGTGGATACAGTTAGGAAAATTAACATAAGTTAAATAATGAAAGTTCATTATTTCAAAATTGAATTACTAAAATCCTTGGCATAAACACATTTCTGTATCATATCCTGTTGTATTACTGCAAGGGAATGGTAATATTAAATTTAAAAAAGAGACTTTAATTACCAAAAGATCAATTAAAAATATACATAGCTAATAAGAAAATAATAGACAGCATATATGAGACTTCCAACTTCAGCATTTTATTAGTATGAGTGTAGTGTGGTAGATTAGAATACTTTTTCAGAATTTTTATTTGCTTTGAATTTTTTTAGAGTAGGATAATATGGTCAGAACATATTAGGCTCCCAGAATTAGAAGCCCAATAGAATTCAGTTTGCTGGCTCGGTGCTATAGTGGATAGAGAAAGTGATCTGGATTCATGAAGACTTGAACTCCGATCTGATCTCAGACACTTTTAGCTCTGTGACCCTAGCAAAATCACGTAATCTCCGCCTGCCTCAGTTTCCTCAACTGCAATGAGAATAAGATTAAATGAGAACTGAAATGAGAATAAATGAAAATGATAACAGCACCTACCTCACAATAGTGTTGTAGGAATAAAATGAGACATTTAAAATGTGTATATATATTAGCATAGTGCCTGATGCACAGTAGGTACTATATAAATATTCATTCTTTTCTCCCTTGTAGATAGATTTTTCCTGAAAATTGCAAAATATTCCACATACTCCTAGTTCATCCCTATAACTCGTCTTTACTCACCAATGAACTTTTGCCCCTGATATTACTGAGTCAGAGTCAATAAACATTAGGTATCTACTGTGCTCCAGGTACTGTGCTAAGTGCTGGGTAGAAAAAGACATAAGACAATCCCTACCCCCAAAGAGCTTACAATCTAATGGGAGAAAATAACATGCAAAAAGAAATTGAAAAGTGTGGTTGCAAGAGGAGGAAGTACATAGCATGGGGGCATTGTGGAGCCTTATAGAAAGTGAGGAAAATGATCAGAGGAGGTAAGACATAAACTACTGAATTTATCATTCAGAATGATGAATTTCTGGAGATCATGAAAAGCAGGAGATTAGCCACATGGGAAATGATGAGGTGAATTCCTTGGGTACCTTCCTCAAACGGAGGGTCTGGGAGGAGCTCCCAGATGTACATTCTCAACTTTTTTCAACAAATAGGGCAGGAGGGAAACTCAGAGGCAAGGGGTGCTGAAGAGGTATGAGTTTCAGAGTTGATTTCATCTTTCAGAATGATGGATTTCTGGAGATCATCAAATCCAGGAGTGCAGTTGGGTGGAACCTATGTGACTTTTCTTGCATCACGTTTTGTATCCCCTTTATCACTTTTCATAATAATCCCATCTCCAAAATGAAGACAAAATGGCTGAACTTAGCTCATTCTCCAAATTAATAAATTTGATGGCATCCCTTCCTTTGAAGACGTCTTAGGTTCTGGATCCTGATTTAATTGACATGAGAAAATGTTAGTGTAAATACTCCCTACATGGGTACAGATTAGTAATTCATGTATAAATGTATTTTGTAAGGTATTGCCTTGCTACTGACTCTCCCAGGCTCTGTAGCTTGTTTATGTCAGAAGCAAGACTTGAACCGAGATCTTCAAGCTTCCAAGGATGAACATCTATCTACTACATCATTATCTTTCATTATTTTCCCTATCATTTATATGTTTATTGGTTGGGTGGCTGTTTCTTTTTCCATATTAGCTGATGAGCTCTTTTAAGACCACAATTATACTCTACTCTGTACTCTGTACTCCAAGCACCAAGTACATTATTACATGCTTGATGAGACCTCAGAAAAAATAGTGAATCTATCACATGTTCTCAGTACTCATTTTGCTCTCTTCTTTCATCATCTCTTATTTTTTCCTATAAAAAGTGCCAAGGTGGAGGAATGAAAACAACACAGAACTGTCCTAGAAATCAAGACATCTAGGTTCTAATATCATCTCCATAATTACTTTCCAATGATTTATTGTTCTTGTTCAGTCATTTCAGTAATGTATGAAACTTTGTGACCCCATTTGACGTTTTCTTGGCAAACAAACTGGAGTGGTTTACCATTTCATGCTCAAACTTTTTTATGTAGATGAAGAAACTGAGGCAAACAAGGTTAAGTGATTTGCCCAGGGTCACACAGCAAATAAGTATCTAAGGCTAGACTTGAACTCATGGAGATGAGTCATCCTAATTCTGAACCTAGCATTTGTTCCACCACACTACCTAGATACCTTGTGCTAATCCCTTGACTTCTCTGGACCTTAGTTTCCCCATTTAATATAAATTGGAGGTTTATTAGTAGATCCCTAAAGTCTTTTCAAATCTAACATCCCAAAAGCATTTGATAAGCTTGTAAAAATTGCTTCAAGTATAATAGATTATTTCATACTTATCTGGAAAACTATTCTGTAAATCTGATAATAGAAAATATTCCTTGGTAATGAGTACTTTATAAAATTAAACAGTAATAATGGTGCATTATTTTTGGTTTTTGTTGTTCATGATGCTACAGGACATTTTGTGTAATTGTTAATAATTTCATCTTCTAACACCTAAGGTCCTTTGTTAATAGTGAAGAATTTATCAGTGCTAATTATAGTGAACAAACCACAGGATATTATCATGTCATAGTTTTCCATTCCTTTCAGAGGAGTTAAATATTCTTACTGACTCATGAAGTCTCAAATCACAAGTCCTTTACCTTATCTGGCTAATGGTTAAGCACAAGTCCCATTATGTCACTTTTTTACTCAGAAGTAAACTTCAGTTCTTCTCTCTAACTTCTAAGGTTAAATAGAAAATCTACTCTTTGCCTTTTGACAATTTTGCCAACCTATTTTTCTGTCATTTTAATTTTTTACACCACTTTTCACCCTCTATGATAGTACAAACGTTTCCTTCTTACTCTTTTTCTCAAATGGTTTTTCATTTCCTGCCTCCATATTTTTTGCATAGGTTGCCTACCGTACTGGGAATATATGCCTTCTTACCTCTCTATCTCTTAGAATCACTAGATCCCTTCAGAAAGAATTTCCTTCAAAAATCATTAGCTTCCTTTAAAAGTAAATCTCCTGAATATGTTTTTTTTCTGATTTCTGCTACTGCTAGTATCCCCTACCTGAAATTTACTTGTATTTTCTTTGTCTCTGTTTATTTATATGTAAGAGAAGTACCTCATACCTCAAAATCTAACTGATGTAACTAAGAAAATAATCTACCTCTGGATACATGAGATTGTAACTCCTGGAACTTTTCTCAATATTGTTATTCAGTGGCAGATCATGAACAAAAAAGACAACATAACATATCATGACACAACACAAGACAAAACAGTCCTCATACCTTTATTCTTTTTTTTTTGGTTTAATTTTTAGTTTTCAATATTCATTTCCCAAGATTTTGAGTTACAAATTTTCTCCCCATCTTTCCCCTACCCCCACCACAAAATAGCAATTCTACTGAATACCCCTTCCCCCAATCTGCTCTCTCTTATATCCTCCCTCATCCCCCCTCTGACTTTCTAGTAGGGCAAGATGGATTTCTATGCCCCAGTGACTATATATCTTATTTCACAGTTGCATGTAAAAAATAATTTTATATATGTATGTGTATATATATACATAAAAATATATACATAATATATATATATATATATATTTAACATTTGATTTTAAACTTTGATTTCCAGATTCTTTCCCTTCTTCCTGCATTACCCACCCCTATTGGGAGGAAAAGCAATTCAATATAGGTTATAAATGTGTAGTTACACAAAACCTTTCCATAGTACATGTGCTATAAAAGAATGACTACATTTCTCTCCATCCTATCCCACTCCCCACTTATTCTATTTTCTACATTGACCCTGTCCCTTTTCAAATGTATGTGCTTCTAACTAGCCTCCCCTCCAATCTGTCCTCTCTGCTAACATCCCCCCTCTTATCCCCTTCCCCTTACTTTCCGGTAGGGTAAGACACCCAATTTAGTGTGTATGTTATTCCCTCCTTAAGCCAAATTAAATGAGAGTAAGGTTGAGTCATTCCCTTTTGCTTTCCTGTTCTTCCCCTCCATTGTAAAAGTTTTCTCTTGCCTCTTTCATATGAGGTGATTTACACTATTCTGTCTCTCCCTATCTCCTCTCATTATATTCCTCTCTCACTTCTTAATTTTATTTTTTAAATATCATCCCTTCCTATTCAACTGATTCTGTACCCTCTATGCATACCTGTACATATATATATATGTATATATATACACACATTCACATATGCATTTATATGCATATATACCCTCCTATATAAACATATGTATGTATACATCCATCTATCTACTATCTATCTATCTCTCTATCTATCTATCTCTCTCTCTCTATCTCTCTATCCATCTAATCTACCTATATATTCCCATCAACTATTCTCATAATGAGAAAAATCTTGAGTTAAAATGATCATTTTACTACATAGGAATGTAAATAGTTCAATTTTAATAAGTTCTTTATTATTTATTTTCCCTGTTTATCTTCTCATACTTCTCTTGCTTCTTGTATTTGAAAGTTAAGTTTTCTATTCAACTCTGATTTTTTCCATTAAGAATGCTTGAAAGTCCTCTATTCCATTGAATGACCATATTTTCCCCTGAAACATTATATTCAGTTTTGCTGGATGGGAGATTCTTGGTTTTAATCTTAGCTTCTTTGACCTCCAGAATACCATATTCCAAGCACTTCAATCCCTTAATGGAGAAGCTGCTAGATCTTGGGTTAGCCTGATTGTTTTTCCACAATACTCAAATTGTTTCTTCCTGGCTGCTTATAATATTTTCTCCTTGACCTGGGAACTCTGGAATTTGGCTATAATATTCCCAGGAGTTTTCTTTTTGGGATCTTTATCAAGAGGTGATTGGTGAATTCTTTCAATTTTTATTTTGCTCTCTGGTTCTAAAACATCAAGGCAATTTTTCTTGAGAATTTCTTGCAGGATGATTTCTAGGTTCTTTTTTTGATCATGGCTTTCAGGTAGCCCAATAATTTTTAAATCATCTCTCCCAGATGTATTTTTCATGTCAGTGGTTTTTCCAATGAGATATTTCACATTACCTTCTATATTTTCATTTGTTTGGATTTGTTTCATAATATCTTGATCTCTCATAAAGTCATTAGCTTCCATTTGCTCCAATCTAATTTTGAAGCAATTATTCCTTTTAGAGAGTTTTGGAAATTCCTTTTTCAATCTGGCAAGTTTGTCCTTTTAAGGCATTCTTCTCTTCATTGGCTTTTTGGACCCCTTTTGCCATTTGAGGTATGCTAATTTTTAAGGTATTGTTTTCTTCATTCCAGTTGTTGACCCTTTTTCCATGATTTTCTTGCTTCATTCTCATTTCTTTTCCCAGTTTTTCCTCCACTTCTCTTACTTGATTTTCAAAATCCTTCTTGAGCTCTTCCATGGCCTGTAGCCAGTTCATATTTTCCTTGAAAGCTTTACATGCAGGAGTTCTGACTTCATTGTCTTCTTCCCATTCCATGCTTTGATCTTTTTTCCCCCAAAAAAGGATTCTATGGTCTGTTTGTTCTTCCTCTGCTTGATCATATTGCCAGTCAATTGCTTGACTTTTTAGCTCTTTGCCACAGTAGAACTCTGCTTCCAGAGAGGAGAGCTTTGTCCCAAATTTCTGGGGTTTTCACAAATGTTGTCAGAGGTCTGAGCAGGGCACCCTCTCTGTAGATACCACACTGGCAAACTTTTATTTCTCACCCCAGGACCACAGCACAAGAAAGCAACCCAGTTCCAACCAGTTCAAAGCAAGAGCAATTACCCTCTGAATGGTCCCCTGATCTCCCTATGATCTGTAGGCCAGGAGCTCCTGAGGCAGCCATGTGGCAGATGCTGCAGACACAGTGGAGTACTTCTACCACTTCTCTGCTGGGAACAGGGGCTGGACCATGCCCTTCCTTTTCAATAGAGTTTCTCACTGACCTTTTACTTTCTTTTTGGCGTTTATGGGTTGAAAAGTCTAGAAACCACCACAGCTGCTGGTGATTCACTCTCCTGAAGTCTGCTCTGGCCTTGACTGCCTCCCTGGGGCAAAAATCACAGGGTTCATGTGGGACTGCACTCAGCTCCCAGCACACCGAAATCAATCCTTCCTGTTGGCCTGCCAAGCTGCCTTCACTGGGAGATTTGTTTCTCTCTGTCACTTCGTGGGTTCTGTAGCTCTAAAATTTGTTTAGAGTCATATTTTATAGGTATTTGAGGTGGTTGTGGGGGGAGGTTATGGAATTTCCTGCTCCTACTCCACCATCTTGGCTCTACCCCTTCAATACCTTTATTCTTAATATATATATTAAGACCACTTCATATAAAAATAATAATGGCATAGTAGGAAAAAAACTACATTAGAATAAAGAATCTTGTGCTAGAATCCTGGCTATAATATTTACTAGCCTTGTGACCTTGGTAAGTTCACAAAGCTATCCCAACCTTGGTCTTCCCTGGAAAATGGGAATGTTAATAACTTTTGTCTTGACTTCTATACAAGGTTGTTGTGAGCAAAGTGATTTGTGAATTATTATGCACTTATGAAGCTTTGGATTTAATATAAGGACTTATGTGATTTGATATCAACTCTCCTACTTACTAGCTGTATCCCTTTAAGCAACTCAAATTTCTCCAGATTCCTTTGTATCCTATGTGCCATGTACTGTATAGTGTATATGCATATTGTAAAGAGTTTTCTAACTACTGACTCTCCCAGGGTCCATACCTTGTATGTGTCAGAGGCAGGACTTGAGCCCAGGTCTTCATGTCTCTAAGGATGGACCTCTATCTACTATATCATGCTCTTTCACTATTATCCCAATCATATATATGCTTATTGCTTGAGTGTGACTGTTTCTTGTCCATATTAGCTGATAAATTCTTTGAAGACCCCAGTTACAATCTACTCTGAACTCCAAGTATGATATTACATGCTAGATAGAAGCTTGGAAAACAATCCTTAATGATGAACAAACTGGCTTGTCCCAATACCTATTTTGCTCTGATGTTCTTTGAATTATCTTTTTACCTTTGAGAAATGCCAAGGTAGAAAAATGTAAAGAACATGGTATTGAACTGGGTGGAGCAGAGAAGGATGGTGGGAAATGAAAGGAAAGTAGGATATATATACATATAACAACAACCAAGATCTCAATTGGTTGATATATATTGAGAGAACCTGAAGGGAATAGAGGTTCCTGAGTGGGGGCAGCAGATAGGGGATCTGAAAACTGGCAGCGAGAAACTCAAAGTATTCCTATTTCACCTCTCTTATAGGAGTGTATGGGTAGAGACACACTGTTTTCTGAGTGGATTAAAGTTTCCATGAGTTCAAGAAAATGGAAACAGTATGAGAGGAAGAAGTCTAATAGCAATTTATTACAATACATCTCAATTTTCAGAGGCTCCAATGGAGAATGAGTATCCTGTGACAAAGAATTTCACAGGAAAAGGGCTCTGGATTAGAAGTCAGAATATTTTGGTTTGAATCCTTACTCTGCCCGTTATGACCTTATGATCTTGAACAAGTAATTTGACCTTTCAGAGGTTCAGTGTTCTTATATGTAAAATGGAATTATTGGGATAAATGGCTTTTAAAGCCCCTTCCAGCTCTTGACCTATTAACCTATGTAAAGGCCAATGATAGAAACCACAATCTAATGCTATCTATAACTTTTAATCTTGCGATCCTGTTTTTAAGACTTTGCAGATTACTCTGTATAGAAAGACATTGAATATCCTGATTTCATGGAAGCTACAACTAAAGGGAAAGGATTATGACATACTAATAATACTGAGCTATTATTATTTTGAAAATGACATTGCTTTTCAAATAAAATTACCTATGCTCTGAAGAATTCTCTGCTAACCTAATGAACCACAAAATTAAAATATTTCTTTTAAGTTGCCCATTGTACTTGAAGTTCATCATATATTTTCTTTGATGATAAGTTAATTACATTTGTCTCCCCAAACCTCAAACTCTTATTCTGTGAATATCTATATTACTTTATGTTCTAAGTCAATCGGCCAACTGTGAGTAGGTGGGCAAGAAAAATACAAGGAGATTGATGAACAACTGTTTCCAAAGACCAAGAGTACTCCATGATGGGATGGAACAGATTCTTAATTTATTAAGGTGGAAAGGATCCATCTCTTTTCTGTCATATTCAAAGCATTCATTGGATGTTAGATGTCTTGGGTTCCCATATGCTGAATACTTGGTGAGGCTGTCTAAAGATGTTATCTCACAAATTGTGTTATTATTGCATTAATTAAGTTTATAGGGCCACATAGAATTATTCTTTGCAGAAAGTATTTAAAACTCCTATTGAAAAAAATCAGAAGCAAACTTTAAACTATTGTTATTAGCAGGGGCAATGTTCACTCCTCTCATCTCAGAAATAAATCCCTCTCTTAGATAAAAACCAATTCAATTAAACCAGTAATTGTGGGGTACCTTTGAATTTACCCAATGTCTCATGATTTTTGTACTGGTGACACCTTAAGTATCCTGGACTTCCTCTGCCTTTATCTTGTTTATTTTATCTATATTTTAATATGTTTATTATCTATTTGCCTTTCTCTAAGGCCTACTCTCTCAGATTTCCTGACTTTTCCCTCTCTGTTGATCTGTGCTATCTCTTACCCATTCTATACTTTACTAAAACATTATTTATCCTAAAACATGGATTTGGTGATAAGAGTTCCCTCATCAACAACTTCTATTTACTGTCCATTGCTTATAAGACAAAGTCCAAATTTTTCATCCCAAATTTAAATTGTTTTCACTATCTGATGCCAATCTACTTTTTAGCTTTATATCTAACTGCTTCCTAGAACATTTCGTCTATACATACCAATTTCCTCACAATTTCAAATCATCATATTTCTTTTCGTCTCCATTTGATTATTCTGTCCCTCCTAATAGCTTTCTTCTTTTTCTCTACATTTTCAAATCTTTCCTTCAATGTTTAGTTTAAATCCAATCTCCTTTATAATGACTAAGTAGATATGACATAGTAATGATACTGTATATTCTTTTCTAAGTCTCACTTAGATGGGCATATTAAATAGAGTAGTGGGCCTGGAGTGAAGAAGATCTGAGGTCCAAATCAGCCTCAGACACTTAATAACTTTGTTATCCTGGGCAAGTCACTTAACTGTTTACCTCCATTTTTCTATCTATAAAATGACCTGGAGAAGGAAATGTAAAGCATTCCAGTATCTTTGTCAAGAAAAACCCAAATGGGTTCATCAAGAGTTGAACACAACTGAGAAAACTCAACAACAACAACAATTAAGTCTTACAAAATATAGGATCAAAGATGTAACCACTAATATTGGGGATTCTGAGGTGAAGGAACTTCTACCAGTTCAGGTTGGCATGTTCTCTACCCTCAGCCCTCAAAGATTAAGTGAATTTTCTGGGGTCAGATAGCCAGTATATGTCTGAGATAGGATACATTCCACGTTCACCGGGCTTCTAGGTTGGGTCATTATTCATTATTCCATGCTTTTCTTCTTAGTCTTATGAAGCCTCTTTTCACATCTTGTTCTCTTGATGAAACTTTCCAGTGGAATGAAATTGCCAGTGGTAAACTCCCTTGTTTTCTCCCAGTGGATTTTGCTCCAAGATGTATCTTGATTTGCAGAACAGAAACCAGTGATAGGAAACTGATTTTCCTGTTCTTTAGAAATATGAAGGACAATGTTATGGAAATTATTAAAACGGAGCATTATGTAAGCAAATAAAAGGGCACTGGAGGTGAAAGGAGAATAGGCAGATGTAATGCGAATGTAAATTTTAAAGATCTTCCCTGCCCCTAGGCTAAAGTGCACCAGAAGCCTGGGGAGGGAGGCTTGTTTTTCAGTAGATACTTTTTGATTGGCCAGTGGGTCAATAAGGTTGTTACATTCTCTGAGCCAGGAGAAGGCTATATAAGCCCTGATGTGTAGCTTTGTTTTGGGACTCACTTTGAGAAATGTTCTGTGATTTGATCTGAATTCTGGGAAGCCGTTGTTGAGAGTCCCCCGGCTTTGAAAAACCCAGAATGTGGAAACCCAGATGTTGACTGGGTATGGATGTAATGGTTGGACAGTTTGGAAATCTGTCTACTTGATGTTTCTGTCTTGATAATTCTGTCTGTATGTTCTGAAGTTCGGGGTGCTGATCTTTTTCCCCTGAACTAGATAAATGATATACATCTGACTGATTAAAGTAAGCTTGTTAACCCATTTTGAGTTGCTTTCCTTTAACAAAGCAGATCCAAGAACCTGTGGTAGCTGCAAACCCTGAGGACGCTTGGGGTGCTTGCTGCTACAGCAGATAACTGTCACTAAGCCAAGGCATTATTTTGGAGCCCCTGGAATAGGCTAAAGTGAACTTTGAGAAAGTTGCCAGTAATTCAGGGATTATACAGTTCAAACTTCACATATCACAACAATAACAGAAATAAACAATGGCTTTTCTTTTTTTGCCTTTTGCTTTCTCTACTTGCTAAAAATGTGCAATGCCTTTGGAGTTGGTAAGAGAAGTAGGTAAATGTTTGAACAATGCAAAGGCTCCAAAGAGGCATTTTTTTTCCTTTAGCTTCCTCTTCTCTAAAATGAAAATTAAATCAACAAATATTTATTGGAAACCTATAAGCAAGGTTCTTTAGCCAGCATTACAAGAGATAAAAAAGAAGTATAAACCTTTATATAAGCTTTTTTTGGGGGGGGGCACATGGCATAATAACATTCAAATAAAAGAAATTGAATGCTGAATCAGGCCCATTATCTATCTAGTCCAATATCCTGTCTCTGACCAAAGGATATTCTGTGCCAGAACCTGAAGAATAGCATCATTTAGATTGTTTTAAATCACAGGATCTCGTGAAGGTTGTATATTAAAAAAAAGTTCCCATAATACTGGATCATAAATATTTTAAGATATATTGAAGTATGAAGAGTTATATGGAATGAGAGAAATCCATTGTTAACACAGTGTTATTGACACACTTCACATTCTTGTCTATTTGATACTGGTGTTTCTTGATTTTTTTATTTCTTTTCACAGATTTTAGCATTATTAAAGATTAAGACACTATTTCTCCAATGTCTACTTGTACCATGTGTGGTTTGTAGTATTTTCTCTGGTTATAAAAAATCCTAGTAATGACTCTCCTATTGCATAATATATCTTAGTACAATATTTAATATATCAATTCACGTATGGCCTAATCTCTACCCTCTAGGAATTTTGCATGTTTATTCTACCTAGCTGTGGGACCTGTAATGAGAAAACTAAATGGAAGAACATGTGAAATGTGGCTTTTTGCAAATACAGAAAAGAAACAATGAATGAATCTGCATAAACTTCATACCATAATATAATGTTGAGAAGCTTAGCTTAAGTGCTAATCATTACTTTGTGCTGCTTGCAAACAACTGCCAAATTTGGTACAAGACAAAATAAAGACTATTGACTCATTAGCAAATTTGGCAGTACTAGAATGACAGTAATCACATTTCCATTCTACTTTCATAGTTAGGGCTTCAAAGTAGCTTAAAAATATTCATTAATAAGACAGGTTGTAGAATGCCAAGGAGTAGCTGCTTCAGCACTATTTAAAATAACTTCAGTAACTTTATCAAGAAGGGCAGAGTTTCATTTTAACTGTAGGAAAAAGGAAACAAATACCATAGCAAAACCATGGCATGCCTGATAAGATTAATGTAAATTTTACTTAGAAGTAAATGACTTCCTCAAAAAATAAAAGCCTCACAAAGCAATTTGTTGATTATTAAGAACTGCTGTCTTATTCTTAATTGTGAGGTAATTTAGTCTTAAAAAGCTTTTTAAAGATTTTTTCTAATATACAAAAGCTTACTGATATCTGAAAACTTATTTTCAATATGGTACATTGATCACCATAAAAATCATTTAAACCATACCTCCAACTGTTCTTATGCAGAGGTGGTGCAGGACAAGGGGAGAATTCAGGGGTTGGAATGTTGCATATTAATATCAGACATTTTCAATAAATAGTTGAGTTTGCGTGATTTTTATTTTCTTCCTTTTTTAATATTGTTCATTAAAAGGGATAGATGTATTGGAAGTGGAAAGAGTTGAATGTAGGGGAAATCTAAATGATGTAATGACAAAATATGTATACGCATATGTATCGTGTATGTATATGTATATATACATGTGAAGCTCACTTCTTAAAAGCTAGAACCAATTTTATGTATTGATGAAGTAGCTATTTCCTATGAGCTGGGAATTTAGAAATGCCCCCCAAAAATGATTTAGTCTACCCATGTATCATACTGTATCCCACTATTACAGAGTTATTTTTTAGCTTTAGCATTGGTCTCTCTCATGTTTAAAAGTGGATGCCCCTGAAAAAGATAACATGTTAACATGTGATATACCTTAGTATGACTTAGGTTAGTAGGTATGAGAAAAGAAAATGAAAAAAGAGCCAAGAGCAAGTATGTCACTTGAAGGGGAAATTTGCCTATGCCATATATTTTCCTACAGTCAAATTCAATTAAACATCTAGCTATACAGTGATGGTGAAATACAGAAGCATGCTCTCTGAATTCTATGAACACATTGACTAATAATCTGAACCAGCCATTAATGAGAAGGGAATATTGGCAATGAAGGAACATGGGGCCACTGCAGGCAACACAGACTTGGTAATCTTCTTTGAATATTAATTATTTTTTTTAAACTATGTAAGTGCATCTACAGGGAATGATTTAAAGAAAGGGCTACTCAGAAGCAGGGTCATTGCTGATATATATTGGGAGGACATCTCTTGATTGACAAAAATATAGTGATATTATATAGTTCCAACTCTTGTTAAAATTCAGTATAGTATTTTAGTGGCACCACTTAACTCAATGATTTTAGCTTCAAATTGTATGCTTTGATTAACAGAGGGGCAATTTTTCACTACAAGTAAGAAGAAACAAAGAAATTCTATGTCTCTTGAAGATGAGAAGAAAAAATAACTATGAAGTATTATACAAATTTGAAATTGGGAGGAACTTTAAAAATAATTTAAACCATTTCCTTTTACTTTACAAATGGATAAACTGAAGCCCAGAATGATTAAGTGACTTATCCTAGGATATATTCTGTCAGAGACCTCCTTCTAAGTTGACACTGAATCATTGATAACTACTCTTTATATTCTGTTATTCAACCAGTTCTGAAACCATCTAATTATATTAGTATCTAACCCATCCCTTTCTCTCTTTTAAAAAAAACAAGAATAACATAAGAGAACACCAAATGATTAGTAAACTTTTGCTAAAATATATTTATGCAATGCTTACTCAGAGCAGTATTTTGTAGTGGATAAATAATTAGCCTAAAAGTTCTGGTTCAAATTCTATTTCTGACACCAATTGTCTATATACCTTGGACAAATCACTTAATTTTTCAGTGTCCTGGGTAACTTTCTAAAGTTATAAATTGTAAAACAAATACCAATATACACAGGTTGTAGAAGTTTCCTAAGGAGGGAATTTACTCATCAAATATTCTTTATATAAATAAAATCCTGTCTATTAAACAACTACAAACAGAATTCCTCTGTTCTACAAGTGTAGCAACCCTATCCAAGAAGAAAATGAGATTTATCTGGCACTATTTGCTCTTTAAAAAATCAAGGTTTCTCTTTGTAATCACCAATTCATTTCTAGATATATACTATGTAATTAGTTATTTATTCTAGATTTATTTTTCTAGGAATCCAAGTCAAGTCCACTGGCCTATAGTTTTCAAATTCCCTTTATTTGACGTGTATGACAACATATTTGTCCTATTCCAGGACTACAGTAACTTGTCCAGTTTTCAGGATATTTCAAAACTTTCAGATACTGGTTTAACAACATCTATCTATTCTTGCTTTATAATTTTGAGGCCCCATAATTCATGAACCTTTATGAGTTATTAAATAAATCTGGTCCCATTGGAGTGTATAGAGCCCTAAATGGGCTGCTTATTTCATTTCCCCTGAGAAAACTGCTGTTTAGATCATTCAAGTTATATTTTTTATAACTACATATCAATGGGTTGGAGGAAATGAAGGAAGAATCTTTTCCTGCTAGAATTTCATCTTTAGCAGGCTTGGGGTAGGTATAAATAAACTTGTTGTCTAATATTTAAGCATACCCATCTATCTTGATTTGACCATGACCCTGGCTCATTTTTCCTCTTCAAGGTATTTACTATTATGGCCTTATATGTTGCATTAGTATTGTCCTCGCCTTTTAGCTTGATGGATGACTGAACATTCCCAAAGGATGGTAATGGTACTTGGAAAAAAAAATAGGCAGCCAGCACCATGGCTAACATCTTGTCGAGCAATGGAACACCAAATGAAAACTGATGTCATGCTCAAAGTTAGCAATGGGTTTTCTCCAGTATACTCACTCCTTGGACTCAAAAAGATTTCAATTAAATTACAGAAGGGCCATACTAACATCCTGAATTCTATTTCCACAGTTACATTAAAACAAAACAAGCAACAGCAACGAAAAACCTTTATTCTTATTTGCTTATAAAATAAATTCAAGTCAAGGTTATCTTTGTATATGTTTATGTTTTGCTTAGGTTCCTGACTGCCTAGGTAAAATTACAATAGGAAGTTATATTGACTCAGCACTTTTTTTCCCCTAAAATCTTCTTAGAAGCATTTTGTAGAATAAATTTAAAAATTTACCACAGTGAGGAGAGTGTTGGATTTACACTTCTGAAGGCCTAAGATTCAATCCTCTCTCAGACACCTAATAGATGTGTGGTCCTATATAAATCACTTCATTCTGTCTATTTCAGTTTCCTCATCTGAGGATAGTGCTGAAGTCTCAGAATCAGGAAGACATAGGTTCAAATTCCACATCTGAAATTTTACATTCTTCCTAGAAGCATAATCACAAGCATTTCATTTAAATGATTCTCAGTTTAATGAATTGCACATGATTACATTTCTAGTAAGTATCAGATGTGAAATCTGAACCTATGTCTTTCTGATTCAAAGACTTTCACACTATTTGTTTTATTCTTGCTTCTAAAGCAGATCTTATAAACTGATTCATCTCTGTTTAGAAAGGAAACTTAATTGCAAAGACTATACAAACATGAAAATAACTAGTTAAAAATAATGTGCCACCTCATAAGCCTTGTTCTTTGACATTTTGCAGATGTGTCAAACTCAAGATTCATATTTGCTTAATTTTTTAATTCATTTATCTTATTGCTATTATGTAAAAATTTACTATGTAAATCTTTGTTTCTCTCAACAAAGGCTTGCTAATCCACTTATATATTCACTTGGACAAAAGGACAAAAACCTATGTATTATGCCTGACTTTTGTTGCAGCTGAGAGCAGACTTGACATGGTCCTTGGGCAATGGTTTGGGGTCCCTGGAGGTAATCACAAATACCTGATTATTTTAATGAAGCAAACCTTTTGTTTTGCTTTGTTTTGTTAAATGGAGCTTAGAGAAAATCAAGGAAATATAAAAAGGAGCAAGGATCCTAAAAATTTCATGGGAAACGTTTGCTGATGCAGTTTACAGGGAACTTAAAGTGGTACCAAAGGACTCATTAATTTGTAAACAGAAATATGGTTATTGAGGTAACTATTGCAGGGCTACAGCTAAGTTGTGGTGATGGGAAGGCAGTGACAAAGGGGTTGAGTGAGACAAGTTCTTACTTACCACTTTCCCACATTAGGAGAAACAATATTTTAATTTCTGGTAATTTAATCATGCTGCCTATGTAGAATGTGGGAAATAATAGACTAGAGAGGGCATCGGACTCAGTGGAAGGAGCAACAAACAGTAATAAAGACCTTCCACATGCAGGTATTGTGGTAAGCACCGGTTACACAAAATATGGTAAAAGACTGTATTTGCCCTCTGAGGAGCTGACAGTTTAAATGGGAGATAGCATCCAAACAATTATGTACAAAGAAGCTATTTACAACATAAATTGGAAATAATGAAAAGAGGAAATGTCGTAAAGGTAAGAGAGATTGTGGAAGGCTTCCAATAGAATTGGGAATTGAAGGAAACCAAGAAGACTGCATGGGTCAGACACCTCTGTTTGGCTTTTCTGGAATTTTAAGGATCTCTATAATCTCTTTTTAGGCTACTTCTCCAGTATTAATTCATATCATCTCCCTTCACACAATCTATATTCCAGCTGACCTGGATAACTGTTCCTTGAATTGACATTCCATCTGAAGCCTTTGTGGATTCACATAAACCATCTTTCATCCCTTCCTTCTCAACTTCACATTTCTGGATACTGATCTTTGTTCAACCTTCATCTTACTGGACACAAATTCTTGAATATTTCCATAGTTTCTCCCAGTTATCCTCCTCTTCAAATTAATTTTTCATTGACTTATTGAGTAGAATATAAGGTCCCACATTTTGACTTAGAGCTTGGAGATTGCTTTAATGATCATACCACAAGGAGTTCAAAGATAGAAATAAGGGGATCAGGTCTCCTCTTAGCAATATAATTCAGCTACATTTTGTATTCAGTAGACTTTGGGACCTATGATATACAATATTGTTTCTATGAGAAAATTTATTCAGGATTGCCAACAGTGGATGTCCAGTGAAATTTCTGAAAATGTCTCATTCATAATTTTATGACTGGCTGTACTCAGTTTTCACTGTCAGTGAACTTTTTCTACCTTTACTTTAAATAGAATTCCAGATACAAACAAACATTAAATGTCTCATTTTTTTATATTGTAATGAGATCAAAAGTCCTATATCATGCCTGCATGGCAGTTCAACTTTCTCACAAAAGCTCTTCCATAATAGCATTTCACATTCCAAATGATGCCTAGGCCCATAATTTGAATAACAAGAAAGCATTAGCCGGCAGGAAGATGCTAAAAATATTACCAAGCACTAACCATGCTTTATGGCTATTATTACTAAGCTTTTGTTTTAGAGAACTTTTTTTTCCCAGAGCTGTACAAAAACATGATTAAACCAATAAATTATGTCTTTGTCTATTCAATAATTATACATACAGATGGGTAACTGTGATAGTAATGGCATTTAAAGATTCCCCTGTATTGGCTTGGTTTTCAAATTGATTGTGTTAAAACCCAGAGCTTGTTAATCCCACCTGTGGGATGGACTTGTTGATATGAAAAGAGAGTCCTGAACTGGGAGGAGCTGGTGACGTAGATTTGGAGAGACAAGAGAGAGGCAGGAGAACTTTTTTGGAAGCAGCACCTCGTGGAGAGAGAGAGAGACTAAGAGAATTGTTGGTGGCCGCTTTGAATTGCCCTGGACTTTTGAGACCCGCCCCCTGAGCTGCCAAGGACTGAGGAGACATGGCTGTTTTGCTGGTACTTTGTCTGTCTGTTTTGATGTTGTTTTGCCAGATTTGTCCACTGGTGAAAGACAGTCCTGTTGAAGAAGTCCTGGAACCTGGCTGTTCGCTAAGAAGCCCTGAGACTGTCCTGCAGACAGAGAGTGAACACTGTCCACTGGTGAAGGACAGTGCTGTTGTTGCAGGGGTCTGGGAACCTTTCTGTTGGTTCAGAAGCCCTGAAGAAGGATTTTCTTGTTGTATGTTTACAGAAATCCTGGGAGAGGGTTTTGCTAACGTTTTCAGGGGTTCTAGGACTGTTCTACAGAGAGAGGATGAATTAACGAAGGGACTGGCAATGTATCTTGTGGCCTTGCTGGGCCTTGTCTCCCCAGGAACTAAGATTGCTGAGAACTTGCCCTCCTGTAAAGATGAAGAAAAGACCTCCACTTGGGTATTAAGTGCTGTGTTTAAACTTGATGTAACTCTGGGGTAGATTCAATTGAGATCCAGGGGTGGGGAACTTTTGACCTTTTTGTGCTCTGTGATTGACAAATAAAGGTATAGCCTAGGGGTGGAGAAGTATTTAGACCAGGGACTTTGTAATTGATTGAATGATTGGAAGGTCCTGGGGTGGGGTAGTCCTTGGAGATTATTTAATCACACTTAGTAAATGCTGTATTTTGGAATGATGTCATGTTTTGATCTTCTCTGTTCTTGGTTGGTCACTGAATAAAATGGAGAGCACCTATGCTGGTATTTTGAACCTTGGGAAGTTGCCTTTCCTTGGCAATTACAGTACAGTAACCCTGGCCCAAGTCATCCATCTTTTCTCACTTCCCCAACTGTGATCACAACCTCTGCTACCCCTGTCATGAGAGATATTGAAAGAAAGGTGACTTTCACATAATACTCAGTGTTTAGCTCAGTGACTGATTTATAGAAAGTTCCTAATAAATGCTAGTTGATGGAGTGGCTAGGTGGAGCAGTGAATAGAGCACTGGCCCTGGAGTCAGGAGGACCTGAGTTCAAATAATGCCTCAGGCACTTAACACAAAAAACTCACCATGTGACCTTGGGCAAGTCAGTTAACCCCAATTGCCCTACTTCCCCTCTCTAAAAAAAAACAAACAAACAAAACTCTAGTTGACTAACTGAATTAGCAGCTTCACACATTGCATGACCTTCAATACTTTCCAGGAATAATTGCTACCTTGTTTTTTTTCTCCTTTAGATTCCGAATGATGAGAATTTGTTGTAAACCATATAGTCCTGTATATTCCAGGGTTATGTTTTATCTATAGTAATGAACAGGGAGAAAGAAAAAAAGAGGGAGGTAGCAGTAGCATTGGGATATATGGGTTCAAGGGAGACTTAGCAACTTAAAAGTATGAAACAGGGTGAAACTGAAGAAAGAACCCTGATCTGGTAGTGGGAAACTTTGTGCCTATTATCAGCTAGAAGTTTTCTGGATATCCTTGGCTGAGTCACTTCAACTCTTTAAGTCTCATTTTCATCATTTATAAAGTGAAAGTAATACACATCAGCCCCAAAACTCATCCCTAAACTTGGCTGGTGACATAGACATAAATAAAGGTGACCCCAAGAAAAGAGAAGCACAATGCTGGGTGTCACAGCCCGGTCAAGTTGAGGGCATTCTCAGTGACACAGGAGGCGGGAGGACAATTTTAAGGAAGAAGCACTCCTTCTACTCCCTGGCTCTGGTCCTTGTATACATTAGGTGCTCACTTAGTGCGTTTGACTGATCCCTAAAAATAAAGTGCTGTCAACTGAGTTGGCCGCAAGAACTTAGAAAAAAAACTTAAACACAAATTTGAAAACAATGCTTAAATAAAGAGTGGAAAATAAGGTTAGCAATTACTGATGGGAAGTCTTGAAGGTTATAGTTATATTGTTTGAATAATAATGATTAAATTTTAGTCAGACAATTAGCTTAGTAGTTACATTTAGAAACCAAAAGAGTGGCAGCTAGTGGTGCAGTGAATAGAGCACCAGCTCTGGAGTCAGGAGGACCTGAGTTCAAATCCAGATCTCAGACACTTGACAAATTTACCAGCTACACGAACTTGGGAAAGTCACTTAACCCCAACTGACTTGCCTTTCCCCCTCCAAAAAAAAGAAACAAAAATGAGTCAAAATTAAAAAAAAATCTGTTCTAGAATATTTTTTGTTTATAATGAATTGCTTCCTGATGAATTCTGGGGTTCTGGAAAATGCCACCCCTCCTCCCACTCCTTTTGGATTATCAAAAATTGGCCTTGCTTAGATTCTGAAAATGCCCCTCCCCAAAGAGGAAAAAAATCTCCGAAGATGGCCAAAGTTTGTTTTGTTTGTTTCTTTAACCACTTATGACTCTAAGAAGTGGAATGTTTTGACAAGAAGCCTTTACCTTTTATTCTTGCTGACTCCTATGCCTGCTTTTAATCATGGTTCCTCCATCAAAATATAATGTGGATATTGTCATTTGTCTAGTCATGTCAGTCAACATATGTCTGAATCTTATTTTTATTCAAAACTCTATCAATCATCTTTATGGAATAGAATAGATTCTGAATTATATTGGCTTACTTTCTTCAGAATCTAATGTTCCTGCTCACAGTGATCCTAGAATATACTGGGCTGTGATAATACTTTGTTTTTCTGAATCTGTCCTTATCGATATTCTTTAGTCCACTTAATATTTAAAAACTCCCCTAACTTGGTAAAGTTAGCTGTCACTGATTGTATTTTTTTCTATTTTATGTGCATCTATTTTTTTCTTAACAATTAAAGAGTCAATAGGATTCCAAGACTGACCTTTGTGAAAGTATTGCTAGCTTTCATTATACTCGATTAGACAGTGGTTCTACTACCTTAAATTTTAGTCATTTTCTCATAGACACAATGATGAAGCTATAACATGACTGGATTTTTTTCTGTTATTTTCCTGTACAAGTTTGAAATCAACCAACATTGTAGGATTAATTTTCATATACATTGCTGTAAATAGTCCATTTTATTTATATGTTAGACATAAACATAGAAAGAAATGGTTTCCTCCACTTGTGTCTATACAATTGCAAAACACTCAGATGAAACTAAATAATTACCCATAATGATGCTACCAAATACATAAAAGTTTTGAATTGTATTTTTAGACTGAATTTTCTATTTTTCATAGAAAAAATTTGGGACGATATAAATATATCCCTCAAATGTCGCTGAAATAGAGGGAAAGAGAGGAGAAAGTGCTAGATTGGGAGGCCAGTGACTTGGGTTTGAATCCTGGAGCTCGTACTTACTGCCACTTTAGATGGATCTGTTCTCCTCTCTGGGCCTGCATCCTTCCTATGAGATCCCTTTCAGCTCTAAATTTGTGATACAATTGATATAAGAATTTTTGTTTGAACACATTTGGACAAATGAAATTATACATTAGAATTGTCCAGATATGCTTTTGAGACATTGCTAAATGATGAATGATCTTCTAATAATATCAAGAACAAACCAACAACTAATTTTTAAACAAAAATGTGACATTAATATATGTTTTCTATTAGTGTCACTCAACATTTAGACACACATTAGCTTTACCTTAATTGTGATGGCAAATGAAATAGAGTTTAGCAGCAACTTGGCAGTTCCCAGCAAATTGAATCATAGCACAGCAGGAAAATTGTCAAATTGTTTTGCTCTTACCTTTTCCTGCAATTGCATATCTACCTGCTATACTTTGAACAAATGGCATTATCCTAACACTGAATCAAACTCTGCTTGATGGTCACCCTCAATCAGTCACTATATAAACATTTATTAAGCTCCTGAGATGTGTCAGATGCCATCAATTTACTTAGAATTGCCAGACTGAATGACCTTTGTCAACTCAAATGCTTAACTCTTTAGTATTTGATATTACTGTTGTGGGACACAATCTCTTTAAGTGTTTTCAGAAATACCTCCACTCTATTGATTTCTCTCCTTCCCCTCTAATTTTATCTTGTTTGCCTTCATGACTTGTCAAGCTTCTATGGTGAACATAACCCAAGATAATATTTTTCTCCTCTCTTGTCCTCTCCTCTTCTCTTCCCTTAATTTCCCTTAACTTCTCTTCCCTTCATTTTCCTTTCTTCTCTTTACTTTCTATACTCTATTATATGAGAATTTCATGAAACTCTAATAATTTTAGCTAGTATTTCTCTATAAGTATCTTTCAAACCTATAGCTATCTCTGATGACTCTTCAGAGATTGAGATACATCTCCAACTTCTTATAGAGGTAGACTTTTTATTAACATAACAAAGGAGAGAAAAAAACAACAACATTGGATTTGTGGCCAAAGGATGTGGGTTTGCTTCTCCCCTTTACTCTTACTTATGTAATCTTGGCTGTCCTAACCTCTATGGACCTATTCTGCAAAATGAAGAATGGAAGATCGTCTAGGTGACTCAGTGCTCCTTTAAGTTTGAAATCTATGATCTGATGACTTCAGTTTCAATATATCCAAAACCAAACTCCATAGATTCACAGTATTTCAGATATATAAGTGACCTTTTTGACCTTCTAGTTCAATTCATACTCTAAAACTCCTTATATAATATATAAGTGGATGTCATGACTCTGTTTGAAGGTATCCAGTAAGGGGGGGGGGGTGTCACACTATTTCCTGAGGCAATCTATTCCAGTTATGGATAGCTACAATTATTAGGATTTTTTTTTCTTCCCTCCTAGGGAAACCGTATGCAAAAACATAGAGATAGGGAATAGAATATCAAATTTAGGGAAATACAAAAATAACTACTTTGACTGGAACATTTAATGTGTAAAGATGAATAATGTGAACTTAGCCTGGAAAGTAGACGAGAGCTAGATTGCAAAGGGTTTTAAAAATGTCCAACAGAGGAATTTGTATTTTATCCAACAGTCAATAGGGAGCCAATGAACTTTCTTGAGCAAGGGGGTGACATGATTGGACTTGAAAACTACAAAGGTTATTTTATTAGTTGTGTGAAAGGCATATCAGAGAAGAAAATGAATAGAAGTGGGGAATCTCACAAGGAAGCTGTTGCTAAATCCAAAGGAGGAGTGATGGTGACCTAAGCCTGGGCAAAAGCTGTGTAAATATTGAGACGGTGACAGTTGTGAGATAGGTTATCTACCGCAGAGACATCATTAATTAATCTAAAGAGGAAACATCTTGAAAAGAATAAAACACAGTCAACAAACAGGTTGTAATTAAAAGTTTCAGCATAGGTATTTTAGAAAATCTCAATAGTGCATATGAAATAGTTTTATGCTGGAACCGGGGTGCATGGAGAAATTCAGAGAAGGAGTGGACAATTGCACCATGCGCTTCAAGAACATGAATCATTACATTACAGCTCATGAGCTGTAATCACAAAGCAAAATATGATATTCTTCAAGCTTGTGAAATGGGGAAAGACAGAAAATGATGTAACTATATTAGTATTCTCCAGACCTGATACCACTACCCTCAGAACTACCAGTGCCAAATGTGCAACTGACATCTTACTAGAAAGAAGAAGAGTTTTTGGGTTATCACTGAATGGATAGTTTCTCCAAACACATACCCCACATATACTGTCTCACAGTATGGTTGATCTCAGAAGATATTACTTTCCCCCTGCTCTAAGGAAAAGAAAGGCACTTAAGAGATCATCAGGCCAAAGATATAACATTCCTCATTGGGCATCTTGAATTATTTGATATGTAACTTTATGATTATTATCAGAGACACTTTTTGGCAAGGTTTTCCGCTTGTTAAAATGTGCCTGCTGCTGATAAGTGCCTCACTATTTGAGGACAGAATGTTGGACCTAGAGTCAGAAGGCACCTGAGCTCAATTCCTGCCTCTGGTAATAACTGTTCAACTATAGGCAAGTCATTAAATGAGACTGTTTTCTCATCTGTATAATGAGGATGATAGCATCTGTATTACTCACCTCATAGTAGCTTATAAAGATTCAAATATGATAGTAACTGTAAAATCTTCACAAACCCACAAACCTTAACATGGTACATAAATGTCAGATATTATTTGTCTTCCTCATTGGCAAAATATGAATTCACATCAGATCCCCAACATGCTGTTACATTTTTTTCAATTCAATTATGAAAACATTTACTCATTGATTATCCCATGCAAAATCATTTTTGCTTAGAGTAAAATTGTGTGCCCCTGCAATTATACAAGCCTGTGATGAAATCATAGTCCACTTCCATAATAATTTAGAGAGCCATACCTACCACACTTGGAAGTAAACTGGAATCAGATATTCCCAAACTTTAATCTAAAGGCAAGATAGGATCAAGGCCTTAGCATGCACTCAGAACTCCTTGAAACTCCTCTCCTTTAAATCTTAAAAAAAAAAATTCAAAAATGTTACCAACTGATAAGACTGTATAATAGTACCTATTTGATTGTCTCTTATTTCCATTGTTTATAATACAGGGTTGATAGTTGTTTTTGTATACCTATATATGTATGTTAGGGAAAGAGAGTTGTTGCTTGGATACAGGGACTGTTTTTGCTCTTGCATCCCAGAACCTAGTACAATGTGTAACATATAGTCAGGGCTTAAAAATACCTTTTGATTTTGATTTTGTTCACATGTTGAAACTTGATCCAACCCAAACCAATGCAATACGTATTTATTAAGTGCCTAGTGCTAGGCACTGTGTCAAGCACTGGGATACAGATAATAAAATGAACGCCTTGCCCTCAAGGAGGTCATAGTCTAATGGGGAAAAACACATAAAAGAAGGTGCAAAAGCATTGGGGGACAGAGGAGATTTTAGGGGATATCTTCATCCATGGAGTTGAAAACAGAAAGAGCAGCATATTCAAGGTGGAGTCAACTGAGAGTCCAGTTTCTGCCTTCCAAAAAGGAAGTCATGAGGAGGAGTCTGGCACCCCACTCTCTAGCCCTCCAATAAGAGGGGAGGGGTCTAAGAGAGGTGGTGTCAATCAAAGCTTCAGTTAATAGTATGGTGATGAGATTAGAGGAGCAGGTAAATTTAACTTGGGAGGGTGCCATTGTTCCAAGGAGTTGGAACTAGGCAGGGAGGCAGGTGTTGTTGGAATAATCTTTCTTCTATTGTCCTATCAAAAAAAAAAAAAGAAAAGAAAAGGAGTAATGGGAGAAGGGGGAGGAGGAGGAGAAGGGAGAGAAGAAGAAACAGTCTGCACTCTCAGAGGAGTTTATGAGTGGATCAGAGTGCTGGACCTGGAGTCAGCAAGAACTAGTTCAAATTCAGACACTTACAAGCTGTCACCAAAGTCAAGTTACTGTTTTCCTCATTTACCTTAACTGCAAAATAGGTATAATAATAGTACCCACCTCCCAGGCATATTGTGAGGAGGAAATACTATTTGTAAAGTCCTTAACCCAGTGCCTAGCACATAGTAAGAGCTACATAAATAGTTGTTGTTGTTGTTATTATTATATCTCATTTTGTCCTCACAACAACCCTGAGAAATAAGTGCTATTATTATCCCAATTTTAAAGTAGAGGAAACTTAACAAACAGGCTAAGTGACTAGCTCAAGGTCACACAGCTATTAAATGTTCAAGGTCAGATTTGAACCCAGGTCCATTCCAATTCCAGGCCTAGTACTCTAAACTACCATAACAATTTATTTATTTATTTTAGAGACAGTAACGCTAAGTCATTAAGTGTCATGTAAATAGTAGCAAACATTTATTCATTATTTTCTTATTTTTTTTCCTTTATTAATTGTATAGTGTTAGTGCAACTTAGCCTTCTTACATTTCCTTAAGAAAAAACAGGAGTTTTCTCATTGTTTTCTTTAAAAACACTTTTTTTTTTAAATAGGGAGAGGGGAAAAAAATTAAAAGGAAGAGTTTAAATTTGTTCCTGATTTCTCCTAACCAATTTGCCCATCCCTCATTTGAATGCAATAACCCTTACTTAATATGCACAACAACTTTAGATCATTAATTCTCCAAGTCGCCCCTAAATCAATCCTCTGGGTGTGTACTAGAATCTTAATACAGTTTTTGTCATTGTAAGTCTCATCTAATTTATTGCATGGAGAGTGGTGCTACACTGGAAAAAATGCATATTAAATATTCAAATGAGTTCATTTTCTTCTTTAGGAATTATAAAGTTTATCTTTTCAATATAGTTAGGAGAAGGTAGATGAGAGACAATTTTATAGAATGCAAACCTCACTGAATTTGAACCCCAAATTTTGGTTCCAGCTCAGCATTTTATTAGCTGTGTAGTCTTAAGAAGAGTTACCTAGTGTTTCTGAGCCTCCATTTACTTCATCTGTAATTTAGGAAAAATAATTCTTTCCTCACTGTACATAAGAGGGTTATTATAAAGTACTTTGTAAAACTTAAAACACTAAATACATGCAAGTTATTATAATGCATACAAATCACTTTGTAACTACAAATCACTTTCTAAATATGTCATTATGATCATTCAGTTATACTTATTACTATATTTTATTTGTATATATGTATACATATACATAAATATGCATATATAAACAATTTCAATTATACTTCCCACTATGTAGTACTGTCTTTGCATAAGCATGCTATGTGTATGTTTTCATTGTTATAACTACATAATAAAGATTCACAGGTATGTGTGAATACACATGCACATTATATAAATATATGTACATACATACACATTTACATGTGTATATATGTATACATACATAGAGGCACACATAAGTTATGCCCATCTGTCTTATCTGTCTCCTACAAATATATACATACATGTGTATGTACTTATTTATATATATATATGCACATATATACATATATGTTTATAGTTATATAAATAAATGTAACACAGTGGCTGGTATATAATATGTGGTTAATAAATGCTTATTATTTCACTTATTCATACTATGTATATTCAAGGGTATATATTTATATTTATATACATATATAGACATGAGATGGATATGTATACATTTACGCGTAGCATAAATGTATAGAATACATTATATATGTGTGTGTATATATATGTATATATATATATATATATAAACAGTGAATAGAGCACTGGACATGGAATCAGGAAAGGTAATCCTCATGAATTCAAATCTGGCCTCAGACACTTAGCGGCTGTGTGACTCTGGGCAAGTCATCTAATCCTATTTATCTCAGTTGTTTGTCTGTAAAATGAGCTGGAGAAGAAAATGGTAAATCAGTTCAGTATCTTTGCCAAAAAAACTCCAAATGTGCTCATGAAAAGTTAGACACAACTGAAATGACTCAGCAGCTTCCTGACTCCAGGCTCAGACCTCTGTTGATTGAGCTGCTTAGTTGCTTCTAGCTACACAAGTGCATACCTTATTTTAGTGGAAAGAACCATCACTGGATTGATGTCACACAACCCGAGTTCCAATTTCAACAGTATTTTTTGTTACTCATGGGACCTTGTGAAGTATTCTAACCTCTTTGGTCAGTTCATCACAAGGCATTTATTAATACCAACTATGAACTAGGCACTCTGCTAAGAAACCGGGGATAATAGAGAAAGGTAAAAAAGAATTACTGGTCTAAAGGAATTTTCAGTCTAATGGGTAAGACAACATGCAAACAACTATGTACAAACTTAATGCATACAGGATAAATTAGAAATAACCGTCATAAAGAGGATACTAACATTAAGGAGATCAGGAAAGTCTTCTGGTAGAAGGTGGGATTTTACTTGTGACTTGAAGGATACAAGGGTGGCTAAGAGAAAGAGATGAAGGGAGTGAGAATTCCAGAGATAGAGGATGGACAGTGAAAATATCTACAGTCAAGGCATAGAGTATTTTGTGCAAGGATCATAAAGATGGGCAGTGTTGCTGCACCAGAGCATGTGAGAATAAGATGTCAGAAGACTGGAATGAAAGGAAGAAGCAAAGGTCTTAAGGACTTTGAATGCCAGAGAATATTATATTTGATTCCCAACAGGATATGGAGATAGGGAGCCACTGGTTTCTATTGCATACAGGAGTGATATGGTCAGACCTACACATACGTTGATCATTTTGGCCACTGAGTAAAGGATGGACTGGGGTGGGGAGAGACTTATTACAAAGACCAAGAACCAGACCACTGCCATATTCCAGGAATTAGGGTCTACATTAGGGTGGTGGTAGAGTCAAAAGAGAAAAAGGTGCAGTTGCTAGAGTTATTCCAAAGGTAGAAAACATACTCTAAGTTCCTTAATTTGTAAAATGAGTGCATTGAATTGGATGGTTTCAAAGGTATCTTTCAAACAACTGATGTCCATTAACAATCATCAAAGAAGGTGATTGAGTTGTAGTGACATTGATGTTCTCATTCCTATGGTGAATTTACTTGAGACTTCTAAGCAGATCAAAGGGATGTGATTAAAAGCAACAAGCAGTATCTTTTTTTCAAGAGAATAAATGAAAGCACAATTTCTGATGTTTGATAAATTCTTTGTTGATATACTAACAACTCCTAAAGAAACTTCTCATTTGCTAAATAAAGAATACTAGCCTGAGAACAGAAGTATAGCCATTAGTATTCTCTTTCATCTTCATTGGGTGTCAAAGCACATTTTGCCAGGCTTAATAAGCTAACAGCCCTTAATGAAGACAGAAATTAACAATTAAAAAAGCAATCCATCTTAGAAAGAACAGAGAGTTCACCAGAGGTACTACTAATGTAATATTCATCAGTGGATGCTAACCAATGGCTGAACATTAGAAGCCACTACGTATACATGGCCTACTGTACATTGCTGTTAGATGTACTGCAATGCATTTTGAAATAAGGAACTGAAGGATTTCACTAAACCTTTATAGAGCTTAATATTAATTGGACTTAATCTGATTTCAATTCCTCCTATAAAAATTCAAGCTTCTTAGTCAGTAAATAAACATTTCTTAAGTTCCTACTATGCTCCAGGAACTGTGTCAAGATCCTGGGATACACAGAAGTTCAAAAATGGTCCCTGTTTTCAAGGAGATTTCAGTCTAATGGGACAGTATGCAAACAACTCTGTACAAAGGTAAATACAGCATAAATTTGGGGTGGTCTCAGAAGGAAGACACTAAAATTGACAAGGACTGGGAAAGGCTTCTTGAGAAAGATAGAATGTTACCTGAGACATGTAGGAAGTCAGGGAGACAATGAGGTGTAGATTAGGAAGGAAAGAGTTCCAGACATGTGAGGCAACTAAAGAAAACACTCAGAGGTAGAAGATGGAGTACCTCGTATGAGGAATGGCAAGGAGGTCAGTGTCATTGAATCATAGAACACATAGAGAGGAGTAAAGAGTAAGAAGATTGGGGGCAGCTAGGTGGTACAGTGAATAGATCCCTGGCCCTGGAGTCAGGAGAACCTGAGTTCAAATCCAACCTCAGACACTTATCACAAAAAACTAGCTGTGTGACCTTGGGCAAGTCACTTAACCCCAATTGCCCTACCTTCCTCCTCCAAAAAAAAAGAGTAAGAAGATTGGGAAGTTCTGAAGGGCTAAGTTGTGGAAAGCTTTAAAAGCCAGAGAATTTTGTTTCCTTTAGATTCCCTGCCAGGGGAGAAGAGGGAGGGCAGTGCATGGTTTAAAACCTTTTGTTTTAGAAGAAGTAATTGCCCTTCTGTGTTTATGTGGGAGTGGTTCAGAACTCTGTTCTCCCTGTAACTTATCTGCTATAATAGGAAAAGAACCACTAGAAAAATTTTCTCTGCCCTTTGTCCTGGAATTAATATTTTATTGTTTTTCCTTAGAAGAAATCATCTGTCTAGTACCTCAGCATTATTTATCCCTTTTTTATTATCAAGGCTATAGGTTGTCCCATCTCCTTCCTCTTGAACATAAATTCATTCTTTAAGAATAGAATTTTTATAGAGGCACTTTTCCAAGCCCACATTCATGTTTTTAGGAAATACTCATACATTTACAAAGCATTTGAGCTGCAATGTGCCATAGTGGACAGGCATGGGCTTGAATTTCAGCTTCATTACTTATTGTGAGTGTGACCTTGGGAAAATTCCTTGACCTTTCTGAACCTTGTTTTCTATATTTTGATAAATCTAATACATACACTCTCTACTTCATAGAGTTGTGAGGATAAAATGATAAAATGATTGCAAAATGCTATATAAATGTGAGTAACTAAAATGATTTAGTCCAGGGATTAGTAAAATGGATCTAGGGACCCCTTGGGGTGCATAGATAGATGTCAGGGATCTATGTACTTAGATGGGAAAAGACATTTACTTTTTCCAATCTTTGGTTTCTGTTTGGGATGAAAAACCCCATTCAAAATTTAATCAAGAACATGGAGATTTCTTAGGATAAAAACAGGAATATTTTATTCTCTTCCCCCAGGGAAGGAGAGGGGCATCCTCCCCACGATTGATCATGAAGAAGAGGCATGTTACAAAAAACAGAACAAGAATTTACACCCTATGCAGTCAAACACCCCATCCCCCCACCCCTGTCCCTTCTCCCATTGGTTAAGAGGCGGGCTCAAGTCTCAGCTTGAAAATCTTCCCCAATGGCAAATAACAGGGAAGCCGGCCACTATCTCTCAGTGCATGAGAGGCAGGCTTACAAACTACAGGGAAATGGGGGATAGCCAATTCAAATATACCTATCCTAATTTGGCAAACACCAAAGTGAAGAAGGGAGGGACTAAAGTCCCCAACAAGGTTGGAGGTCAAAAAACCTGAAAGGGCCTAATGCTGATAAGGGTGTGGCCAACAAGGGTGGAGGTCAAAAGACTCGTGAAAGGGCTTGCTGCTGATTGACAGCATAAAGTGAAGGCAGGGAAGAGGTAAGTTCAGCATCCTGAGAAGTTTTCACTCTCCACAGTTTCAATCCTATGCATTTTCTTTTCTTTGTGCATATGAACATTATTCTGGGAAACTGTCCATAGACCTTCCCCAGAATACAAAAGGGTCTATGATCTCCACCCCATCCCCAAAGTTAAGAGCCTGTTAAGAAATTTCTCAGCTTGTGTTTCTGGGAAGTCCTTGGAGCATCTCTCACACCAGCTGGATCCATTTGTGGGGATTGGGTCAAATACATCTAGTCGCCAAGCTGAAAGGAAAAAGAGCAGTCAGCATGAAGCTGCTCAGTGGTAGCAACTTTCTCTCCCCAAGGTACGGGTTTGATTTTTTGTAACTCCTTGTGCCAGCATAGAGTAACCAGCAAATCAGTAGCACACTGAAACAATTTAGGATAGACAAGTAGTACCTTTCACCAAAAGGAGAGGGGGAGAGAAAGGGGGAATCAATCAAAGGAAAATTAAGGGTTTCTGGGGCAATATTTACCATGTATCTGACAGGATTTGCTATCAGAATGAGGAAACATTTCTTGTTCAAGGGCAGGAAAGAAGAGGAGGTGATCAAATAATTTTACAATTGTTAAAGAAGTCCATTTAGTTTAAGAGAGCAGGATTTAAGTTAACCATTTAGACCAAGTTTCAAGAGTCTCACCCAAAGATAACAGTTGTTTTTTTTTTTCACAGAAATTGATAAAACTATGTTTTACCTTGTCCTTACATAGTTTCGTGTACTGCATTTCTCCTTTAAACCCATGACCTAAGTCCAAGGTCCTCCCATTAGTTTGAGGCCTGCATCTTGGGTCTTCAGAGTAGTTAGCAGGTAACATTTGCTCAATACATTTATAGTACTTGTTATTAAATAGTCCTTAGAATTTTGAAGCAATAGATCACTGTCTCAATTGGTGATTTAAAGAAATCCATGTTAAATGTTGAGAAGGGCCCATTCAAATGAGTACAAGGCAAATGGAAGGTTAGTTAAAAGCTTGAAGGAAACAAGCAGTTAACATCTGGCTGTAAGGGGAGGGAAAGTATCACTTTTCAATCAGCCTCTGTTTTTCAAGATGATCTTTAACATGCTTTCAAATTTAAAGGTCAGACCTGTTTTCTTCTTTGCAGCTACATGGAAATTGCTCATCTTGCAGCTTCTGTATGAGGTCTGATTACCTAAGTGGACAAAAAAGCTTCAAAATTACCCCAAAAGGAAGACCCTAGGGGGGAATGAACTTCTCTCAAAAAGGAAGGAAGGCAGGAGATGCCTTTGGATGGTTTCTTCCAATCCTTCAGGGCAAGAAATGAATTTCTAGAAATGATTGTGCCACAGAGACATGGGGAAAAAAGTGCCAGAACCTCCTTGTAATAGTAAGCTTCAAGTGACAAGGGTCAGATAAACTCCTAAATAACTTAGGTGGAATCTGACCAAAGAATGTGTGGATGCCTCAAAGTATGTGTATGTTCTTCTTCTTTGACTCCTGCTTTACTTTCCTTCATCCCCTCCCGAGGCACGTAGTGCTACTCTGGTCTCACTTATTAAGCAGGAAATGAATTCTATATGACAATTTATACCCAAGTGGCAAACCTTAACATCTACTCCCCCCACCCATTGCCAATAGGCAATCACAGCATCATGAGACATATGTGAAAACCAGGTTTATTGCCAGAGAAATGAACATGCATGTGGAACCCAAAGGCTTCCTGGTCTTTACAGAAATTTACACTTGTATAATAGCAGGACAAAGGGAGGGCAGGATATCAGGAAAGGGCATGACATGGGAGGGAGGATGGTACAGCAAAGGTGGGGGAAAAAGATAAACCCACTCCCCAAGTGAAGCAAGGTGATGGCAAAAGCCTCATTCTTTTACCTTGGGAACTGCTAGACTATGAAGATAGGTGGGTCTGCTTATCTGCAAAGGACCCCAGCTGCACAAGCATTATGCCAGTTTGGTACAGACTGGCTGCCACCTGTCTTGCTTCCCAAGGACACACAGCTCAGGGGGAGCTTCATCCTTAACACATTCAGGGCCTCCTGCATGCTCTGCATCCAGTGCTTCTGGAAAATATAGCATTTCATAAAGAGAAGTTCAGGGGACCCTTTAACATCCCTCCCAATGGGCAAAGGTTTGCTTCTGGGAACACCGATAACCACAGAGACCTCACTGAGTAAAACAGCACTCTGGATACTACCTGGGATAGCCCCAAGTACAGAGTTGTATCAGAACTATTATCCAAGCACCATACAATCCATCATAAGAATGACGAAAATTAGGGACTAATTCAAAGGGGGAAAATAAACAATATTAAGATATTCAAGAGAAGGTTGTATATAGATACAGAAAACAAAAGCCAAAGGGATACAATAATGGAAAGCAATAACAACAGGTATTGTTTCCCCGAAGCTCAGTACTGCTGCCCAATATCTATTCAAACAACACAATTCTTCCTGGTTCTCATGTAGTCATCATTTTCCTGGCATATCTTTCCTTGGGGTAGTCCAGAAAAATCCATATCCTCAAAAGGATCCTTCCTTTGGATTTTTCCATTCTGTCTCCAGGTTAACTTGCAGAGACTCCTTATTTGTTCCTGCTAGAACTCCTGACAAAACAGATCTTAATTTGAGTTGGTATAGACTCCCAAATTTTACCTCTCCAATAACTAGTTCATGTTGTGAAAACCAACTCACATCTCACAGTTCTAATCTAATTAATAGCAGAGCTAAAAGGAAGAACTCCAAAGTAGGAACCCAGAGTTTACCTGAACTGGGAATTTAGGTTACCAATACCCTGGGCTATTTCTATCTTACTCTACACCCTGTTCCCAACATAATCACTGGTTATAACTACCTAACGATTTGCTAAGACACCGATATATGTAAGAACCCCAAATACTAACCAAACACTTCAAACAAATCAGAAGACAGAACTCACATATGTGTATATATGTGTATACATGTATGCATGCACATATGTATATATTTCATATTCAAATTCATGTGATTGTATTGATTCCTCAAAATTTTTATCCAAATCTTTTTTTTTTTTTTGCTTTTTTTGAAGGCAATTGGGGTGACTTGCCCAAAGTCAGACAGCTAGTTTTTTGTGTTGTGTCTGAGGCCGGATTTGAACTCAGGTCCTCCCAACTCCATGGCAGGTCCTCTATTCACTATGCCACCTAGCTGCCCTCAAATCTTTTTTAACTTCATAATATTTACCAATTTATATTATTTTAGAACTCCAAATTTAAACACCATTCAAATTAAATTAATTCTGATTCAATTGTCTAATATTCCCCATTTAGGAGGAGAAGAGAAAGATAAGGATTTCAACCCTCACACACAAATATAGGACATGGAAGACATTATACAAGAAGATGACCCATGGTACATAAATGAAGTCACATAAAATTCACCAAGTTAATGCCAATTATAGAAAAATACTTGGGATGACACTAAAATAATAAAGCTCAAAACAGTGCATATAAAATACTTTTCATAAGAAAACATGTTTGTATCACAGGCACACAGTAAAAATAGATGTTATTTCCACATTAGTAATACATTTGAATTACATTTACTTTTCCATTTAACACAAAATACTCCCTCTAAGAAAAATTACTGCACTGAAATTATCTTTTCCAAACCAAACTGAAGATGTTTCTGATTTAGTTTAAATAATTAGTAGAATAACATATAGGTCTCACAAACACTTGTGTTAATACCCAATTATCCTTACATTATTTTGAAACATTTAAGGACCTCATTTCAAACAAACATATATATCTAATAACAGACAGATGACTAGGCCATATACTCACTTATTAAGTTGTTTATGATATAAAAGTACTATAATTCTAGGCTGAATAACTCAGATCTTACTTGAATTTTATTACAATAGCTCAAATGTATCCCAGCCTTAGTTCATGGTATAATGATATAACACTGGGTTTACATCTTTGTTTCACAAACTTTATTATCTTTGCCTTATTATTCCCATATTACTCCAAAAGGATAAGCTATTTCAGCAATTTAATCTTACATATAACTATGTAAACTTTAGCAGGTAAATGACAAGCCTGAGTATTAATTTACCCAGTTGTTTCAGATATGGAATGACTACATATTTAGATTGAAAACAATAAGATCTCACATATTTGCATTGTGCCCATGTTTTCTATTGATAACTTTCTCAGATTATAGAAATTTGCCATAAAAGGAAAAAAAGGCAGTATATGATCATAACAGCATCAAACTGGTCCTTGACTCAACACATATACAGCAGGATAAAACATCCTTAACTCTGTTTGACTTCAGGTAAGAGTCACAGTTGACAACTGATTGATTATACCTCTTAGCAAGGTGGGAAACAACCCTATTCAAAAGAAACACAATGGGCCATTGAGCCAGAAGGATTCTCCCTTAGGATAGGTCAAGGTCATCACCTAGTTTTTCTTCCAGACATAGACACTGACCTATAATAGTTCAGGATCACATTCTCTCTGAATAATTTGTGGCATTTCTCTTGAAAGGTGGGTCACTGACTTATTGATTCATCAGACAACTATAACTAAATTCAAACCTCAAAATAAAATCAGTTACAGTCCCAACAGCTCTTACCTTAAATGAGAAGTTTCACAAATCACATTTTAGGATTGAATACTGTTATTTTTTTCCCTCTCATGAAGTTGCAATGAGCAATAAAAATTTACCAGAATTCAAATATATCTAAGAGATTTCAATTAATATTCTTTACTTGTTTTTCTTTTCTTCTTCAATTTAAATTTGTCCTGGTTTAAAAAAAATTATTAGAAATAATTTATGTATTATACATGAACTTGCAAACCCTCAGCAAACCAAGTTCATTGTTTATTAACTCCACAATTCAAACTAGCTTATTTTCCAGGGCTGATGACCTTGCTCAAATAGATGTTTTCCAGGAATCTTGCAAGTTTACAAAATAAGGGGAAAAATTCTGAAAGAAGAGGCTAAGTCTGCTGTTCCTACCTACCCCACCCCATTTGCCCTTTGAGCTTCTGTGGACTTTGCTCTTGGACATACACACCCTGCTCCATGCAAGGTGGCATAGACTAATCCTGCTATACACACGCCTATCTAATTCAGACTGCTCTGAGTATGTAGAACCAATCCAAATAAGGATTTTCACCCTTCTTTCCACCCACAGTAATCAATTACCAATTTTAGGTTACAACATTATGAAAATAACACTGAATAAGTTAGTTAACACTCTTACACTTTCATAAGTGGTAATCAAATAGCTGTAGATATAACTTTGTCTTAACTAGAGGCAAAGGTGGAAATATCCAGTTCCAAAAATAGTAGTTACAAAACACTATAAAACAGGGTTAGCAGGGCTGATAAAATAACATCACTGGTTTTAAACATTTTTCTACCATCTTTTAGCTTCTTTCAGTTCATTCTCTAATAACATCTAATTTAGAAAAAATTGTCCAACATAACTGATAGAAAAGTTTACCAGTTTGCACAATATAAAAAATTTAGGAACATAACAAACCATAAACCATATTATGTATTTTAAACTTTTAACAAACCCATTACAGATCAGGGGTCTACTATCCAGTTGAATGCATTTCCAAATTACCTTACTGAGAAAATCAGGTATCTAATCACTTGGCATTGCATACTGACCACATCTAAAACCCCAAATAAAGGTAACAAGTATGAAGCAATTATATCTAATTAAGAAACTAATAATAACAGTTAACATTAATAGTGTTTACCCCATGCCAGACTTTGTGTTAGGCACTTTACAGTCATGTGAAGTAAACTGAGGTAAAATAGATGTGAGGCAATTTGCTTAAGGTCACCCAGTTATCAAATTTCAGATTCGTGAATTTTCCAAATTTGTCTTAATGCCAAATTGTATAATAAATTCTTACCTTAAACATCAAATTAGGAGAGACACATTTTCCTTAAAAATTTGACTAGAATGAATTCAATTATACCTGGATCTATGTTCCAGATAGCATCACAGAGATTCTTGGGTTGTGATTTTAATACTATAGTATTATATTTTACACAAAAATTATTTATTCCAAACATTTCATGTTATTGGGTCCACTATTTCCAACAAAGCCACTGCCAAAGATTGTAAAAGTGGCAATCTGATGATAGGATTTAATCTACCCCAATTATCACACAGGATCATGTATTAATTTATTTCAAATCTAGGTTATACAATCTCAGAAGGAACACATAATTTATCAATTTACTCATAGCTCTCTGCAATTTATTCCTATATACTTCCAAATCTAGCAGCAACTTTTATTACTATAGTTTCTACTAAAATATGTGACATCTCACACAACATTCCTTTTTTAACAAAGTCAAGGCTTTCTCAATGCTTTCTGTCAACATACTTAAATGATCTTTCATAAAAGAGTCACACCTTTATTACCTTCAGATTCTTCCTTTATGTCATCATTACTTTGTTTACCCCTTAAAATATTAGTATACAGTGGTATTAAACAAAACTAATGACCTAGTAAAGAATTTGGTTCTTGAGATACAAAAGTTGGCTATTAATATGCCCATAACATTTAAGTACAAATCTGACTATGCCAATGTAAAGGAAATGCAAATTTAAAGATCTTCCCTGCCCTTACACCCTTTGATAGGCTTAAGAGACTCTGAGAACCTTCCTTGATTTGAAAATATACTCTGCCTCCTAATAGGCTGAATGTGGTCACATGGAGCCTGTGGCAGGAGGCTTGGTTTTCAGGAATGCCCAAACCTTGATGCTGTGTGATTGGGCAGTGGGTCAAGAGGGTGGTTACATTCTCTGACCCAGGAGAAGGATATATAATCCCTGATGTGAGGATATGGTTTAGGGCTCACTTTGAGAAGTGTTCTGTGATTTGATCAGATGAGACTCTGGGAAGCCATTGTTGAGAGCCCCCCTGCTTTGAAAAACCCAGATGTTGATTTGGTATGGATGTAATGGTTGGACAGTTTGGAAACCTGTCTACTTGATCTGTTTCTCTACCTTGGTAATTCTGTCTGTATACTCTGAAGTTCGGGGTGCTGACCTTTTTCCCCTGAACTAGGTAAATGATATATATTTGACTGATTAAAGTAAGCTTGTTAACCCATTTTGAGTTGCTTTCCTTTAACAAAGCAGATCTAAGAACCTGTGTTGGCAGCCACCCTGGGGACACTGCAAGGCCTCCTGATACAGCCACTTCTCTGCTCAATAACCTTCTGTGTCTCCCTAATGCCTTTAGCATCAAATACAAACTCTTTTTGGCATTTAGACTCCCTCATGACCTGGCTTCAAGATTCCTTTTGAAGTTTATTACCTTGTGTTTTAGCCAGACTGGCATTCTCTCTGTTCCTCATATATGGAATTCTATTTCCCATGCCCATTCTCTTACAGAGACAGTCCCACAAGGCTGAAATGTATTTGCTCCTCACCTCCACCACCTAGTACCCCTAAATTTCTTCAAAATTCTGCTTCAGATTTGTAGCTTCCTGCTACCTGAGGCCTTTGCTAATGTCTGCCCCTTCTCTACCTGGCTACCAGAAACCTCTCCCAAAGTTAAAATGTATATGCTTACATTGTATATATTTATGCATGTTCACACATCTTTCCTAATAGAATAAAAATCTTCAAACATAGACTAAATCATGTTTATCTTTGCAATCCCAGTGTCCAGCACAGTGTTAAGCAAGGATAGAATTTTAAAACATTGATTAATTGAAGACAACAGACTTATTCATGATCAGCTATTAACACCCAGCACTCAGTTTATGTGTGAAGTTGTTTACAGTAATCAGTTAGGAGTGGGTCACAGAATCCAAAATCTTTAAAGGATCTCAGAGAACAATGTTTCCTAATTCTCTTCTCATTTGTCCTTCCCAGGTTTTCTGTTTCCAAAGCAGTTCTCAGGTTCCCCACCAATCCTCACAAATGTGATAAAAAAAATAAAATCAAAAGTAATAGATTGTGGGTCTAGTACCACATGTACATAAACAAAAATGATCTCAAGACTGATAATTTTTTTTCTATTACCTCCAGCTAAAATTTGGTTGATTCTTACTTAGTTTTGCCTGACATCAACTGAATAAATCAAATGGTTAGGCTTTGCTCCTTTGTGTTTAGAAGAAACATAAAAGTGTAACAATAGTAATAATTATAACAATTATAAAAATAATAGCCAGTATTATGTAGTATTTTAAGAACTGTAAAAGCTCTATCTCATTTGCTCCTCTCATTAATATCACCCATTATTAGCATCAACTCAGTTTTTCCTGAATCCAAATCCTATATTCTGCCATGTTACCTTACTGCCCCCAAGCTCTAATGATGGACGTTTACATAACTTTCATTCATAATATGCTTTCTAGCTAAATTTAAATAAATCTAAACACATACCAGTGTAATACTCTTTAGATGCTGAAGAGAGAGTTCTAATGAATCTCAGACATGGGAGTGATCTTAGAGACTATTTAATTTAATCAATATTGAAGTAGGGATCCTCTATACAGCTGATAAAATGGTTGTCTAAATTTTGAATTGAAGACCTCTAATGAGCAAGAACACCTTGTTAACCTTGTGTTACTTCCCCACTCCCTTTGTGTGGGAAAGTTTCTCCTTGGAAGCACTCCTCAAAAGGGAATGACTAACTTTTTCTTTAGCTACTCCTCCAGCCTATTCTCATATGGGGGTTTGCAAATCTAGCCACAAAGAAACATTAATGGTAGATTCCTATCTCATCCATAGCCAGCTAACATAATGTTACTGACTCTTTTTGAGAATGCAGAAAAAAATTGTCTTAGCTCTGGGAAGTTAAAATAAACCAATAATTTCATTGAATATGAGCCCACAACCAACAGACACTGACAACACAGTAGCCTGTAACTGCTTCCTTTTGAGATGGTTACCATTTGCCCTCCTTAATTTGCCATCCAAACACTAGTGCAGACAGTCTAGTAATTCTATCGATTAAGAACTTTATCATATTTGTCAGGTAAATAAAAGAAAGTAAACTTTTCAAGCAAACTTTTCAAGCTTGCAAAAGATCTTGTAAGCCATTAGGAAAGCATTAGGTTCAAAGTGGGAAAATAACCCACCAAACCACCACTGAGAAAGAAACTGATCTGTTTCCAGCCCAAAATAGAACCCATATTGAGGACTGGGGCAGTACAGGGTTCACCACAAATATAGTTCATACTTGCAATATCCTCATTATCCTTGACAAGATCTGAAGTTGCCTGTTACTTCCTAACTACTTACCACAAATCTGGCTTCCCTCCTTGTTTCTTAGTCTCTGCATTACAGATTATATCTCCTGTTATCACCCTGTTTTTTCTCTTGCTGCCACAGTCTCTTTAGTCTTAGTGATTGGAAAAATTTTTTTTTTCCCTTGGGGCATGACGACTAAGATATTGAGAAACCTGTGCCCAGAACTACAGATTTTGTTTCTAGAGTCTTAATCCCTTGGCAACACTTGCATCAAGCATGGACAAGATAGTGAAGGCTTGTCCTCTCTGTGGTTGAGTACAAGAAATTTATATGGTCTTTCATAAGAAAATCCTTCAAACAGTTGAGGATAGCTAGCTTTCAACTATAATCTTTAATATCTTAATGCACTTATTTTATGTTTAGAGGGAGAAAAAAGGTCATGTATTATTTTTGATTACTATTTTTCTTTATAAGCAACTGGGGTTAAGAAACTTACTCAAGGTTACACGACCAGTTATTTCTGGGTGTGGTGCTAAGTATCTGAGCCCGGATTCAATCCCAGGTCATCCTGACTCTGGGGCCAGTGCTCTTACTCACTGAGCCACCTGGCCACCCCATCATGTATGATTTTATCATGTATGTTTCTGGTATCCCAGTATCAGAGTCTTTTTGAATATTCAAAGTTTATAACTGTACTACCCATTTTCAACTACTTGGAAGATAGAATGGAACATTAAAGTATATGCCTATGTGGTTGTTTTCAATTATTTTTTTTTCAACCTGCAAAAATCTGATTTCTCTCCCTCTTGGCCCCTCCCTCCCAAAAGAGAAAGAAAGAAAAACAAAATTGCTGCTAGAAACATTCATAGTCAAGCAAAACAAATTTCAATATTGGCCATGTCTAAAAAATAATGTCTCATTTTGCACTGTTACTCTTCCTCCTCTCTCTCATTAGGTGAGTAGTATATTTCATCTTAGGTCCTCTAGAATCATAATTGGTCATCATACTTGGGATATTTTTTTCTTTAACCAGGAAGCTCTGGATTTTAGCAATAATATTCCTGGAAAGTTTTGTTTGGGTTTTCTTTCACAAGGTGACCAGTGGATTACTTCTTTGTATTCTTTGCCCTCTGTTTCTAAGAGAGCCGAGCAGTTTTCTTCTAAGATTTCTTGAGATATGATTTCTAAACTCTTTTTAGTCATGTCTTTAAAGTAGTTTGATGACCTTAAATTATATCTCCTTGATCTGTTTTCCAATTTACTTGTTTTAGCTCTAAACATGTTAAAAAATTTCAATTTTTTTCAGTCTTGTGAATTTATTTGTGTATTTCTTATTATCTCATGACATTGTTAACTTTTGTTTTGTCCACTCCAATTTTTATGAAGGTTGTTGTTTGAGAAAGGTTTTCTGATTCTTGTGCAAAGCTGTTAATTCCCTTTCTAATTCTTTCACCTGTAGTTCTCATTTCTTTTCCATTTGTCCTGTAGTAATTACATTTCATTTATTTTAAACTCTTGCTTTGTCTCTTCTAGGAATCCTAATTGAATTTGTGTTTAGACTGTGTTTGAGGCCTTACTTGTAGATGATTTTTTTCATTCCTTTTCTGGGGATTTGTATCTTTTTTTTGTTTTTTTTTTTTTGCTTTTTGGAGGACAATTGGGGTTAAGTGACTTGACCAAGGTCACACGGCTAGTTTTTGTGTTGAGTGTCCGAGGCAGGATTTGAACTCACGTCCTCCTGACTCCCGGGCTGGTGCTCCATTCACTGTGTCACCTTGCTGGTCCCCGGGAATTGTGTCTTTAGAAGCTCTATGACCACAATAACTTTTTAACATGGGGTTCTTTTTTGTTTGCTCATTCTTCTAGTCTATTTCTTGACTTTGGGCTTTATTGTAGGACCATGCTTTAACCAATTCTAGAGGAAATTTCTAAGATTGCCCTGCTGCGGCTTTTTTGGGATGGGGTGGGTGTGTTGGGTGTTATATTATTTCAGAATCAAAGGGATAGTTCAGTCTAGGTACATGTAAGATTCTAGTACGCCAAGGAAGGTCAGATCTAGGTCAAGTCTGACCTCTACCTTCCTAGTCTAAGTTCTGCAAGTTCCTGACTTTGGTTTGGGTCTGAGAAACAACAGATATATAACTTGTTTCCTTTGGAGTTTCAACAAATTACTTCTGGACTCAGCCACTGCTAGCTGGAAAGCTCTGCAGAATCAGTGTTAGAACTGAAGGTTCACAAATATGTGATTCCTGTCTTGGTTATTCCACTTGGGCTTCATACTAAGGTATAGGTTACAGCTGAGGTCCTGTTCTGGTTGTTTCTGAATTTATTCCTTCCCCAGTACACATCCTAGGACCTGTGACTATTCTTTACCCATGATGCTACCCATATGCACAGGTGCACTCTGGATCTGCTACCCAGAAGTGCACACTGAATGATAGGACTGTCAGTTGACACCTTTTCCTGCATTTTGCACAAGTCCATGGTACCCTGATATAGGTCAGGGGTATCTTTTAGCTCTAGGACTCATCATTGGCCTTCTTTTCTCTGGGGGATACAATGCCTTTTTAAAAATCTCCTTGCAAGACCCTTTCCCCAGTGTTCTCTATCTTCCTATGGCAATATGGGCTAGAAAAATGAGTCACTGTGACTTTTTCTTAGGTTTTCCTAACAAAATTCTTTCTGGTATATTTTCTAGATCTGTTTGGAGGAGGTTTTTATTCACAATTTTTTAAGGTTGGAGAGAATGGGGGAAATCAGCACGCAGGTCTTCCAATTTCCAGTCCAGTGCTTTTTCACTGTACTATACTGCCTCTGTTTCCTAGTCCCTGTTATTTGAGGCACCCCTGTCCTGTTGTTGGAATAAAGTGCCTGAACTAAAGAAAATGAGGAAAATGATGACTCTTCAATACTTGGTGCTTGCTAAATCCAAGATTCATACACAAGCTGATCATGTCTATGTACCCAACTTATCTCAAGACAAAATATATGAGAGCAAGCCTCCCCACTTTACACATTTTCCTCTCACAAACAACTAAAACAACAATCAAAGAACCCTCTTGATGATGAGGGTCTTCAATACCAAGAAAAGCAAAGATCACATTCTACCTCCACTTCTCCATATAGAGATACTTTTAAAATGCTATAGATAGACACAATACATATTTGTTTATTGCAAATGTGTTTTCCTCTCCACACATATATTAGTATAGGGATTTGATCTGTGATTTCATAGATATAGAGAAATCTATATCTACACCCTCTACGAATGTAGAGGTGAACATCCTTTACAAATGTAGATTGGCTTGTGTGTGTATGTATATGTTTATGTATACATAAACACATACATTTACATTACTGTGTCCAAGGCACTAGGTGATTCAGGTGATATAAATTGTAGAAAAATACTGCCTCTGTCCGCAGGTGGTCTGTAATTAAGATGCATAGACAAGTCATAAGTCAAGCCGTAGGTAATAAATGGCACATAGAATCAATGGTCAAGGCTTACATTTCCCCCAAGTGATAATTCTGCCATGAGGACAAATACTCTGGGCACAGAACTAAAAGGAGGGGTGTAGAAATATGGTAGGATCTGACAAATGAATAAAGGCACTATTGTTTTGTTTTCATGCTTCCAGTTTTGAATGGATCCAGAGAAAACACTCAGAGACACAGAGAAAACACTCATGTATTGCAGGCAAAGCAAGAATATAATACATGTCTTATTGTCTGACAAACAATCCAGTTTGTAACTCTTCATCCTTTCCATTTTTCTCATCCTAGTATAATGGAAAGATGCAGGGAGTGGGATAGTAGGTATAGATTTAGACTTTGGTTCAAATTCTAGACCATCCATTTACTAAGGATGCTTTGTATACCTAAATGACAACTTAACCTTTTCTTCTAATCCCTTTTGGGGATTGTCTATCCACGTGGTTCACCTCTATGCCATGACACTAGGCATCAATACAGGATTTTGTTTAAATACATTTAGCAAATATTTATTGGACACTTATTTTGTACAAGATGTATTAGAACTAAATTGCATTTATTTTTCCTCCACACTGAAAGTCCAGAAAATGAATGATGTCATACCTTGCTTTAAACTTGTATGTGTGTCATACTCAAAGAGCACTCAGTCAATGAAAGCACTTATAAAACAAGAAGTTACCATTATATAAATTGTAATGCATTTAAAAATTATTAGACATTTCTCAAATACATTTTAATCTGGTTCTGACACTTCTCAGAAATTCTGAAGGCCACCTGCTGTGAGCTTGCTATCTCTACTTTAAGAAACCAAACATAATATATTAAGGTGGAAATTTACAAATCAAAACAAGTCAAAATCAAATAAACAATTTACTTTGCCAAGGATTTGTTTTCTGTTTGCCAAAAGAAAGGGAAAATCCAAATTCATAAAACAGATACTAATTAAGTTTTCAAAAGAATTTTTCAATATACCAAAGAAATTATTAAATAATTTATGTTACTCCTAAAGAATTTAAAATTTGATCAATTAAAAATAATTTTCACTCAACTAAAAAAAAAGTTATTGATTTTTCCTACAATAAATCTTAACCACATGTCTACTATATGAAAAGTACTGTTTATGCACTAAGAAAAAAGATAAAAATTAACTGTCTCTTCTATCACAAGGCTTCCATTCTGCATTTAAAGTTAAAATGTAGAATATATGTATACACACATATGAACACATATAAATATATGTACCCACATATCTGTACACACACAAATATATATGCACAACTTACATGCATCTACATATATATATATACAATGACATGCATATATATGTATATGTGTGCATAAACACACATATAAAGATAACACTAAAATATATTGCTTAATTTTAAAAATACTCCTTAGGAACACAACTGAATTTGATGTAATTTTGCAACACTTATATTCTTTGTTCAGCATCTCAGTGTATTCTCAGAAATGGCCTGAATTAAGAGACAAGTTTGAGAGTCATGAGTAAATAATTTTGGAGTTATGTTTACCTCAGTCAATTGAATAATAAAGACCTTACAGTCACAGTCTAATTTTGCATGCTTTAACCAAGGCATTCATATTTTGAAACTCGTAGAAATTGCCCTCTTCTAAAAAGGTGCTTAAGATACTGTTAGATGTGTAAGTCTTTTGATAGTCAGAATTATCTTGTTATGTTCTGGTTGATACAGTAATCAGCAAAAGGACAGACACATGTTTTATTATAAGAGCAAATAGAGTACATCTGCTCCAGGGATCAGAGCGAGAAAGAGATGGGAGATTTGACAGCTGTAGACTTCTGCTGAAGACTGGCCTGAAATGAACATTTTTTGGGAATAAGAGATGTTAGTATAGTGACAAACAGTTTACATCTAAATAATAGCATTTCTACCAAAGTAAGCTCAGAAATAGTGACATTTTAATAAGATTTCTGTATGTTTGTATTTGTATAAATATGAACAGAGTGGCAAACCACACATCAAGATATGAAACTTTGCCATACCTTGTGTTGAAAGAATATCAATTAGGTAGAAAGGAAATTACAATGTCAGTCCTTGATATTATAGGATTATATGATAAAGTGAACTGCCATGATAGTAAAATCATTATGCTAACTGTATTGTACATTATGATGACTAGTGTTTACTCCTTTGCCTTGTGGGTTTTATCTGATTCAAGAATTCCCGTGTCTGGCCTTTTAAAATGATTAAAAGCCATAATTTTTCCTCAAATATGCCTTCAGAGTCACTAATTACATTCTACTGAGTTCATATCCTTATTTTCATGGCTCTTTGCCTCAGTTTTATAATGTGAATTCTATAAACTCGATGATTTAACTTGTAGTGGTTATAGCTGCCCATGCTTAATACTGGAGAATCTGAAGGTAGATATTTTGCTTCTAAAATATTTTATTGACCACCTTGAAAAAGGCATGATTATAAAGGTGTTTTAAGAAAAAAAATGGGAGTAAATCACTTATTCTTCATCTTAATAGAATTTAAAGTTGCATCATTTATTAGGCACCACAAATGTTTGAAATGGTGTGATGCCAAATTTATCTGCAGTACACTCTACTAAGGACACCTGGGGCTCTGGATTACAACAGATTCAAAAATGTCTTTCAATGTTCCCATTCCCTGAGTCCTTAGTACCACCTTCTTTTATTGTGTTCACATTACTCTTTGTTATGACCAACCTGCCTAGTGTGATTATTCTCCACACCTTGCTCTTCTATGTCCCCAACTAAATCTCAGAGTTTTTTGGTCACATGTCCTTTCCTTATGCCATCGCTATTTATCCCAGTCTGATGATACTACCTGAGACAATTTAGGAAAAAAAAAGTCTGCCTTGGGAGTAGGGGAGATTGAATTGCATCCTAGAGTTAATACAATCTCCAAACATGCACAAGGTCAGTAGCTTAGATAAAGAAGGTCATGTGGGAGCAGTGAAAAGCCATTGCCCCATAAAATAAGGTAGGAAACTGTCAAAACAAGGTACAGTATGCATTAATGGCAGAAACACTCAGGCAAAATGGACGAGAATGACTGTATCCAATAGATACCTCAATAAACTAATCAGGAGGAGGATAAAAGAAAGCAAATGTCCCTCTGATGGCAATACTCTGTTAAACTTGTTATTTGTTCTAATCAATGCCAAGGCAAATTTCTTGCAGTGTCAATGTAGAATGACTCATAGATAAACTTGGATAAAGCCCTGGAAATTATGGGATTTACCACAATAAGTTTTTTTTTTTCCTTTTTGAAGTTTATTTTGTTTTATTCTCCATTGAATGATTTATTTTTCTCCTTGGGATTTCCTACCTTGACATTTGGGATGTGATCCACTCTGTAATTTTTGGATATGATTCAACTAATATTTTTTTAATATGCACTTCATGCTAGACTCTGTACTAGGTAAAGAGGATAAAAAGACAAAAAGTTAAAAGGTGGCTGCCCTTTTAAAGGAGCTTACATTCCATCAAGTTAGAGGACCTCACATAAGTAAATATATGCCAAGTATCTCTCTCTCTGTCTCTGTCTCTGTCTCTGTCTCTCTCTCTCTGTCTCTCTCTCTCTCTCTGTCTCTCTGTCTCTGTCTCTCTCTGTCTCTGTCTCTCTGTCTCTCTTTCTGTCTGTCTCTCTCTCTCTCTCTTGGCAACTAGGTGACAGATCTGGAGTCAGGAAGGCTCATCTTCACACATTCAAATCTAACCTCAGACACTTACTACCGTAGTTATGTGACCATAGGCAACTCATTAATCCTGCTTGCCTCACTTTCCTCATCTATAATGACCAGGAGAAGGAAATGGCAAACCACTCCAATATCTTTGCCAAGAAAATCCCAAATGGGGTAACAAAGAATCATATATGAGTGAAACAACTCGATAACAATCGCTCTGTCTCTCTGTCTCTGTCTCTCTCTCAAACACATAGAGAAAATACATATGTATTTATATGTACATACATATGTGTGCATATTATATATAGATAAATGTATGTATATATTATATCTTTATCTATATCTATACATAGAATGGATACGAAGTCATTTTAGGAGTTTGGACACATTGCACAGGGGGTAAGAAAGGGCTTCAAGAAGAAGATTGTGTTTGTTTTGAGGCTTGAAGGAAACAAGTGATTCAATGAGATTGAGATGACAAGAGATTTCATTCTAGGCATGGGGAATAATCAGTGCAGAGTTATAGAGATAAGAGATGAAGTATAAGTTGTAAGAAATGGCAAGAAAGTGGAGATCTTTTATTATTTTGACATATTTCCTCATCATGCTATACATGCTTAATATATTTTTTTCTCTAAACCCTATTCTAGGTCTCCTCCTAAACCTGACAGTTTCCCTCAAATGTACATTCCATATATTCTTTCTGTTTGTACCATTTTAAGTCAGATGCTGCTCTCTGAGACAATTGAGTGGAAGGTTTTCCTTCTGCTGAGGAAGATGGATTTAACATACCCTTGCCTTTCTGTGTGTAGCAGCAGGTAATAGCTGAAATAGCCTGGGGCAATCATTTCACACACACACACATGTGCACACACACACACACACAAGTAGTCCTTGATAAGACCCAGCTCCAACTCCATTGGCTTATTAAATGTCTGACTACTTCTAAAGCTTCTCCTATCCTTACTCTAAGGAAACTTCAAATAGGGGAGGAAACAAGTCTCCAGAGGCTTATTTTATTCTGAGAAAGTTTCTTCTTTGAAAAATCTGGATCATGGTTTCAAAAAAGTTCCAGCATCTCCAAAATATATTGAATTCCCCAAATTACTTAGAAGATGGTAGAATACATTTTTTAGTAGTCTGCTATAGTCTGTCAATTTTTTCACACCTGTTCCAAATGACACAGACCCAATGTTAACTGGCAGATGAAAGTTAACCTCCCAGCTGCCACCAACTAATTAACATGCTCATTTTCATTCTGACTGCACTTGCAACCTACATGGGCATCTGCCAAGAAACTTCACAATAAGATTCTATTTCAAAAGAATTCAGCAAGAAAGATCAGTGAAACAATTAGAGTGACTGACATGAGGAGAGCTTAGGCAGTGTTGATACAAAATTACTCTTTGTGATAACGTGGTATTAATGAAAAATAGTCCATTTTTGTGTTTGTCCAGCTAATTTTTGTGTCAAAAATTCCAACTATCATTGGAATTAAATAATCTTTAGCCAAATTTTTTTTAAATTTTGTGTTACATTCCTGGGGGATACATGAAAGATTAAGATGACTACCTCAATGAAATAGAAATAATTGTTGTGATTTTGTCACCTTTTGTCTTAAAATTAACTTCCTAACTACAGTCTTTTAAACAGTTTTTTTTTGCTTTTCAATTTAATTCTCATAAAAATGGTGTGATGTCATCTCTTGTGAGAGGTTTATGTTTTAGAGTAATATTTGTATCATCTTGCATGGGAAAGAAAGAATGGAAGTAAAGATTTTACAAGGCTGCATTTAACCCTTTAATTTAAACTTAATTTGCAAGTGTCCACACACTGAATCCAATACTTTGGTACTCAATTATATATAGATAATTTAACCCAAGCTTATCCTGGCTCTCCAAATTTGTCCTGTGTCTCCACACCAAATCTTTAATAACATCACTTAAAGCTTCACTTCATTTAGTTTGTTACTTAATCTATTGCTTATATGTGTACAAAAAGTGCCATTTCTTTCCCCTTGACAAGATGATAATTTCTGTATTCAAGCATCTTTGTCATGTAGACAGTCTGTTTCAGAGGAAATTGCTATTAGGATAGATCAATAATATTTCAATAGTAGATTTTTTGACTAAAAATTACAAATGTGTCAACTGAATTTATCTGGACTATGGTAAGCTGTCACGAAATCAGTCAACAAATTTTTATTAATCACTGACTAAATTTCAGGAACTGTGGTAAATTCTGGGCATAAGAAGAAAAGCAAAAGAAAGTACTTGATTTTGAGGAGCTCACAGTCTAATGGGGGAGACAATATATAAACAATTATGTACAAACATATATTCAATAAATAGGAAATAATCAACAGAACAAAGGTACTAGACTAAGGATTGGGAAAGACTTCTTTTAGAAAGTAGAATTTTTGCTGGGATTTGAATGAATCAGGAAAGTCGGGAGGTGTGGATGAGGGGAGAGAATCTTCCATTCCTGAGGGATAGTCAGTGAAAATAACCAGAGTTGAGAGACAGAGTGTCTTATTCATTGAACATCAAAAAGGCCAGTAGCCCTAGATTAGAGTATGTTGGTAGGTGAAAGGACCTAGGTTATAAAAAATCTTTGGATGCCAAAAAGATTTTATATTTGATTTGTGACCTATTACCATGGCCTTCACCTCCTGAAGGACCAGTATGTTACATTTCACTTCTCTTCCCTATATACTCTGGTACTCTTAAGAGAGTTTGGGGTATTGATACTCTGCTAAAGGCTTCAGATCCTTCTCAAAACAGTCTTCCCAAGTGTAGTGTATAGGTATCTTTAAACTCAATTCCATTTGTCACTAAAAATCATATTAGGTTTTATGCCCCCCCACGCAAATATTTGCTTCAAATGTTATACAAAAATATACAAATTTACTCCACCCTACACTTAGGAGACATTATCCTCCTCTTCTACACTATGACCTCAGTCTCCAGGGAGGATAAGGGGATTGAACAGATTTGTAGTTTTGCATAGTATCCAAATAGAACAGTCTCAGTTTCAAGTCCAAAACCCCTCTCAATTTTGAGTTCCAGGAATCCTGGCTTCTCAGGGTTTCCATGCCGAAAGTGTTGCCATCCTACCTGTAATTTGATCTAATTTCTCCATTACTGGAAATCTTGTAGCTCATGAGAATCACATCTGAAGAGAACAAACAATATAAAATATAAGAAAACAACCCCCAGGCCCATTTCTCAGAATCAGGGAAAAAGAGAGAGAGCAGGAGAAGGGAAATCCTTCCTCTTTCAACAGTTCAGTTCATTGTATCCTCTTTATGAGTAAACTTGGCTGTTCACTCACTGGGCATTAAAGATAAGAATTGTAGAGTGATGAAAGAGAATGCAGCAACAACTCTGAGGCATTACCTCACACCTATCAGATTGGCTAAAATAACAGAAAAAGAAAACGACAGATGTTGGATATTGCGACACTAATGCACTAATGCACAGTTTGTGTAGTTATAAACTGATCCAACCATTCTGGAAAGCAATTTGGGAATATGCCCAAGGGGTATTAAAACTGGGTATGCCCTGTGATCCATCTGTACCACTTCTAGGTCAGTGTCCTAAAGAGATAACAAAAGGGAAAAAGACCTATTTGGAAAAAAAAAATATTTATAACAGCTCTTTTTATGGTAAAAAAAGAATTGGAAATTGAGTGGATGCTTATCCATTGGGGAATAGCTAAATAAGTTGTCATATATGATTGTAATGGAATACTATTGTACTATAAGAAATGTTGAACAGAATGATTTCAGAAAAAAAAGCTTGGAAATACTAACATGATGCAAGGTGAAGTGAGCAGAACCAGAAGAACATTGTATATAGCAGTAGCAATATTGTATGATGCTCAACTGTGAATGACTTAACTATTCTCAGCAATTCCAAAGGACCTGTGATGAAAAATGCTGTCTATATGCAGAGAAAGAATGGATGGCGTGTGAATCTAAATCAAAGCATGCTATTTTCCTCTTTTTTTTCTTTTGATCTGTTTCTTCTTTCACAATATAACTAAAATGGAAACGTTTTACACAATTGAACATATATAATCAAATTCTTTTGGTCTTAGGGAGGGCAGAGGTGAAGAAGGGAGAGAAAATTTGGAACTCAATTTTTTGTAAATGAATGTAAAATTATCTTCATATGCAATTGAGAAAAATAAAATATTACTTAAAAATAAAAAAAAATGCAGCCGAAAAGTGGGACTCAGTCTTGACAGTTTTAAAGCTTAGAGTAGCCAATTAGAAGAGAACAGCTTCACTCATGTCAGAGGAAATGCTGAGGCATCCATAGTAGATAAACTAGACAATCTCCAAAAGCTTCTCAATGCTTGCTTCATGTTATTCAAATTGGGAATGTCCAGATAAGTCCATTTTACAGTTCCTGGAAGTAATAATGAAGCATTGGAATTTATTGAAGGGTTTATATTAGATGGCTGGACCAAAGTTTTAGGAAAATTCCTTTAGCAGCTTAATGAAGAAAGGATAGAAAAGAATAGGAATAGAATTGTGACAGGAATAACAGTCAGTAGGCTATTGAAATAATCCAGGTCTGAGGAGATGTGTACCTAGACCATAGTGATGGCAATATCAAATGAGAGAAGGGTAAATATGAAGTTATTTCAAAGATAAAATCTATAGGTCTTATTAACAGATTGGATATGGAGGGTTTGCAAGTAAGGAGTTGAGGATGAGATACAGCTTGCCTGTCTAGGGGATAGGGAGGATAGTGGTGCCCTCCAGAAGAAGAGAGAGGGAGAACCATATTTTCCTAGAGAAACATAAATTTCACTAAAGAGGCTCTTGTATTTAACAAATTGAAAAATTATTGAAGACTATGCAAAATACTGAAAGTAAATACAATAGAATAATAACATATGATCATGAAACAGATGTGCATTCCTTTCCCCCAGTGCAAGTTCATGGGCCACTTGTTCAGGAGGTCTGTCTGACATTTACATTTGAGTCAATTCACTGGATTATAAGGAAAGCATCTGTTGTTGGAATGACAATAGCAAAATACAATACTGTGAAGAAATCTAATTGTTATTAGCTATTGAGCTGGAATGCCAATGAAGAAGGCTGCATTGTTCGGGAACTGGCATTGGCAAAGATATTAAATTGGTTGTCTCATCAGGGAATATAGTACATTACTGAGCTATTCAGCTGTGACTGAGTGTGTGCATTAAAAAGAATGCCTTCAAAAGTTTGCAACACCATAAATCAAGGTAAGATTTAATGCCCAACACATGCAGGAAGGAGCTATGGTATATTTTAAAAGATTCAGCTCAAGTAAGTGAAACTTTAATCATAGTAGGGGCAGTATTTCATTTTTATAATTTGCTGCATGTTATTGTCATGCTTATTGTATTTAGTCCTTAGAACAGAGAACTTTACTTCCAAAGACAAAGGGACTCAAGCACCATAGAAAAATTATCCCTAAAGATTTCTGTTGGGGAATCCTCTCTGCTCAGTAACTAAATTGTACTTTTATGACTTTTAATTACATATTTTTAAAAAGATCATAAACTCACCAACTTTATTTCAATTTCCCAGTGTACTTGCAAAAGTAATTACTGTAGGAGATGTAAAAGAATATGATAAGACTACCCTACAGCTAGACCCATACGGAGTCTAATAAAGAAGGGAGGAAGAAATGTTTCTTAACTTAAAGGAATCAACACAAAATCTAAGATTTTAAGGCTACGATATTAAAAACATCAAATAGCCAAATCTTAAATTTCTCACAGCTGGTATATTCTATATAAATCAACAACAAAGCATTTCAAAGGTTACTTACTTGTTTTCCAACCTTTATTACATATTTTGGTACTATAAACATGAACTATTATACAATACATTCACATTAGCTTAACAAACCAGGTATTCAATTTTGCCTTAGCAGAATATCATCAGAAAGATCATTACAATGTGAGGTTCTGTTTTTTTTTTTTTTAAGTAGAGTAGGTTTAGAAATTTAGTTCATGGAATTTTATCTTCTTAGTACCAAGATCATACTATACTGATGTTGATTTGACAGAATAATACTCTCTCTATCTAGGGCAAATATATTGGGGAGTGGCACAATGTGGTGAAGTGTAATGATCATGTAGTATTGAGTCAAGGGACCTGGCTTTTAGTCCTAGTTATCTTTTTCCAGATGTGTGAAAACTGGGTACGTCATTTCAGATTTCTATGCTTGAGTTTCCTCATTTGAAGTCGATTGCACTGGATGAGCTCTTAAGGTTCATTCTAAATTTAGCCTTACTTATATGATCCCAAGTATTTTTTGAGAGCCAGAATATATTCACACTATTCCAAGCGTTATAGAGAAACAAGGTTGGAATGGGGACAAAAGAAGTACTAATGATAGCTTCTGATCACCAGGAGTTTATACCATTCTAGGCACAGAATAGGATGGCATTACTTTGCTAACTTGCACATAATATTAATATAACTGTTTAATACAGAGAACAGATTAGTCATACTTATTCATATGTAATAATTTTCCAATAGTAGGGAATAACATTTTGATAACACTGTATTATAAAAATATGTTACTAGATAAAGTTGCCATCTAAGGCTAATACCTTTCAGATGTTCATCTACCAAATCTTTCATTTTTCTTCTTGTTATGTCAGTATTGTTAAAAGAAAGAAGCAGGCTGGGACTGCCAGGTGGTGCAGTGGGTAAGAGCGCCGGCCCCAGAGTCGGGAGACCTGGGATCGAATCTGGGCTCAGATACGTAGCACCACACCCAGAAATAACTGGCCATGTAACCTTGACCAAGTTACTTAACCTCAATTGCTTTAAAAAAAAAAGAAAGAAAGAAGCGGGGCTTCAGCATTAGTGAACTTTATTATTGCAGAAAATAGCTTTAGATAATTGCAGCATTTGACTAGAGTACCTTGAAAGTTTAGAACAAGCAGAGACTCAGGGAGAAGAGTATATTGGTGTGAATCTCACATTCTATATTTCTGCCTTGTGGGAATAAGCTGAACTTAAAATGAAACTTCAATCAACTTTTTCTCCATACTACAACATAGCTTTCTACCCTTTCTTCACTTGTCTAGTTATTCAACTACAAAGTAAATGTATTTCAACAATAATTATGTAAAATTAAAATTAATTTCATCCTCTATCATCTATCTATCATCTATCTATCTATCTATCTATCTATCTATCTATCTATCTATCTATCTATCTATCTATCTATCTATCTATCTAAGCTTTAATAGATCTTACTTTCTCTTATCTTCTGGTTGCAGTTTTAAGTCTTTTTTTGGAGGGGGGAGGGCAGGGCAATTGGGGTTAAGTGACTTGCCCAAGGTAACACAGCTAGTACCTGTTAATTGTCTGAGGCCAGATTTGAACTCAGGTGTCTGTTCCTGACTCCAGGGCCAGTGCTCTATTCACTGTGCAACCTAGCTGCCCCCAGTTTTAAGTTTTAATAGGCATAATTTTCTTTGATCTTGGTTGCATTTGTTAGAAAGTTACTTCCTGGCAGGAAAAACTACATGTCTTTAAATTTTTATCCAAGAAATATGAATCATCATGCCCAGTAGGTCAATAGAAGATAGTAGAATGTGCCAGGATAAGATTAAGTCTAATGTTTTGGCTGCTTTTGTCTGATTCTGTCTTAGTCTATGATATCTGATAACTATCTGAGTTTAAGATTATAAGATTCTTCTTTACTCATGTTTAATCTTTGAAGGTGAGTTTGTGTTCACAAAAGCATTATTAAACAAAAAAAAATTCCACATGAGTTATGCAATTAATTGAACCTCTTTCCCAAGAGCCTCTTTGATTGGTGAGCAAAGAAAGTAGGGCAGGGGGAAAAAGTAAGTGAAGGCCATTACTTTGTACTACCTTCTTCCATTCTCTTTTTCCTTTTACATTTCTGCCATTAATATGCATATCTAGTAGTAACAATACCTCGCTTGAGCAGCTTTTCTTACCTTTTCCTAACACCAAGGCACTGACTCTGCACATTATAAGATGATAACTTTATAACTGTTCTGCTATATTGGAAGGATGTAAAGAATAAAGGTAGGTGGTAGTGATATATCAAGTCAGAGGCAAACTGTGGTTCCCTTACTCATATGCTTGAGAATAATTACAAGAATTAACTCATTTAGGCAAAACATGCTGGGTTTTTCAAGTGGCAAAAATGTAGAACAAGTGAAATATATTATATACACATATGTGTATATACATATATATGTATACACATATTTTGTGCAGATAGTCATATTATCTAGAAGCAAGACTATTTTTTTTAAAAAATGAAAATGCATCAGTAATAATAACATATTTTAGAATTGTGGCAGGCTATCTCCCAAGCAATTTCTGCTCCAGTGCAATTTCATTTTAAGAAAATACAGTATGCTATTCACTTCCAGGATAGTCAGTATAATAGGATGACATTTGTATGAGTTGCAATCTTCTTGCAACTGGACATATGTTCAAGCCCAAGTGGCCCTTTGAAAGAAATCTGTAACAATGAAAGATAGCTGACTGTGGGTGAGGTTTGAGTCAAGGCTCTGGATTGTAATGATTATAGATTGCATTTAATAAAATGTTTTAAATTAAAATATTTTTTTGTAAGTAGTCATGTACAGGAGAAGTGAGATGTTTACTTAAGCATGTTTTTCAATACTATTATTTTAGGCAATTAAATCTTATTATTTACGAAAGCTTCTTCACATCAGGTATGGATTATTAAGACATTCAGCCCAGTATATCTAAATGATAACGTATTCTGCCCTAGGGGACACAAAAACCTGGGGACTTACTGCATTTGTGTTTTCTATATAGACTATACACAGTTTGAGAAGGATTAAATCACTTTCCATTTTATTCAATAAACATTAATTAACTATCTATGGTGTTTAAACCACTTTGCTAGACTCTGGAATTGTTCAGTCAAAAATAAAAAGTACTTGTCTTCAAGGAGTTTATATTCTGCTACAGTACTTCTTTTTCCCCATGCCAACTAGTATACAAGTATATATAAAGTGAAGTCTCAGTAGACGTTAAATTGGTCATAATGAAAATATTTTGGGCTGTGCCAACTGCCCTTTGAGATAAAGGGAATTTAAAGTAACCAGAACCTATTTCAAATGGCTGGAGATATGAATCTCCTGGCACCTATTAACATAATCTATTTCTATAAAATATATAAATGCAGAAAGAACAGTACTACAAAATGATTTGCTGGACCCTATTGTTGAGCTCTAATTTAAATCACTTGGTTTTCTCAATTTTTATTCCAATGCCACATCTGAATCCCTCTGACATTAAATATACTTTATGGGGCCAATATATTCCTATAACTTGCAAAACCTTTAATGCAGGATTTATACATCTACTGCAAGATGGATGAGAATAATTATTTGGGCCTTGTTAAATTCCTTCAAAGAATATTCTTTCACTTTTTATAATAGAAAGACTGAAAATAGATCAGGAAACATTGCTTTTTGGTGGATAACCATTGTAGTTTAAAAACAAATTTCAAATGCCTCTTTCATGGATTTATTTTATGTGTGTCTCTATTGAGAAAATAATGTGTTGTGTGTGTGTGAGAGAGACAGACAGACAGAGAGACAGAGAATGAGAGAGAGAGAGAGAGAGAGAGAGAGAGAGAGAGAGAGAGAGAGAGAGAGAGAGAGAGATACAGTTAAATGACAATGAGGACAATATTACATGGTTTTTTGGTTGTTTTTATCTTTTTTACTGTAATGGGGATCCATTAAGGACACTCCCACATTTGTAGATTGTATTCTAGCCTTGTCTGGTTACTGTGTGGCATATGTGCACCTATTATGTGCAAGGAAAATCTTTCTTCCAAAGGCAGAAATGTCCTTATATTTAATATCCTAAATCATACTTGGAATCAGGAAAATGAGTTAAAATCCTGTCTTCATTATTTCCTGAGTATGTGACACCAGGAAAGTCATATGATAATAGGATCATAAATTTAAAATAGGAAAAGACTTTGAATTTCATCTAGTCTATCTCTCTCAGTTTACCTTAAAAGATTAAATAAATTTCTAAACATGTTTTCCCTCTGCCTCAATTCCCTCATCTGCAAGATGTGGATAATTAACTAACAATATTGTCATGAGAATCAAATGTAGTAATGTACATACATCTCTTTACAGCACTTAAAACTTGGCATTAGTGTTAGCTATTAATACTGAATAGACATATCAGTTCAAAAAGTAGATCATTCTGCATTCAACATATGTTGAGGGAATGAAGTTCAATTTTGAAATCTAGTTATTATATTCCTTAATGTCCATCTATTATTATATCATCAAAAATAATTTAATGGTCAAAGAATTTTAGTAATAATTTAGGATATAGTCACTTTCATTGGAAAGCCCTGAAGTACAAGTTTATCTTTCAACATTCTCAATTTCACTATTCTTATGTGTAGATAAAGGGCAGATAGGTGGTACAGTGGATGGAACACTGGGGTTGGAATAAAGACCCATTTTTGTGAATTCAAAAGTGACCTCAGATACACACTAATTATGTGACCCTGGGAAAGTTGCTTAAGCTTGTTTGGTTCAGTTTCCTCATATATAAAATGAGCTGGAGAGGGAAATGGCAAACCACTCCAGTATCTTTGCCAAGAAGATCCCAAATGGGGTCATGAATTGTCAGACATGATCGAACAACAACAACAACAACAAAAAACAAGAAGTATATAAATAATGTCAAACACCAGTATAATTTAAATTTTCAAATATGTGGATATTTTGAAGATATAATTGCAAATACATTAATGTTTTGCAGCACTTGAAATCTTGAATACTTTTGTCATTTTCTGCCTCTGTTTGGCTCTGTGTTGGAATAGCTGACACTAACATGATAGGTAATGCGAAGTCAGATTATATTACCAGAATACTCTTTCCTTTGCTGAGAAACGGAGCTCACTAATCTCAAGGGTGGGAGTACATTCTACCAAAGACATAAGAACAGGGTATGCAAACAGTGTTCGTCCTTTCAAATGAACAATGTATATTAAGGTTAATGACCAGGTTAAGCCTTTCCCTGGATAAGTGCAACTTGCTGCCCATTGATTTGCTGTAAGTATATTTTAAGAAATGATTTAATGTGGTATTCAATAAAAAACGAATACCAATGCCAGGAGTCATAGCAACTCATGGGTCTATATTGTATGTGCGAGATAAGAAGAGTCTTCCCAAAGACAGACTTATAAAGAAAGAAAGGGAAAACATCTACAGTTTTGTACTGCTGAACGGGTGAAATATTTTATTAAATGGCTTTTCCTGGTGTCAATGGAGTCCATGCTTTCATGGAGAGTGAGGTGGGATAGGGAATACTTGCCTAATTCTAGGCAAGATTTGTTTGTGCCCTTTGAACTCTCACTGGAATTGTATTTATTAAGACTATGGAAAGGGAGGGAATATGATTTAAATGACTCTCCTAAATCAAAAGGGCTTGCTTTGCCTGTAATGCATTACAATGGCCAAGCAATTTCTTTTCCTATGTTCACAAAGAACACGCTGGTTTAATATGTCAGGATATTTTTAAGAAATATAAGAAATAAACTAAAGTGGTAGCCCAGGTGCAAAACAATGGATCTCTTAAGTAATGATTTGATTGAAAAGAAAATAGAATCAAGAACTGGTGGCAGTTTTAATACCCTTTGAATATTAATTCACCTTTCTCCAATAACAATTAAAATTAGTCTTTCCATTTCAATGTAAATAGGTTTAGTTATTTAAAATCCATGATTCTGTACTATTATACCCATGACAAAGATTCATACTTAATAGCACATTCTTTTTTTTTACAGTCATTCAATCAACAAGCATTAATCAACCCTTACTATGTGCCAGGTAATGTACTAAGCTAATACAAAAGAAAGCAGTATTATTGTCTCTTCTCTCAAGGAACTCAAAGTCCAGTGGGACAGACAATGTGCAAATAGTTATGTTCTTACAAAGTATTTACAGTGTAAATGATAGGTAAAGGACTGGGATTGACAAGTGGGGATAAGTAAAAAAACTCCTTTAGAAAGTAGAATTTTGAGGCTAGTACTGAAGGAAGTTGGGGAAGTTAGGAGTTGTAATGGATGAAGGATAGATTTCTAGGAATGGGTGGAAACAAAACAGTTGAGTGGCAAAGTTTCATGTGTGTGGAATAACAAACAGTGAGTGTTACCGACTCCTAGAGTATGTAGAAGGCATGAGAATATAAGAGGTTTGGAAGTATAGGAAAAGGACAGGTTTTGAAAGGCTTAATATGCCTATCATAGTGGAGGAAAGATTGAAGTCTAAAAGTCTTGAGGCAGAGAGACCAATAAGGAGACTGTTCAACAGTGCTGGAGAGAGATGATTAGGGCCCCAGTAGTGGCCATGTGAGTGAAGAGAGATGATTTATACAAGAAATTGTGAAGGTAAGAATGATGATATTTGACAACAACTTGGATAGGTAGGGAAAAGGAGAGTGAGGAGTTGAGGGGTACATTGAGGCTGAGAGAGTGGGTCCATTAGGATGGTAGTATCCTTCTAGAGTTGTTATCAATATCAAATCTGAGAGTGGATATGGAGGCATTAAAATAAAAAAAATCCCCAAATGTCCTTTATTTATAAATTATTATTTACCTTATTATCATTTTCAACATTATTAGAGGCATTTTGTTATAGTGAAAAGAGAACTGTTTATAAAATAAAGAAAGACTACAGTTCATATCTCTGGTGTGGCAGGAGATATATTACTATGGGTATATCATTTAAACAGATTCACCAGATATTAATTTCCTTCTCTGTAAAATGAGTGTAACTGTTGATGTTCTGACTACAATCAAATCTGATGTGTGGGGAAAAACTACCAAACTTAAATTATTATGTATATATCAGTTGTTATTTTTTTCATTTAAGAAAATTTTTTAAAAATTAAAATTCTTTCAAGGGGAAAAGACAAAATGGATGAGTCAAGACAGGTACTTTCCTTAGGTCTCAGAAATTCCCCTCAAAACAACTGTAAAATAATACCTCAAAGTAAATTTTGTAGTGGCAGAACTGACAAAAGAATGGGATGAAATAATTTTCTAGTCAAGACTACTTAGAAGGCCAGCAGGAAAGTTCTGTCTCACTGGGTGAGAGTGGAATGCAGTCCAGCCCTGGAAGGCAAGTAGCAGGTTTTGGGAACAACTGAATCAGCAGTGGTTGCTTCATGAACTATGCGTTCACATATAATGAGGAGATCAGGAGATTACAGGGGACCCTTTTCTGGCACTTGATGCAGAACTCTGTTGAATTGCCCATGTATGGTTCTGGGTTGCATTGCCAAGACAAGAAAGAGCATTTGTTAACTAGAGCTTGCTGCCACAGGTGAATGGGAACACTGGTCACAGTTTCAGGGAAGAAAGGAGTGATTATATTTATTCATAGACAAGATCACAGGCAAGAAGAGCAGTGACCACATAACCTTCTTATGCCATAACATTTTGTAAGAACTTATGAACTCCTAGAACTAGATATGAAAACAGAAGTGTGAAAAATCTAAAGCTTACAACAGTGGGCCCCCCTCCCCCATCACTGTGGGAGCAGAGCTCAATTTTAACATGCAGTTAAAAGTAAAAAACAAAAAACAACACTTTGGAAAATGGGCAAACAGCAACAAAAAAGAAATTGACCACAGAGAGGTACTCTGGTGAGAAGGAAAATTAAAAAAAAAATGAACCTCAGAAGAAGACAAAAAAGTCCAAATTGCTATATCCAAAGCTTCAAATTAAAATATGCATTGGTTTCAGGCCCAACAAGATTTCCTAAAAGAGTATTTTAAGAAATAAATAAAAATGAAAATAAATTAAAAAATAAAAAGTATTTTAAAAAATCAAATAAGAGATGTGGAAAGAAAATTGGGGGAAAAAAGTGAGAGTAATGCAAGAAAACCAGGCAAAAAGGGTCAACAGCTTGATAAAGGAGGCTCAAAATGGTAAAGAAAAAACACTTTAAAAACAAGAAAAAAGGTTAAAAAAGGTTCAGAAGAATGGTGTACACAATAATAGTAATAGTTAATGATGATCAACTGTGAATGACTTAGCTATTCTCAGCAATACAGTTATCCTAGAAAATTCCAAAGGACTTAAGATGAAAAATTCTATCCACCTTAAAGAAAAAACTAATGGAGTCTAAATGCAGATCAAAGTATATTTTTAATTTTTAAATTTATTAATTATTTTTCATTTTCAACATTTACTTTAATAAGATTGTTGAATTCTAAATTTTCCCCCTCTCTCCCTCACACCTTCCCTAAAATGGCATGCCATCTGATATAAGCTATACATGTACAATAATGTTAAACATATTTCCACATTAGTCATGTTGTGAAAGAAGAATCAGAACAAAAAGGGGGAAAACTTGAGAAAGAAAAACATAAACAAAAATCCCCAAGAAAATAGTATGCTACAGTCTGCATTCTTATTCCATAGTTCCTTCCCTGGCAGTGGAGAGCATTTCCCATCATGAATATTTTGGAATTTTCTTAGATCATTGCATTGCTGAGTACAACTAAGTCTATAAAAGTTATGCTTCACACTATATTGCTGTTATTATGTACAGTATTTCCCTGGTTCTGCTCACTTCACATAGCATCATTTCATAAAAGTCCAGGTTTTTACCCGAAATTTCCCTGCTCATCATTTCTTTTGGAACAATGGTATTCCATTACATTCATATACCACAACTTGTTTAGCCATTCCCCAATTGATAGGCATCCCCTAAATTTCCACGTTTTTACTACCACAAAAAAAGAGATGCTAAAAATGTTTTTATACATGTGGGCAATTTTTTTCTTTTTTATAATCTCTTTGGGTTACAGACATAGTAGTAGTATTCCTGGATCAAAGGGTATATACATTTTTATAGCCTTTTGGGCATGGTTCTAAATTGCTCTACAGAATGGTTGGATCAGTTCACAACTCCACTAACTTTCAGAAGAGCATTTTCTAATCCTGACATAGTTTTCTAATCTTTCCATATTCTCCCTCTTAGGTTCCCCTTGGGATATCTGGCATACATTTGTTAGATGACTGAGCAGACTTGGGGTTCAATCTAGAGATTTACTTACAAGAAAGTTAGAAACATGCATGGTCACTAAAGCAATGGCACTAGTCTTAGTTCCAAATGTTAGCCAAATGAACTAACGAGTCCATACAGAATTTACTATTCTGCATTGGTATTGTAGTTGTTTTTTAAGATGATGTCTTATTGCTTTGGAAACATTATACATTTAGATGAATGTTAATCTCTCTCCAGGCAATGTCCGTATGAGATGGTGAAATGATTCATTTTGCATAATCAACATAATATCAAATATAATAACTGCTGAAATTAAGAGTACTTTTTGTCAAGGTTTAGAGTTGTGAGAGTCAGTTCAGATTTTTGAAAGAATTCAATAAGACCTTCTCCTTAACCAAAGGGAGCTTTATTAATGCAAAACCATGCAGCCCTGAGACTTAGCAAGGAGCTAAACAAAAGCAATGATATAGGAAAAAGACCAGACTTATATTCACAGGAAGTTACACAGCCTGTAGGATGATGATATAATTTTAGGGTTTATGTGGGGATTGGATATTTAGGGACTGGATGAGGTAGATGAATGACATAAGAAAAGGAAAAATTGCCATGACTTATGATGAGGAAGTGAGTGACACAGGATGGGGAACACAGGATAAGGGGGACAAAAGCAGTTCTTTTGGTACAAGTTGCATGTTATTTTGAGACAAAAAGGGGAGGCGCATTAACGTACCCTCAAGTTACAGGATGGGCTAATAATAAGCCTCAAATCCCTTCAGGGGTCCAGGGAAAGTAACCTTTATTATTAACCCTTAGGACAACTTTGTATCCACATCACTTTTGATAATTATTGGTAAGTTTAAAAATATCATTTGGCAAATGAAAGCCACCAAGACTTTTTATTTTATAAGTACTTTGCTGTGCTAATATCAGTGTCTTCAGAAATAATAATGAAAATTCAAATGAATCTTGAATTCTGGAAGTACAAGTTTCTTTAACTTTAAGGATACCTTTTAGGCCAAAAAAAGTTTAGAAAATGGATGTTGGAGTATGATTATGAGATTTACTAAAATTTACTAAGTTCACACAAAGATTTTCCATACAGCTCCTTTAAATAATATGTTGAAAATTTCACTTGATTTTCAAAACTTCATTTTGCACTCAAAATTTTAGGAACTTAACTCTTGCATAAAATGTGATACATACATACTACTTAATTGATGTATTCCCAGAAAGAAAGAAAAAAACAACAAACAATTTAAGATTTAAATCTGTGCTTAATTTTTTGTTCTTTAGGTGACAATGTAAGTATGGATTTCTGTTTTTGTTAGAACTGTTAGCATATGAATACATTTTCTTTTATTTCCGGAGGCTGTTTTCTCAGGATGAAATGCAAGAATAGTAAAATTTCAAACATTCTCAATTGTTAAGCAACATAATTTTAAGGAAGAAGACTTTATTAAACATTAAAAACAAAAAGCTAAAAAATGTACATTTTCAAATTACCTTTCACTGTGAATATTAACTAGTATTTTGTGTTTAGTCAAAATATGTCCAGTATACAATTATCTAAAAATTAAATGAAGATTTGATAATGATTTGGATAATTTACTTAAGATTGATAGTCTAAATAATTCAGACAAATAAAGAATCTAACTTGAGAACTGATCGAACCAGTTTTGATGCCAATAAGATATGATCTACATCAGGTTTTAGAGTTGTTTCATGTCACAACTATATCTACATTCACATTAATTTACTTATTTTATACTGGTAGAAGAAGTATCTGTTTTTCTATAATCACTGCTAACTGCTATTTTTTTACCTTAAATATTCTTCAAAGGGGACAAAACATTTCACTCTATATTCTATAGAAAAGAGAATGGTCTTAAGAAGTAAGCCATTAGTTTAAATGCTATTTACCTGGGGCATTAAATAATGAGGACTTAGGGTGCCAAAGGTGTGTGGAGGAAGGATAAAGGGGTGGAGAAGGGGATTTTCTCCTGGGGGAAGAGAAAGAGTACAGAAAGAAGCACATAGACTTAAGAGTTATTTTTGAATAGTAATGAGGAACTCTGTTGAGAAATTCATAAATTTAAACGTTAAGCTAATGATATTTTTGTCTTTTAATCTTTATCCCCTAGAAAATTCCTATTACATAGTAGGTACTTTATAAATGTGGGTAGATTGATTGCTTCATTACCAGGTTTGGTTAGGGATGAATTCTGCATCTAAGAGCTAGAGTTAAGTTTAGCACACAAATGGCATGATCCTGGGACATAAAGGCAAATACTAATTCTTGGAACTATTAATCAAATGAACATTTCTCAAACCAAAGTAAAATTTTATTTTTTGTTACAAGTTGCATGATATTTTATACCCCAAGTATTTTTAAAAAACTGAATGATATAGCACTTGTAACAAGAGATTAAAATTGAGCATTTGGAAGTCAGCCCCCATTTCCCAATTTCTGTCCTTTACAAATAATGACCTAAGAATAATTTATTTTTCTTTTGCTCTAGGTTATTAAACCTTTAGATTGAGATGACTATAACTTTATTAGAGTTTGACCCATTTCACTTAATTATGACCTTCTGAACCTCCATCATAATAGTTTTAGTTTCTCCATATAAGCTTATCTGATAAAATTCAAGTGTATTTAAACAAAGAACTGGTAAATTTGTTTTGTTTTTTTGGCTGCTTTTTGTGATAATTTTTTATTAAAAATTTCTGGAGATACAGTCTACCATAGGGCCAAAGAGGACTAGACTCAGATAATGATAATTTAGTTTTATGTTTGTACTTTGACACAAATTACTTGTATAACTGTGGACAAGTCACTTATCTGCTAAGTTCCCAGACAGTTCTCTTCTGCTATAAATACAGTTAACTTTTCAGTGTATACTGTTGCAGTTTTCACATTGGGGGTGTCACCTAATGATGAAATCACATTTAAGATACATAATATATGTATATATGTATGTGTGTACATATGTATATGTATACACACATGCACATATAAATATATTTACTAACCCCAACGACAACCAAATAAACACAAAATAAGAATTGAAATATGATATAAATGCCTTTACCTTTATCAAAGTAGAAACAAAAAAATAGTTAACAGTAAGTGGTGCACAACCAGTTTTCTAAAGAAATCATATATGACATCACTTTCATGAATACTTTTCTAATGAAGTTTCAAATAGTTGTTTAGTTGTTTAAAAGACACATTTAGTGGATCTGTGAGGCCACTGATTTCTGTTTCAGGAAATAGGGATTTCATGCTTCTCCCATTTCTCTTTATAGATTCTATATGACTACTCTTCCATATATGCTGCTTGGCTGTAATTTTTTGCAAATTGATAGCACTGCACCAGATTTTGTTTGAATGTATCCTGAACTAGTGACTTTGATGAAATCCTTGGCTATTTTTTCAGGGAGAAACCAAGTGATGTTCATGTTCTTTTGGCCCAAATAAAGTCCCTAGGCTTTTATCCGATTCTTTAGACAAGACTGAGAAACCTTGCCATAGATCAATTTTAAATTTGTGGAAACTGAATCTCAGAGGTATTAAATATGTTGCCTATTGGCACACAGCTAAGAGGATTTGAACTCATGTTTCTCCTGATCTCATGTCCAGTGCTCTGTCAGTGATACCACACTGACTTTTACAATAAATTATGATATTAAATCTATCAAGAAATATCAAGTAAGGATGAGTTAAAGATAAATACCTATTTATTAAGCTATAATTTTATTTACTTAACAAACTTAGGGTAACTTTCTATTGTAATTTTATTTCTCTATCAATTCCACACCCACATACTCTCACACTCTTTGGTACAGTGACATTTACATAAAAGATTTGTAATATATGTTGCGTGAATAAATAGATGAACAAAGATGGGTGTATTTGAAAACTTTGATCTCTTACTCTGAACCAAAGTCCAATTGTTGGATATGCTAGACATAATTCTAATAGCACTTATTGTATTTTTCTTCCACTTTCTCTTTTTATTTAAAAAGCATTTATCTCTCCCAGTTTTTCAAATTTTTCAACTTGAAATACAATTCCCTTGGAATAAATATGCAAATATTCAGGCAAGAAAAATGAACCTCCATATTTTTCAAGTCCAAAAATGTATATTTCACTCTGTATTTTGAATTCCTCACCTCACTGTCAGTAGCTAGGTTGAATAGTTCATTATTAGTATTCTGGAATCATGGTTAACCATTGTATTGGCCAGAGTTCTTAGGCCTTTCAAAGTTTGTATTTGCCAGGTCATTGTTGGATAAATTGTATTATTATTGAATAGTTCTCTCACTTTTGCTCACTTCACTCTACATCAATTTTTATTGGCCTTCCTAGGTTTCTATGAATTTATCCTTCATGACATTTTTTTTACAACATAACAGTATTCTATTACCTTCAGTTTCTACTTTATTTTTTATTCATTCTCAAATTGATAGGCACACCTGAAACTAAAGGCTGGAAACTAACAGCTCTTTGCTACCAGTAAAAGAGCTGCCATATATAGTCCTCCCAAAGTTTGCCAGTTTTCTTTTTTTGGGTCAAATTTGCAAAACTTATGGGTTGAAATAGAACCTTGATTAATTCAGTAGCTACACTGTTAATTGTGCTCACTCATGCTGTGTATGATTAGTCAGTTAAATATCCACCAGGTGAAATGTATCAGAATGGGCATTTGTCCAATAAAAACTACTCCATTCAAAAGATAATTAGGTTTGTGTCAGTTCTCATTTCTTTTTCATGGTTCCAGACTATTTTTCCTCTGCATACTTTGTTAAATTCCACTTCAAAATTATTCTACATACTAAATTATTTAATATTTAAAGTCCTCATATGTATTATTCCTTTACTTTCCAATTAGATATTTTAATATAAGGTTTTTTCAAAGTTCAATAAATTTAATAAAATCCTTGTTATTATATAAATCTGTGAAATTTAAATACATAATATTTTCTTCTAAACTGGATATTTAACATCATACAACTTAAATGTGGATTATTGCTAAATATTTTTTAACAAATACAAAAATATATCTTTGATTTTTCCTTCTTGCATTTTCATAAATCTAATAATCCACAAAATTCTATCCATTTATCTTTCTCATCTCTCTTCTATTTCCTTTTATCCTTATAATTTTCATCACCCTGGTTAAGGCAATGAAAACTTTTCATCCAGATTAATGAAATAGCCTCTTAACAGGTTTTCCTGCCTTCAGTGTCTCTCCAGTACATGGTACACACCATTGCCAGCTTAATCTTCCTAACACACAGTTCCCATCATTTCACTTCACTGCTCAAGAAGACTTCAATGTCTCTATATTGCCTACTAAAGAAAGTTTAGAACTGCAATCTTTAATACAAGGACATATGCTATATAGCTCCAAACTATCTTTCCAACTTTATTTCACATTAATACCTTATAAGATCTCTATGCTTCATCCAAATTGTACTACTTACCCTCCCACTGCTAGAGTAAGCTAGGTAGTACAGGGGAAAGAATGCTTCAATAGAATCAGAAAGACCTGAGATGAAATCTGATCTCCGTTACTGTGTGACCCTGGACAAATTCTTTAAACTCTGTCAGCCTCGAAAACCTACATTCTTAGCTGTAAAATGTGGATAATAATGGCACTTATCTGCCAGTGTTACTATGTCATTATTGTTCTTCCACCTCCCTCTCATCCTTCTTTCCTTCTTTCTTTCTTTCTTTTTGGAGGGGGGAGACAGGGAAATTGGGATAAAGTGACTTGCCCAAAGTCACACGACTAGTAAGTTTTAAGTGTTTGAGGCCAAATTTGAACTCAAGTCCTCCTGACTCCAGGGCTGGTTCTCTACTCACGGTGCCACCTAGACACCTCTCTTCCTTCCTTCCTTCTTTCTTTCCTTCCTTCCTTCCTTCCTTCCTTCCTTCCTTCCTTCCTTCCTTCCTTCCTTCCTTCCTTCCTTCCTTCCTTCCTTCCTTCCTTCCTTCCTTTCTTCCTTCTTTCCTTCCTTCCTTCCTTCCTTCCTTCCTTCCTTCCTTCCTTCCTTCCTTCCTTCCTTCCTTCCTTCTTTCCTTCCTGCCTTTCTTCCTCCCTCCCTCCCTCCCTCCCTCCCTTCCTTCCTTCCTTCCTTCCTTCCTTCCTTCCTTCCTTCCTTCCT
>NW_027187336.1:6063725-6094960 GCF_028583685.1 Petaurus breviceps papuanus | reverse complement strand
CCTTCCTTCCTTCCTTCCTTCCTTCCTTCCTTCCTTCCTTCCTTCCTCCCTTCCTTCCACCCCAGCCCCAACTTAATCATCTCTGTTCCTTTGCTCAGATTGTTTCATATAGTTAGTATGCTTTCAAAATTTTTCTTCCCACACTATGGCAGCAGATTAAAATCCTATCTGACCTTGAAGATCAAATTTAAATAATGCTTTCTGTATAAAACCGTCAATGATTCACCAAGACAGTAGTAATCTCTCACTTATTTGATGTGAAAGCATTTTGTACTTTTCTAACCAGTCTATAAAATTCTAGCCTGGGTTTTTTCTGCACTCATGTTATCTGCTTTGCTATATTTCAAGCTTTGTGAAGGCAGGGTCTTATATAATTTATCTATATATCTCCCCCAATGCCTAGTAGTATATATCACATAGGAGCTTAATTAATATACATTATATTAATGACTTAAAAGGGTAATTACTCCTTTAAAAATATAACTACATTGCCCTAAAGTTTTATCACTGGAGAACAATAAAAGCCCTATAACATTAACAAAAGATTTATTATGTAAATAGTTTACCTTTATTTCCTTCGAAAAAAACCAAAGGTCCAAGAAAAATCATGAGAACAACAACAATAAATTGTGAAATAATACTTTATAACTCTCATGTTGTACCAATTCCCTTGAATTCTCCATTGTTCACTAACAGTAACTAATTATTGTCATTGTAAACCTGTTTTTAAATTAATGTAGTTTCACTGAGTATAACAAAGATATTAAGTTTCAAGAAAGCACCAATCCATCAATATTTTCCTCTACTTCAAATGAGCAAGGGAATCATCCATAATACTTAAATTTTATTGTCCCATTAAAATATTATTCTTATAAATTACCTACACACCATTAATTGTTATTTTCATGATCTATGCCCACTTTTTCCTCTGATAACAGTATTCCTGACAGTCTTCAGAGCTCCAATAATGCATCATAAATGTGACTAACCATTTAGTTGGATATCTCTTGTTTCAACAGAGCAAAATAGATGTGTAGAGAACAGCTACAGAAATCAGTGTAGTGGAAATTTGCTTTGAATAACATTAAATCAATGTTGTAGATGATTCCATCTTCCCTATTAGAAATATCTAATTAGGTGCATTTGTGGGAAACTTTGACATAATTCCTAGACAGTTGATATTTAAAACTGTTTTATAATTAGGTGTCATATAATAAAAGCTCTTCTGGTAAGTGCATTAACCATTATTAACTGATTTCAAATTTAATATCATAAAACTTAATATGCACTGCAATGGGGAATATTCCTTAAATCTTGACTAATAAACAGTTGACATATAGAAACCACTGCTGAAATACGATGCATTTTTTGCTGAGGTCTAATTTTTTTTTCATTTAACAATGTTTTATGGCATTCTAAGACAATTGATTCAATTTAGTGATATAAAAGCTCTTTTGCCCAATAGGGTATAAATTGCATTTGCCATTTTCAGATGGTTTACACATAGTTCAGGACATTTACATAGTTGGAAATAATGACTAAATTGTCATGTCTTAGCCTCAAATGGCCACAGAATAAAGGGAAGAAGATCAAAATAAGGAAAATCAGAGTTTCTCTGAGGCATGAAAGTTTGTCACAAGTAGTGTTTTTCCTTAAACCAAATGAATGTCTTGATCATGGTATATTAGAAAGAGCAATGTACTTGAAGTTAGAAGTTTGAAGGCTTAATATTGACTCCATTATTAACTAGCTGTATGTCATTAGTTATCAATTCATTAACTTTCTCTATGACTGAGTTTTCTTATCTGCAAAAGGACAAGGTGGGGCTAAATTTCATTCTCTAAATTCTCTACCTCTAAGGGTTGTATTGAAGAAGGGAAGGAAATAGGCATTTATTACACACCTGCTGTGTTCCAGGTACTTTCCTAAGCAATTTATACATAGCATCTCATTTGATTCTCATAATTAACCTGCAATATATGAATTGGTATTGCCCCCATTTTATAGTTGGGGAAATTAAGGCAAATAGAAGTTCAATGACTCAAGCAGGCCATTTGAGGAGAAAACTCTTTCCGTCCTACCCAGGGTGGGTTGAATAGTAGATAGTAAATGACCTATTACTACAAATTAGCAAAAACAGAATAAATGTATTAGGATCAAGACTAGGCTTTTATTGGTAGAGCATTTTCCATGGTACAAAGCATTTCCTTTTTTTATTTAAAGCAATTTGGGTGAATGTTACACAGCCAGTTATTTCTGGGTGTGGTGCTAAGTGTCCGAGCCTGGATTTGATCCCCTAGGTCATCCTGACACTGGGGCCAGTGCTCTTACTCGCTAAGCCACCTGGCCACCCCTACAAAGCATTTTCTTTATGCTTGTGGTGTAGATGCCAAAAAGTCTTATCACCCTCATTTTAGAGATGACAGAGTTGAGACTCAGAAAGTTCAAACAATAACTCTAAAGTAAAATGTTTAATACATGTTATAGCAAGGATTAGAAACCAGGACTTTCAACTCTTAAGTATTGAGTTCCATCTTCTATAACATGCTGCCTCTTAGCTCACAATTACCACAATAGAGGTGTCTTCTGAACAGCATTAGAAAGCAAGGAGCTTGTTCTGGAGAAAGATTTAAATAAGTGAGTATAAGAAGCAAGGCTGTTTATAGTGACATAGTAGGATTTTATTGGAAATCCCAAGGAATCTGTGACTTAGTGGAAAATGGATTTCAGCCCTCACTTTGCCAGGAATATGCTGTAGGACTTTGTAAAAAACACTTTAGCTATCTGAGATTTGCTTTCTTCATCAGTAAAAGGAGAGGATAGCCCTAGATCTCTAAGGTCTATTCTAGCTCAGAATTTCTATGAAATTGATCACTTTTAATAATATATTGTATTTGGATATATTTTCAATTTTGAAAGTACTTTCATATACCTTATCTACTTTCCGTAAATTATTCCCTCCTGAAAGATATCAAAGCTTAGAGATCATCTAACTGATTTGCCTTATTTGATAGAGGAGGTGATGAAGTAACTTTAGGGAGGTCACAAATGCAAGGAGTGGCAGTTAGGAGATAGAATTACATTTCTTTTTTTTAGGGCAATTGGGGTTAAGTGACTTGCCCAAACTTACAAGCCAACTTTTGTGTTAAGTGTCTGAGGTCAGATTTGAACTCAGGTCCTACTGATTCCAGGGCCAGTGCCCCATTCACTGCACCATCTAGGCACCCCTAGAATTACATGTCTTCTCTCCTTAAATTCTACATCTTTGATTTTCCCCTTGCTCTTGACAATAAAACTACAAGGTAGGCTGCTCAGATAGTATTATTTGGAAATACAATGAGGCTGGGACTATTGGGGTTTTCCTACCAGTTTTAAAATTTAGAGGGAGATGGCAGCACTTCTACTGAGTAGAATACAAACAACTAAGATTTGTAAATAATTAAAGATTAGTTAAATAGGAAGGTATCTGATGGCTTAAGCTTCCTACCCCTAACTGTTTAAATGCAATGATTTCCTTACCAGATCCTTTTCAGAACCACTACTTTCATATGCATCAATATTTGGCTTGGAGCATCTATTTTCTTTAGTCAAATTAATTTGTCTTAAGAGATTAACTCTATGTTATACTTCTTTCTGTGCTGCTTACACTAGGTGCATTATGTAAAGCTTGTCTTGGACATGGAATTCCCTCCCCTTCCCCCATACACTCATACAAACTAGCTCCAAACCTGTTATTATCTTCATTTCATAGAAGATTAAATAACAAAGAGAAATGAAATAATTTGCCCAAGGTCACAGAAATAGTAAATGATAACTTATGAACTAGATCCCAGGTCTAACTGGGAATTCAGTGCTCTTCTCAATATATATATATACTGTCTCTCATCTTAATATTAAACACACACATATATTATTACCTTTGATTTCTAGAAAAAAAAGAAGTATCCATATTATTAATTAATTATTTTATATCAGGTTTTTATTATTTACAATTACCATTTGAAAGAAATGAATCCATGTAATAAAGAACTATGTTATAATAGTGCTCTTGTATAGTAGAATGTTTGAAAACATATTCCTTTAGTTTCATGTTTTCATTAAAGGAAATATTCTGGTTGATATTTTGTTGCAATTATTTTTTTAAATTTGCTTAGCATTCAGTTATAATTTGGCCATATTTATTTTAAAAAGGAAAATAGATTTTTAAAATTAACTTTGAAATAAATTCAGTAACTTGTATGTTGTCAGAACTCAGAAATTTCAATTGAAAGCCCTGATTCTTGGTGTCAGATTAACTAAAGATATACTCTGTGATATGGCTGTCAAATTACATGGTTAAGCAATATTTATAATTGAAATGGTTGCACATGATACGTATATCATATTTTGATACTGCATACCTTCAGGAGCAATAGAATTAATTTTGAGTAAATATAACACTTATTTCAACTTCCAAGAAGTTATAATAATTAAGTACTAAATTTTATACTTGTAAGAGGTGCCAATTTCTTTTTAGTTTTGAGTCCTATAAATCTATCTTAAAACCCTCTAAAACCAAGGAAACCTGAGTTGAATTGTCTTTAAGATAGATTCTCTCTACAAATGAAAGAATTATTTTCAATTTGAGTTGGTTTTGAGTAGCCAGTAATCATCACAAAATTTAATTAAGGCTTAGGAAGCTTAGAAGGAAGATGCCAAAACAGCCATCTTCTTTCCAGAATGCTTAGCAATATTGCTCACACCCACTTTTCCATGGGTTCATTTTGCAAATGCCTGGACATCATTACACAGGGAAGATAGGAATTTCTGTAATATGTTTTTAAATTTTTATCATTGTTTTATTTATAACTTCTAGTGCCAGCCAGCTTTTGAAAAAAGTGCTTATGAAATGAAAATAAGCCTGTAATTGTAGAAATGAAAGGAAAAAATTCCACATTTCATTGAAAGCCCTCAAAGAATGTAGACAAGTAGCCTCATTTAGTTGTAAAGGTAAAGAGAATTCATGTATCTTGGAGTATGCGTAGACATTAAGCAAATATCTCTATTAAGCAACTGCATATTCTAATTGACCATAAAAGTTTTTGTCTAGTCTGGATATTTTATCTGTATCAGAGGCCTTGAGATAACCTTGCTCACTATAAGGGCTTATTTTTTTCTTCTTTGAATTATGGATGAATGCAAAGTCATAGAATTGTAGAATTTGAGAATTGGAAAGAACTTCATTGGTCATCTAATCCAAACCAAACATGATAGGAATTCCCACTATAACATATCTTAAAAGTTATCATCCAGCCTCTGCTTAACAACTTCCAAATAGAAGGGACCCACCTCCTCTTGAAGAAGCCCACTCTACTTTTGACCAGTTTTAATTGTTAGGATTTTTTTTTTCTGACATCAAGTCCAGATTAGACTTTTTGCCACTTCCACTCATTGCTCTTGGTTCTGCCTGGTAGGGTAGTGTAATCCTTCTTTCATATAGTTTTCTTTTCTCTCTGCTAAAAATGTCCAGTTTTTATTGATATATCATGGACTGAAGACTCTTCACCATCCTAGTTGCTATTCTTTGGACATTCTCAGGTTTATCAATGTTGTTATTAAAATCCAAAAGCCAGAACAGCACATAATATTCCAGATGAGGTGTAATGGTAGTAGACTTACTGAGATTCACCTCCCTATTCTGGGGGAAGTTTGATGTTCTTAGTTCAAGGTCGCAGTGGATTTTTTGACTGCCATCATTATACTGACTTTTACTGAACATATCTTTCCCATTGTATACTTGCGAAGTTGATTTTTTTATTCTCAAGTATAAGACATTTCATTATCTTTATTGAACTTCATCTTAGATTCAGTCCAATGCTCTGACTACTCTAGTCTGTTAAGATTCTTAAGATCCAAACTCTCTCAATCTGTTAGATACACTTCTCAACTTTGTGTCATATACAACTTTTCTGAGAATACCACTAATGTCTTTATTCAAGACATCGATAAAAGATACTAAATAGTAGAAGGTTTATTAAGAGTATTCCCCTGTAGATCAAAGACAAATTGACATTTGAACCATTAACAATGTCTTTTTGTGACTAGCAATACAAACATTTCTGAATCTGATTGCATTATCATCTGTATCACTCCATGATCTCAATCAGAATAGTATGAGATACTTTAGTATAAGCTTTCCTAAAATCTAAGTAATTATTTTGCATCATATTTATTTATTTTTAGTTTACACCATTCAGTTCCACAAGCTTTTGAGTTTCAAATTTTCTCTCTCTCTGTCACCTCAAACCTCCCCAACATGGCATGCAATATGATATAGGCTCGACATATACATTCTTCTACATATACATTCCATATTTTCACATTAGTCTTGTTGTAAATAAGAATTATAACCAATGGAATGAACTATAAGACAGAAGAACCAAAGCAAAACAAAAAGAGAGTGAGCAAATAGTATGCTTTGATCTACATTCAGATTCTGTAATTCTTTCTCTGAATGTGGATAGAATTTTCCATCATGAGCTTCTTGGTGTTGTCTTAGAACCTTGCATTGCTGAGAAGAACCAAGTCTGTCAAAGTTAGTCATTGAACAATATGGCTGTAACTGGTTTAGCTCCCCTCACTCAACATGAGTTCACATAAGTCTTTCTACGTTTTTCTGAAATATGTCTGCTGATCATTTTTTTAGCACAATAGTATTCCATTACATTCTCATACCACAACTTGTTCAGCCATTCCCCAATTGATGGACATCCCCTCAATTTCCAATTCTTTGCCACCACATAAGGAAATGCTATAAATATTTTTTGCATACATGGGTCCTTTTTCCATTTGTATGATCTCCTTTGGACACAGACCTAGAAGTGATATTGCTGGGTCAAAGGGTATGGACACTCTTTTATAGCCCTTTGGTCATAGTTCCAAATTGCCCTCCAATATGATTGGATCAGTTCACAACTCTACCAAAAATGCATTAATATTCCAATTCCCCCACATCTTCTCCAGCATTTATCATTTTCCCATTTTGTCATGTTAGACAATCTGACCAGTGAGATGTGGAACCTCTAATCAATACTTCTTTAGAGCATTTTTTATATGATTGTAGATAGCTTTAATTATTTTCTCTGAAAACTGCCTGTTCATATCCTTTGACAAATTATCAATTGGGGAATGACTTGTATAAGTATAAATTTGAATAACTTCTCTATATTGAAATGAGGCCTTCATAAGAGACACTGATTGTAAAAATTCTTTTTCAGTTTTATGCTTCCTTCCTAATTTTGGTTGCATTGGCTTCATTTGTTCAGAAACTTTTCAATTTAATGAAATCAAAATTATCCATTTTGCATTTCATAACATTTTCTATCCCTTGTTTAGTCATAAATTCTTCCATTTTCCACATCTGACAGGTAAATTATTCCTTGCTTGCTTTTCTAATTTGCTTATAGTATCAGCCTTTATATCTAAATTGTGTATTCATTTTGACTTTATTTTGGTATATAGTCTAAGATATTGGTTTATGCCTAGTTTTTGCCATAATAATTTCCAGTTTTACCAACAGTTTTTATCAAATAATGAGTTCTTATCCCAGAAGTTAGAGTCTTTGGGTTTATCAAACAGTAGATTACCATTGTAATTGACTACTATGTCTTATGTACCTGACCTATAGTGCTGATCCAACACTCTTATTTCTTAGCTGGTAACAAGTAGATTTGATGATTGCTGCTTTATAATACAATTTAAGATCTGGTATGACTAGACAACCTTCCCTAGCATTACTTTTCATTAATTTTCTTTCAATTTTGGGCATTTTTTTCTTCTAGATGAATTTCGTTATTGTTTTTTCTAGCTCTAACAAAGGAATTTTGGTAGTTTGATTGGTATGGCACTGAATAAGTAAATTAATTTAGGTAGGATAGTCATTTTTTTAATATTAGCTTGGCCTACTCATGAGTAACCAATATTTTTTTTTCAATTATTTAGATCTGACTTTGTTTGTGATAAAAGTGTTTTGCAACTATGTGCATGAAGGTCCTGAGTTTGTTTTGGTAGATAGACACCCAAATATTTAATAATGTATACAATCACTTTAAATGGAATTTCTATTTCTATCTCTTCTAATATATAGAAATGCCAAGGATTTATGTGTGTTTATTTTATATCCTGTAACTTTGCTAATGTTATTTATTATTTCAAGTAGTTTTTTACTTGATTCTCTAGGATTCTTAAATATATCATCATATCATCTTCAAAGAGTGATAACTTAATTCTTTCTTTGCCTATTCTAATTCCTCCAAGCTATTTTTCTTTTCTTATTGCTAAAGCTAATTTTTCTAGCACCATATTGAATAACAGAGTTAATAATAAACGTCTTTGTTTCATGGCCGATGTTATTGGAAATGCTTCTAGTTTATTGCCATTACATATAATATTTGTTGATGGTTTTAGGTAGATGCTACTTATCATTTTAAGAAAGACTCCATTTATTCATATGCTTTCTAGTATTTTTAATAGGCATGGGTGTTGCATTTTGTCAAAAGCTTTTGCTGCTTCTACTGAGATAATAATATGGTTTCTGTTAGTTTTGTTATTGATATGATCAATTATGCTTACAGTTTTCCTAATACTGTTACAGCCCTGCATTCTTGGAATAAATCCTACCTGTTCGTTGTGTATTATTATCATGATAAGTTGCTGCAATCTTTTTGCTAATATTTTATTTAAATTTTTTTCATCTATATTCATTTGGGATATTGGTCTGTAATTTTCTTTCTCTGTTGTGACTCTTCCTGGTTTAGGTATCAGGATCATATTTGTATCTTGAAAAGAATTTAGTAGGACTCCTTGTTTGTCTACTTTCCCCAAATAGTCTGTAAAATATTGGAATTAATTGTTCTTTAAATGTTTGATAGAATTTGCTTGTGAATTCATCTAGTCCTGCAGATTTTTTCCTTAGGAAATTCACTGATGGATTGTTCAATTTCTTTTTCTTAGATGGGGTTATTTAAGTGTTTTATCTACTTTTCTCTTAAGCTGGGCAATTTATACTTTAGTAAATATTCATCCTTTTCACTAAAATTGTCAAATTTATGGGCATACAATTGGTCAACATAATTCGTAATTATTACTTTAATTTCCTCTTCACAAAGTTCTTAGTTTTATTTATTAACTCAATAGTTTGCTTAATTTCAATTATATTATTCATTCCTTTAGTTTTCTGCTTTCCTAAATTTTGTGTTAAATTGAGGGTTTTCAATTTGTTCTTTTTCTATTTTTTTAGTTGCATCCCCAATTAATTTATCTCCTCTTTCCCTATTTTATTCAAGTAATGATTTAGACATATAAAACATCCCCTAAGAGTTGTTTTTACTACATATGATAAGTTTTAGTACGTTTTCTCATTGTTGTCATTCTCTTGAATGAATTTATTTGTTTCTATGATTTGTTGCTCGACACACTAATTTTTTGTATTAGATTATTTAGTTTCTAATTGATTTTTAGTCTATCTTTCCATGGCCCTTTTTTATGTATAATTGTTATTGCATCATGATCTGAGGAGGATGCCTTTAATATATCTATCTGCTTTTCTGCATGGAATTGTGAAGTTTTTATGCCTTATATGGTCAGTTTTTGTGTAGGTGCCATGTATCTACCTCTCAGAAAAATATATATTCCTTTATATCCTCATTCAGTTTTCTTCAGAGTTCTACCACATCTGCCTTTTGTAAAATTCTATTCACCTCCTTAATTTCTTTCTTGTTTATTTTCTGGTTAGATTTATCTAGTTCGGGGAGGTTGAGTTCCTCCACTAGTAAAGTTTTGCTGTTATTTCTTCTTGTAAATTCCTTAACTTCTCCTCTAAGAATCTGGATGCCATAAAAGTTTGTTTGTATATGTTTAGTAATGATTTTACTTCATTGTCCATGGTGCCTTTTAGAAGGTTATAATTTCTTTCCTTTGAACTTTTAACTAGATATATTTTTGCTTTTGCTTTGTCTGAGATCAGGATTGCTACCTGTGCTTTTTTAATTTCAGTTGAAGCATAATATATTCTACTCCAGCCTTTGAAATCTACCTTGTGTGTATCTCTCTGTTTCAAATGTGTTTCTCGTAAACAATGTATTATACGGTTATGTTTTTTTTTAAATAAATTCTGCTATCCCCTTCCATTTTGTGGGAGAGTCCATACCTTTCACATTCACAATTATGATTACTCTCTTCATTCTTTCTCCCCACCTCCACCCCCTTTTACACTTTTCTTTTTCCTTTTCCCTCCTCAGTAAAGTTTTGCTTTTCACCACTGCCTCCCTCAATCTGCCCTCCCTTCTATCACTCCTTTTCCCTTTTCTTTCCCTTTTCCCCTACTACTTCTTCCTGTCTATCCCTTTCTCTCTTTTCTTTCCAATTTCCCTTCCAACTGCCTATCAGTGAGTATCTTATTCCCTCCTTTAGTTAAACCCAATGAGAGTAAAGTTCAAACAATCCTCATCTCCCTCCCTTCTTTCCCTCTAATGTAATATGTCTTGTTGCTTCTTCATGTGATGTAATTTATCCTTTTCTACTTCTTCCTTTTCTCTTCTATTACAATCCTTTTTTCAGTGCATAATTGAATTTCTTATCACATCAAAATCAACTTAATCCCACCCCCTCTGTATGTATTTTCCTTCTGTACAATGTAATAAAGATACAATTCTCAAGAGTTTAAAGTTTTGTCTTCCCCTACAGTTTGTCCTTATTCCATAACATGTTTTCTTTTTTATTTTTCATTTCAAATTTACCTTTTTACATATCTCTTAATCTTGAATTTGAGGATGAAATTTTCTGGTTAGCTCTGGTCTTTTCATAAAGAAAGTTTGGAAGCCCTCTGTTTCATTGCATGTCCATTTCTTCCCCTGAAAGATAATGCTCAATTTTATGGGGTAGTTGATCCTTAGTTGTAATCTAAGCTCCTTTTTCTTATGAAATATCATATTCCAAACCCTCCAATTATTTAAGGTAGAAGCTGTGTAATCATGACTGTAATTCCATGATATTTGAATTGTTTCTTTCTGACTGTTTGTAGTATTTTCTCCTTGCTCTGATAATTCTGGAATCTGGCTACAATATTCCTTGGCATTTTCAATTTGGGATCTTTTTCAGGAGATGATTGATAGATTCTTTTGATGACAATTTCACCCTCAGATTCTAGGACCTCAGGGCAGTTTTTTTCCCTTTTTATTTTTGCTTTTTGGAGGGGCAATTGGGATTAAGTGACTTGCCCAAGGTCACACAGCTAGTTTTTTGTGGTAAGTTCCTGAAGCTGGATTTGAATTCAGGTTCTCCTGACTCAGGGCTGGTGCTCTATTCACTGTACCACCTAGCCGCCCCATAAGTTGTATGTTTTTTTTTTTTAATGACGACTCTCTTGGTGTTTTTTTTTTCTTTCTCTTTTTTGCTTTTTGGAGGGAGGAAGGCAGTGCAATTGGGGTTAAGTGACTTGTCCAAGGTCACACAGCTAGTAAGTGTTCAGTGTCTGAGGCTGGATTTGAACTCATGTCCTCCTGACTCCAGGGCCGGTGATCTATTCACTGTGCCACCTAACTACCATCCAGGCTCTTTTTTCATCATGGTTCTCAGGTAGAGCAATAATTCTTAAATTATTTCTCCTGGGTCTATTTTCCAGGTCAGTTCTTTTCCCAATGAGGTATTTTACATTTTCTACTTTATTTTTCATTCTTTCAATTTTATTTGACTGATTCTTGATGTTTCAAAGTCATTAGCTTCCACTTGCCCAATTCTAATTTTTAATGAACTCTTTTCTTCAGTTAGTTTTTCTACCTCCTTTTCCATTGGGTCAATTTAATTTTTTAAGGAGTTGTTTTCTTTAGTGCACTTTTTTTTCCATTATGTCAAATGTATTTTTAAAGGAATCATTCAATTTTTCTTCTACCTCTCTTATTTGAGTTTTTAAATCCTTTTTGAGCTTGTCCAAGAAGCATTTTTGGAATTGAGGCCAGTTCATATTCCCCTTTGAAGTTTTGAATGTGGGTATATTGACCATGTTGTCCTCTTCTGAATTTGTGTTTTGATCTTCTCTGTAACCAAGTTATTTCTCTATGGTCATTGTTTTTCTTTGATTCTTATTGCTCATGTTGTTTGCCTTTTTTCCCGTTTTTTTTTTTTAATTTGATCTTTCTTTTGGGACCTAGGGGGCACTCTCCCAGAGTTCTTGTTCTGGGGTCTAGGAGCCTGATTACTGTTTTTGTGTGCTGAGGCTTCAGGTGCTGGGAGTTGGATGTTATAGTGGTCTTGTAGTTTACCTGGTGCTAAGCTGGAGCTGGTGGTGGGGGCCAGTGTTTACCTGGTGCTGGTGCTTGCCTGTTCCCCCACCATGGAGCTCAGGATCTCCTGCTGCTTTACTAAAGTGGGGCTTACTGCTGGCTATCCTAGACACCTCCCATCCTGGTCTCCTTCAGCCACAGCTAGAGGGACCTTTCCCATTAATTCCCTTAGCCTCCTAAGCTAAAAGACTGTTGTACCCCATCTTTCAGCTGACTTCACTATTCCAGGATTTTTCCTGGGGCAATATTCTCTGCGTTATTCAAAGTCTGTAAGGGAGGATGAAAGCAAATTACTGCTTATTCCGCCATCTTGGCTCCCAGAAGTTTAAATAGATAGCTTTCAAACATTCTGGCTGTGGGCTGGTAGACCCAGGAGCACCTGCTATAGCTTCTACAGGCCCTGAGCAGGACTTCACTTCTCACTCATCCAGTCCCAATATTCCCACCATACTGGGCTGAGAGGTCTGGGAATTGCCAGTGCTGTCAGGGATTCAATCCCCTGGGGTCTACGCCTGGCCTTGTTATGATTGGAGTACTGGTGCAGCCTGTGCACTAGACTGTGCTCTTCTACTAACCTGGTACACAGACACTTTCTGTAGACCTTCCAGGTTGTCTGAAATCTAAGTAAATTATATGCACTACATATTGTATAGTAAATAATGTGCAATGCAATTGTGTGCAGTACTTTGATTTATTTTTTAAAATAATAAGATCCGAAAAAAGACAATCTTCCATGCCATGCAGATCTAGTATCAGTTCCTGAGAACTTAGAGCAAACTTTTTACATACTTAAACTGGGCTTCTGATGAAGTTGAGGATGGCAGAAAACACCATTCTTGGTGACCTTGCTAAAAAGTCCCCTGCCATATTAGGTATCATCTGGAATATAGGTGATTAATTGACTGTGAATGAACCTAAAGCAGTAATCCCTAGGCCACTGTCAAAGAGATTACATTTGGATTTTCTTGTAGCACCACACCTTTCCTAGGGAAAACTAAGCCTTCTCTTTCTTCTGGAAACTGACAAGAATTTTGCTGCTCATGGTGATTACTCCTAGTCTCATCCAAAAGCCATTTTGGAGGTAAGAAGCCTACGTCAATAATTGAATTTCTGGAAATAATAATGAAAGAAAGGAAAAGGAACTCATATGTCTTTGAACAAAAGAGAGGAAAAAATAATTAAATAATAAAGTTCTGGAAAAATAAGCCATTCTGTTATTTATTGTAAGAGGTGAGTTTAAATTAGCTAACAAGATAACATATAAGAAATTTTAGAAGTTTGTCAAAAGATGGCTAAATGTTATATTCTTTGTAGTTTGTAGTAGCTCAGGAATGTATCATATAGACAGCTGTTGCAGCAAGCACCCCAGCATACCCAGGTGGCTGCCACTACAGGTTCTTAGATTTGCTTTTTTAAAGGAAAGCAACTGAAGATGGATTAACAATATTGCTTTAATCAATCAAACATATAATTTACTTAGTTCATGGGAAAAGTCAGCACCCCAAACTTCAGAGTGCACAGACAGATTACAAGCAGAAGTTATAAGAAGACAGAGAAACATTTTAAGGAGACAGGCCTCCAACTATCTGACCATTACATCCATACCTAGTCAAAGTTACGAGAGAGGGAAGCATGAACATCTGGATTTTCAAAGCTGGAGGGCTTAATGGCTGCCCAGAGTCTTGTCTGGTCAAATCACACAACACTTCTCAAAGTGAGCCCCCAAACAAAGCCTCACATCAGTGTTTATATAGCCTTCCCCTGGCTCAGAGAATGTAACAACCCTCTTGACCCCACTGCACAATCAAAAAGCATTCCTGAAAACCAAGCCTCCTGCCACAGGCTCCAGGTGCACTTAAGCCTATCAAAGGGCCTAGGGGCAGGGAAGATATTAAATTTCCATTCCCATAGCAACAGCATAGGATCATAGATTTAGAATTAGAAGAGACCATAGCGTCCTTCTAGTCTAATTCTTCCATTTTCCAGAGAAGGAAATTAAGGCTCAGGCAGATCAGTTAAGTGACTTGCCCAAGGATACCCAGCTAGTGCCCCAGGCATATTTTTATGTATGTTCTAATCCCAGTCCAGTGATCTTTGTACAATAGTATATTGGCACCAGAATTTGAAATGACATAACTATTCCTCCCAAAGCTATTTTGTATTATCTTTAGATAAATTTATTGCTTACTTGAGGATACCATGTGCATTGCAATTATAGTTAAAAGGAGATAAAATTATCTTTTTAGAGCAAGAATATCACAGAAAACAAAGTTCTACTTGCATTTAGACACTTGAGTTTTTTTTTTTTTTTTTACTTTCCCTTTATCCCAAAGTTATGGTCTATAATTAAATGTTAGCATTTTTCTACTTTAAACTTACAGTTCCTTGGAAAGACTTTTTGCAACTCCATTGGCGACTGGGGCAAATAGATATTGCCTCTGAAGTTTTCAGGAATGATTTCTCTAAATGAATATTCTTACCAATTAATCTTTAATTAATGTCTGCTCCCCACTACAATGAGACCATTGCTATTCATCCTACAAGATGAACAGTTCTTTCTCATTTTAATTTTCCAGTGCTTTCTGAAACATTCTGCATCATTCTGGCCAGAAGGATCTTCAAGCCTGATGGATGGGGAATAAGTGTCCCCTAAAGACAGGGCCAATCTCTGATTCTGTGAGGGCAGTGGGGAAAAGGACACTTTTACTTTGTAGCACTGAACAACAGGCAAAAAGCCTCTGATCTATTTCCAATTTCCTTAAGAGAGGGTTCAAAAAAGCAAGAAATGAAATGAAAACCTGAGCAGCCCCAGTAGCAAGTTTGTCCCTTAAGGCTAGAAGGGAGTTCAACTACAAAGCAATAAACAGCCTTCTGGAAACGCTTAGGCTAAATCAGGGTTCAAGTAAAAAGTCACTAACAAAAGCAGAGAGAACATCAGAGTAGAGGTGCAAATGCAGGGGTTACTGAGCTCCAGAACCTTGGTTACTATATGAATGGTGCCTCCACACCCCCCACAAAGAGCTGTTTCTTTATTTGAGGCTGGGATTGACACGGATAGGCAATGCTAGAGACAATATGGCTCCTGCACTTTCCTTTGTCTTGTTTTTCTTTTCTGTTCTGGCAGGAAGGGTCATACATGAGGAAGCTCATACATGAGCTAGTATGTAAAGTATTTCATATTCTCTTGGAGTTTTGTCATTTGTCCATTTTGTTCCCTTCCTGCCAAGAAAAGGAAAACAGTTCTTACTTTGTCAAGAGGATTTTCCAAATAATGTTTAGTCAATCACTCATCTGCTTTTCTCTGAAGCTATTGAGTAAATTTGCTTCCTTGACAGACAAAAATACCTTTCTTTCATCTTTCATAATAGCATTACACCCCTCAGTTGAATATAAACTCCTTTGAGGGGAGTGAGTGGCTATTTGACTTTTGTTTTGTTTTTGTATCCCCAGTCCCTAGCATTATAACATAATATTTTGCATGTACTGGTTGTTTGAGAAACACTTTTTTGGCCTGGCAATGGAGGCAATTTAAGGAAGTGAATGGAGGGTAGAACTTGAAATCAGAAAGATTTTGATTCGTGCCCTTTCTTTAATGCAAACTAGCTGTGTAACCAGGTAAAGTCAGTTAAATTTCCATCGACTGAAGTAAATTCTTCAGGATCATAAGTTACAGAAGAATTTCTGATCTGCCTTAGCAAGAAGGAAGTCTCCACACCTATGACACACATGTGCAGATACACATGTATGTCTACATATAGAGATTTGTGCATGAATTTATATGTGTGCATTCATGTTTTAAACAGATAAAAAATACATATTTTTCCAATATCTCATGTGCAACCTAAATTTAGAAAATCAGGTCTCGTATGGATGATTTACACCCAGTTACCTCTTTGATATGAACTGTGACAACATTTACTGCACCTTTTAGATGGGTTGATTTAATGGTGATTCACTTTTTTTTTTTTTTACTGTGTCAGTATCAGTAATTCATTCTCTGGTTTTGGTTTTGTTATTGTTCTGTGTGACCATTTCTACAAATAACTCATTTTTTAGGCTGATATTCTTCCTAATTCCTACCAAACATTAATATTTCCTTCCTCATTCTCTCATGTAAGTCATTTCTTTTGCAACATTTTTCTTGACTGATTTAAAACTGGAAGGCTCCTGGATCAGAGCATAAAAATTAATTAGCAACTGACAGTTTTTTTTTTCCCTCAATGATGGCTTGTTCTCCCTCCTCATCTTATTTGAACTCACTTTAGCTTAGCGAGATACAAACTGAAATTTCTCTGTGTAGGACATAGTTCTCCTTTTCATTGGTGTTTTGTTCTGTCTTACTAGCTTCTTTGTGTTTGGCACATATCAGGCACTTAATAAATGATTGTTGGCCTGAGTTGACTTTTTAATTCTCAAGTAGTGTTCTTAGGGTAAGGTTATTTTTAGTACTCAGTATACTATTGAGACTATTAAAGTTTATCAACAAGTGGCAATCTAGTTGTACATACTATGGAACAACTATCTTCCTTCTCTTTAAGGAAGACATTTTAGAAACATGTAGGAATTTATCGTGTCTATAATTCAGTGAAACAGAAGCAGATTGCATGAATCAAGTTACATGCACCAAATAATTTAGAAACTTGAGATTTCATATCACAATAGAGAAGAGATGTTAATCTTATCATTTACATTGTGTTCAGTTAGCTAGCCTTTACCTCTTGGTCACGCTTTTTCTGAGTAATTTGATTTATGCAGTCACAGCTCTAACATTTAGAATATTAGTCAATTTTGGAAAGTCACTTAACATCTCAAGATGGAACTCAGGTTTCTCATGTATACAATGAAAGGGCTGGATGGGATGATATTTAGTTCATTGTGGGATATTTAGGTGTTCAGGGAAATGTAGTAACCCTAGTGTAAAGGCTGCCAAGCCCTTTTCAGGGTTGCTTTCCACCTCTGGTGTCTGCCTGTCACCAGCTCTCACCTGTAGCTCCAAGAAAATGTGACATGTTCAGCAACCATACTTTAGTTAACCATTTTTGCAGATGGGCTAAACCAGGTTAAAGGTAATTGAGGATCTTCAAATTCTTTGGTGAATTGGGGGTATCTACTCCAAGCATATAAAGACTTCCTTGGTGAAATAAGAAATTGTGAAAATTTTGGTTTAATGAGCCATGGTGGCAATGGAATAAGGTGATGTAGAAAACTTAGAGTTGGTTAGGCATTAAAATATGCCAAGGCCATCCACCACTGCATCCTGAATATCATACATGCTTTTATTTTCTGGAGTGGTCATGGTGATGGGGAGTGATGTGAAACTGATAAAGGTTTTACAATCAAAAGTAATCTAGTCAAGAAGTTTGTATGCCTCCCCAAAAGAGTGAACAACAGACTCATGTCAATGAGATTGTCATTTGTAGGAAAGTGCCATGCCACTATCACCAGTGTATATGCTCCTACCATGACATACCCTGATGAAGCCAAAGGAAAAAAAAATATATGAAGACCTGGAGATCATCAACATCAATGTGCTGGTGCTCAAACAAGAAAAACTTATAATTCTGAGTGAAATTAACATCAGAGTAGACACAGACTATCAGACATGGCAAGATGCCCTGGGAGAAATGGATTAAGAAAGACTAACAGCACAGGTCACTTAATACTGAAGACTTGTGCAACTCATGCATGAACTTCTCATCACTAACACTGTCTTCCATATACTTAAACACAATAAAACTTCATAAATGCACCTTTGCAGTAAGTATTGGTATTTAAAAGATATTTCACCGTAAGAAGAGACAGACAGCATATGAAAATGAGAAAGGCATTGTGTGGAACAGAATCATAGACTTATCCTCTCCAAACTAAACATTCACTTTCAGGAAAAGTGGAGACCACAAGGCAAGATGACTACCAGAAGACAATGTGAATAGACTAGAGTGCTTCTCTCTTCATGAAGAGTTCATTACTAACTTGTAGGGAAAGCTGAGCCAACATATTGTTGGCAACAGTAGAACAGAAAAGGAGTGACCAGCTTTCAGAAATTTGGTGTATAACATCACATTTATTCATCTGGGTAAGAACACTTGCAAAGAACTATATTGGTTTGATGAAAATGACAGGGAACCACAAAAGCTGATAAATGAAAAAATGAGAACTCAATAGGGTTTACTTCACAAAATAGTTTGTCTGTCTCTAAAAAGGCAGCATTTTCCACCATCAAAAGTAAAGTACCAGCAAAGCTTGAGATGCAGGATTCTTGGTTCAGTAAGAAGGCAGATGAAATTCAGTTTTACATTGATAGTAACAATGCAAAGTACTTTTATGATGCCCTGAAGGCTACTTAAAGGTCAACCTATGGTAAATCTCAACTACTCAGTGTTGATGGAGCCACATTGATTAGTGATAAGGACATGATCCTTGAGAGATGGGGATATAACTTGCATAGCTTTCTCAACACTGTCAAAAACCAATGCTGAAGCCATTGACCATATATTTCAGGTGGAAGTCAATCCCTCTCTAGCTGAATTTCCATCTGAAGGAGTGGTTTTGAATGACATTAGGCTTCTCTCTTGTGGCATAGCTCCTGATATTTACTTCAGCTGAGATTTACAAGGTAGGATATTCACTGTTCATACCAAAGCTGATTAAAATCTTTTGGGTCATATAGTAAGAGGAAGTTGTCCCCCAGAAGTTCAAGGATGCTCCAAGTATTTTTCTTTATAAATGAAAGAGAAATACATTGTCCTGTGACAATTACTGGGTTTGTGTGTGTAGGTGGAGGAATTCTCTTTCTTTTTCAATGCCAGCAAGATTCTTGGAAAGTCCTCCTTAATAGATAGGTATTTTACCTGGAAGATGATTGTTTGAGAGTTAGTATGTCTTCAGAAAGGGCTGAGGAATGGTGAATATAGTGTTTGCTGCCCAACAAATACAGGAGAAATTCCTGGAGCAGAACAGAGGTCTACACACACTATTTATCAATTTAAGCAAAGCTTTTGATACTCTTAGTTTTGAGGTCTTGTGGAAGATCATGACAAAATTTGGTTGCCCAGAAAAGTTGATCAATATTGTATGCCAGTTTCATCATTGCATACTTCCATGGGTTCAAGATAATGCATGATTCTCTTGTGATTTTCCAGTCACAATCTTGTGATGCAAGTACATGTGTTTTCTCCCATGCTTTTTAAAATGATTTTTTTTTTCAGTAATTCAATAAACATTTTCTATGAGAGTAAACAGCATCAAGGACAGCTACTACATCAATGGTAAATTAATGAACTCGAAAAGGCTTCAAGCTAAGACTAAAGTGGAGGAAGAATTGGAGCATGGCTTTTTTATTTGCAGATGATTGTGCACTCAATGAAGCCTCTGAGTCTGAGATGCGTCAGAGTATGGATCAATTCTCTGCCATTTGTGATAATTTTGGCCTGACAACATCAAATAAATAAAGATTCTCCACCAGCTAGTACCAAACCATTCATATGTGGAAGCATTCCTTACAGCAAATGGTGAAATTTTCAATATTGTGGATAAATTCACATACTTTTGCAAAATACTTTCAGGGATATACACATAGATGATGAGGTTAATGCACACTTTGCTAGAGTTCAGTATTTGGGAGGCTCTGAAGAAAAGTGTAGGAGAGAAGAGGTATTAAGTTGCCTGCCAGACTGAAAGTCTACAGATTCATTGTGCTGACCTCATTGTCTACCAGTGCATTGCCAAGAAAATAAATCACTTTCATTTGTATTGTTTTAGGAAGATTCTGAAGATCACTAGGCAAGATAAGGTACCAGACACTGAGGTCATTTCTCTAGCTGGGAATTGCCAAACATTCAAACTGCAGAGATTGCAACTCTGAGGGACTGGACACATTGTTCAAATGTGAAACCTATATTTGCCTAAAAGACTTTTTTACAAGGCAATTACTTATGTTGAAGTCAGAAGAAGTTATATGAGGATATTCTAAAGGTCTCTCTGTAGAACTTTGGAATCAATTGTGAGATATGGGATACACTGACTCAGGTCTGCCTAATATGATACACTTGCATCAAAGAAGTACTTTGTGTGCTCTATGAGTAAAAGAGAATTGTAGTAGCTCAAAAGAAAAGTGAGATATACAAATTTAGAGACATCTTCACTCCAAATGTTCATATGTACTATGTATGTCCAACCAGTTATAAATCCTTCTGAGCTTGTATTGGTCTGATCAGTCACATTCGGATATAGTATGCTTTGACTCTGACATTGTTATATAATTGTGATACTCTTTGAGCATGAAGGACAACAACCAATGTCCCTTTCAGATTTAAATCTATGATCTTAAGTGTTTTAAAAAAATGCTGATGTGAAATGGTTAAGAGAGGAAATTCTCAATATGGTAAATAGTTAAACCAAAAAATGAGGTTCTCTGGAACAATAACAACAACAAAAACAAAGTTAATGGTGAAAAGGATAGTAAAGAACATGCCTTGCTTGCAGCATTAAGTTGACATTGTGGAAAAGGGAAGTTGCACTAAGAATGTTATAGAAGAAAGGTGATATAAAATGATCTACTTTGGTGGGTGCTTATAGAAATGGAAAAGAGTAGAAAATGAAAGATACCTTGCTAAAGAATTATCAAAGCACAAGGACTGATTAAATGATGAGTGGAGGTTAGTAGGGAGTTTAGGAAATTAAAGTAACTGGAGAACTTTGAAGTCTTGACACCCTGGAATGGTGCTGCTGGTGAAATTCTGAGCATTATTTATAGAGATCACTAATGTCATCTTCACCTATACTTAGGTCATATGCTCTGTCTTCTTATCTCCTAAACACACAACATATGCATCAGAGTTGTGAAAATTATATATATACTGGTCACATCATCTGAAAGAAATAGTATAAAATTTCTGCCAATACATTTCCCCCCAAAAGATACCCGTAATAAATATTATTTTTCAATAAGTCAACCAGTCAATCATCAGAAGCATGTATTAAACACCTACTATGTGCCAGGCACTCTTAAAGGTGCTGAGGATGTGACAAAAATGAAACAGTTCTTATGTTGAAGGAGATTACATTTTAAAGGAAGTATGAATTGAAGGGGATGACAACATCTACTTCTATAAGAACATAGAACAATACAATTGTATCACTGAGAATATAAATACATGCATCTATCTATCTGTCTTTCTATCTTCACAATTATGTCCCATGTTTCTCAGAGTCTGACACATAGTAAACAATAAATATCTGTTGCTTGACTTACTGTATTAATACAGGAAATAGAATATAATCAGAAAAAAAGAAGGATATAAAGAACTCTAAGAAATTGTGAGGGGAAAAAAGAAGAATTTTAACTTACATTGCTTTCTCAGGATTGGAGGGTGTGGCAACTCATGAAACAATTTATGGAAGAGGTAGCACCTGACATGAGCCATGAAAGACAAGTTTTCATAGTTAGAAGAGTCTTTTCAGACATCAGAAACAGATACATTTAACTTTTTGATGAAAAGTTTTAATCTCTTGCACACTGATTCTTAAAGCCAGTTTCCAATGACCTTCTTTCCTCTCCAGTTTCTCTTAAAGGGTACAAATGGCCCTAGGGAATTTGCTAAGGATTCCCTGCAGTGGGGGAAGTAGGAAGGGAGAAAAATGAATTGGATTTAATAAATGGGAAATCTATAAAATGAGGGAAGATATTTTTATAAAGTATCCCAAAAGGCTGGGTTTTTTTTTTAGATGATTTGAATAAATTCTACTAGGATAATAAATATCTTTCAATTCTTTTTATAGTTTGGGTATTGCTAAAAGCTCCACTAGGTGGCAACCAAGAGCCAAACATATAGACACAAAAAAAAGTAGTAAGAGATTCAGAGCAAGAGGGCTCAGATGTCTTTTTATCCAAATATTTCATTTTACAGATGTTATTCAGAAAGTTAAGTGACTTAGTCAAGGTCACACTGATAGCTAGTAAAAATTAGAAGGAATCCAGGTCCTATGATTCCAAGTTTAATACTCTACACACAGTAGCATTTTGCCTCCCAATAGTAATGCATGAGATACCATTGTCATCCAGTTGCAACTACTGGAACAGAGGGTGTTAGGAACAGACAGGGGGTTAATATAGTTGCCTTCTATGTCAATGGACAATTCAGGGACAGAACTGAGAAGTCAGTGGCTGGGTTATCAACAATAAATGGAACCAAGGAAATAATAACTAAGAAAGAGCAAGTCCGGTAGAGATTGAGGCCAGATTAGCTGGAACACGGAGTCAAAAAAGTTATGATGTCCAAAGGCAGTAAGGGAATCTATCATTAAAAAAGAAGTCTGCATTTGGTTTAGAAAGAGCTAAAATTTAGAGCAGTATATTAGCAAAGGTCCAACTATAAATATATCACAATCGTATATCAATAGGAGAAAAAAGTGGAATCTGATGAGCAAATAGGTTCACTAAAGTGGTTCTGAATCAATGTGTGTGAACTAATGGCAGTGGTCCATTGACCATAAAAATCAAGGATATAAAGGTTTCTCTTTTCATATAACAACATGGGGCCTAACAATAATAATCAAAAAGCAAAAGTTCAACTCATGCTCACAAACTGAAAACCATACATTTTTCTTTTTTTTTTCCTAAACTCTAAATTTCTTTTTAAATTTCTTTTTAGTTTTCAACATACATTTCCACAAGATTTTGAGTAACAAATTTTCTCCCCATCTTTCCCCTACAACAAGATAGCAAGCTTATTGAATACCCCTTCCCCCCAACCTGTTCTCTCTTTTATCATCCCCCTCTAACTTTCTAGTAGGTCAAGATGTATTTCTATATATAGTGCCTGCATATCTTATTTCCTAGTTGCATGTAAAAAACAGTTTTATTAACATTTGTTTTTAAAACTTTGATTTCCAGATTCTTTCCTTTCTTCCCTCCTCACCCACCCCCACTGGGAAGATAAGCAATTTAATATAGGTTGTACATGTGTAGTTATGCAAAATGTTTCCATAGTAGTTGTATTGTGAAAGAATAACTATATTTCCCTCCATCCGATCTCACCCCCTCACTTATTCTATTTTCTACTTTGACCCTGTTCCTTTTCAAAAGTGTGTGCTTCTCACTATCCTCTCCCTCAATCTGCCCTCCCTATCATCCTCCCTCTTATTCTCTTACCCCCTACTTTCCTGTACTCTAAGATATCCAAATGAGTGTGTATGTTATTCCCTCCTTAAGCCAAATTCAATGAGAGTAAGGTTGACCCATTCCCTTTCACCTTCATGCTCTTCCCTTCCATTGTAACAGTTTTCTCTTGCCTCTTTTATATGTGATAATTTACCTGGTTTTATCTCTCCCTTTCTTCTTTTCTCATTATATTCCTCTCTCACATCTTAATTTTATTTTTTTGATATCATCCTTTCATATTCAACTGATCCTGTGCCCTCTATCTATATATATATGTACACATATACACACACTCACATATGTATTTATACACACATATACCCTCCTATACATACATATATACGCATGTATACATATAAATATACATATACACACACACAAATATATATTCCCTTCAACTATCCTCATACTGAGAAAAGTCTTATGAGTTACAATTATCTTCTTCCATGTAGGAATGTAAATAGTTCAACTTTAATAAGTTCCTTATGATTTGTTTTTCCTATTTACCTTCTGATGCTTCTTTGGCTTCTTGTATTTGAAAGTCAAATTTTCTGTTCAGCTCTGGTGTTTTTCATCAAGAATACTTGAAAGTTCTCTATTTCATTGAATGACTATATTTTTGCCTGAAGCATTATACTCAGTTTTGCTGGGTAGATGATTCTTGGTTTTAATCCTAGCTCCTTTAACCTCCAGATTATCATATTCCAAACCCTTTGATCCTTTAATGACGAAACTGCTAGATTTTATGTTATCATGATTGTATTTCCACAAGACTCAAATTGTTTCTTCCTGACAGCTTGTGATATTTTCTCCGTGACATTGGAACTCTTGAATTTGGCTATGATATTCCTAGTAGTTTTCTTTTTGTGGTATTTTTCAAGAGGTGATTGGTGAATTCTTTCAATGTCTATCTTGCCCCCTTTTTCTAGAATATCAGGGCAATTTTCCTAAAGAATTTCTTAAAGTATGATTTCTAGGCTCTTTTTAAATCATGCCTTTTAGGTAGTCCAATAATTTTTAAATTCTATTTCCTGGATCTATTTTCCAGGTCAATGGATTTTCCAGTTAGATATTTCACGTTTCCTTCTATTTTTTTCAGATCTGTTTTATAGTATATTGATTTCTCATAAAATCATTAGCTTCCATTTTTTCCAGTCTCATTTTGAAGGAATTATTCTCTTCAGTGAGTTTTGTTTTTTGAAATTCCTTTTCCATCCAGGCAATTCGACTTTTTAAAGCATTCGTTTCCTCATTGGCTTTTTGAGTCTCTTTTGCCATTTGAATTAGTCTATTTTTAAGGTGATATTTTCTTCAGTATTTTTGGGATCTCCTTTAGCAGGCTATTGACTTGCTTTTCATGATTTTTTTGCATCATTCTCATTTCTCTTCCCAATTTTAGCTCCACTTCTCTTAGTTGATTTTCAAAATCCTTCTTGAACTCCTCCATGGCCTGTAACCAAGTCATATTTTTCTTGGAAGCTTTTGATGCATGAGTTTTGACTTTGTTTTCTTCTTCTGGTTCCACATTTTGATCCTTTTTGTCCCGAAAAAAAGATTCTATGATCTGATTGTGCTTCCTCTGCTTTCTCTTCTTACAAGTCAATTACTTGACTTTTGAGCTCTTTGCCATGGTAGCACCCTGCTTCCAGAGTGGAGAGAGCTGTGTCCCAAATTGCTGGGGTTTTCACAAATGTTGTCAGAGTTATAAAAAGGGCACCCTCTCTACAGGCATTACAAGCTCTGGCAAACTAGTGTTCTCAACCCAGGACCACCACCCAAGACCATGGTCCAGATCCAAGCAGGTCAAAGTAAGAGTGATTACCCTCTGAATAGTTGCTTGATCCCCCTTTGATCTGCAGGCCAGGAGCTCTGGAGGCAACCATATGGTAGTTGCAGCCTCCATGTCTCTGCCACCTCTTGCCCCAGGGGCAAGAGCCCGACCTCCCTCTTTTGTTACCTGGTTCAAACAGAGTTTCCCAGTGACCTTTTACTTTCTCTTTGGCATTTATGGGTTGAGAAGTCTGGAAACCACCACAGCTTCTGATAATTCACTATCCTGAAATCTTCTCTGGCCAGTCTGTGGCACTGGTCGGGGCTGCCCCAGGTCTGGGACCACACAACTCATGCAGGGCTCTTCACAGCTCCCAGATAGGTGTAATAGACCCCTCCTGAAAGCCTGCGAGGCTGCCTTCAGCATGAAACTTGTTTCTCTTTGTCACTTTGGGAGTTCTGCAGCTCTAAAATGTGTTTAGAGTCATATTTTACAGGTATTAGAGGTGGTTGGAGCGGGAGCTCAGACATTTTCCTGCTTTTACTCCACCATCTTGGCTCTACCCAACCATCCATTTTTCGAGAATAAATGAGATAGGTCTCCAATGTAAGACCACAGATTAAGTGGATCCTTAAATTTTATATTTAGTTGGCAAACTGGTACTTTATTTACATAGCCATCAGTTTCCTTCTTTAAAAATCTACATATAACCCTGTCTAGAGGTATTTATATTTGTATTGTGAATCTGTCAGTAAGATTCAACTATTAACCAGTCAAAGAACATAAGTACTAGGTGGGAAAAAAAGAGAAATTATCACATTGATTTGACTGTTTTCTAATTTATAAAGCCACCATTTTTAATGGTATAATATTGAATTTGGTAAATTTTCAAGGTAACAGAATATTTGGAACATTTTAATGCATAGGCAATTACTAATGCCATCTTTTCCCCTGAGTCATGTAAACTTTAGTGTCAGTTAGGAACAAAAATCTTACCAAACTCAAATCCCTTCAACTGCTAGAAGCTTTTTCTCATAGAATGTAAGCTCTTTTAGGGCTGGGACTGTTCAGTTTTTGTTTATGTATCCCAAGAGTCTAGAGTGGTTCCTGGAAGATAGTAGGCTCTTAATAAATTCTTTTTGATTCAATGTTAATTTGTTTTGAAGATATATTCTTTTCTGGTTATGGGCATGCCCTCCCCTTTTGCAAGTTGTTACCTCATTATGACATAACCAGTTTTCTATCTATAAGACTTTCTAAATTTGTGTTAAAATTCCAGATCAAAAGGAAATGTTTAGAACACCCTAATCAAGATTAAATAGTATTATTATAATACTATATTTATTACCATAATCATAATTGTCTGATTCTTTTTCCCCATGGAGATCAGGGAGAAATAGGACAAGCACAAGATGTTATCATGAAAAACAGTTTTTTGTTATATTCAATAGTCTATGGACTATTTGCACACGTAGATAAAGTAGCTCCTTTTTATAGATGAAGAACTATGATTGTTTTAGCTCATGTTTTGTAGGTGCACTGAACACATTGTCAGTACAACTCTAGGAGCAGACAGGGCAGTAGAGGTGTGCTCTTGTGTTTCTTCTTTGAGGTTTCTATATTTTGAAAGATTTTAATTCTATGTCATTTGAGAATTATGAGGATCTACCATCACAACATATATTAAAACATTGTTCTTAAGTTCTCTGTATGATATTGATTCAATTGCAATATAGTTTTATTGGATGAATTCTCAAGGATATTTCGAGGTCTATATTTGTTGGATGGCTATTTGTTATCTATCAATTTAGGAAAGATAGTGACCTTCAGATTTTAATGCTAGCAATTTTGTCATGTCTTGCTAAGTATGCTTTAGTGCTATGTTTTTACAGCCTAAAGTGAGTAATATGCTGTACACCTTTTCATAATCTATGTTGAGTCCTAAATCCTAGATCCTGAAAAATAACTTTTAAAAATAATTTCTTAGTTGCAATGATATGGTCTTGAATTTCCCTTTCAAATTGCTGTTTTAAGAAAAATCTGCATTACTTTTTTTTTTGGTTCTTGCTTCTTTTTTAACACATGACTGAGTCTGTACAGACATTATCCTTGAAGAGACATTTTATTCTACTTTTAGACATCCACAGGTTTTATCTAGAGGAAAATTGCTTTTGGTAATTCCTGACAAATCTAATGTCCAGTTATTAGTTTTTACTATTGTTCAGGAAAGTAATATCTGCTTTGTGACAAAAATATTCCCATAGATTTTACATCTGTTTGATACTCTTTTTCAATCCTTTTCTTCCTTTTTCATTAAGGAAGAGTTAATAGTTCTGTAGTTACCTTAGGTTTAGTTATAGAGTTGCCCCATTTTTCATCAGTATTGTGTAGAATTTTGCTAAAAAATATTTTCTAAATTTTCTGTGGTCCACATTATAGTTTGAATGGCAGTCAAGAAGCCTGATATCACAGAAGGATTAATTATAATGTGTTGCTCCATTCAACTTTCATTTCTGAATTAAAAAAAAAAAACCTCTTCCTTTTACTCAGACATTTTTCAATATCGATATCTCTATGCTTGATGTGTCTTTCCTGGAGTTTCCCAGGTTGTTTGTAGATATCAACTTTATCAAGTGGTTCAATGAAATCTTCAAATTGAAGTTTTAAGTTGTTAGTATCTATCCCTTATAATCTTTATCATCAACTAAGTGTTTATTTAGTATTTACTGCTTGCCAGAAACTATGCTAAATCTGAGAATACAAGGAAATGCAACAACAAGGTAAATGCCCTCAAAGAGCCAATATTCTAATAAATAAATATTATATTTTTTGGTTTTAATATTTTTTATTTTTAAATATTATTTATTAACATAAAAAGCCAGGTACATACAAGATATATACACTGTAAATGGAAGGTAGTCTCAAAAGGAAGGCACTAGAAGTAGGAATGAGGATGGGGTAGAGTAGGAGGGATTTTACACTTATTGATGTCAAATGATATTTCTATCTTTGAAAAAAGACTGTAAGATGAAGTTTCTGTTTAATATGTTTAATAAGATGTATAGCTTGATGTCTTCTATCATAATAACATAAATTAACTTCTTTTTATATTTATGCATTTTGAATAAATTCCTCTTATAACTTAAAAATACAACAAATAGTCCAAATTCAAGGCTACCTAAAAGTAAAAAGTATAAAGTAAAAAATTTTTAAAATCGAAATTAATCATGTTACAAAATCAAAATGTCATTGTCATTAAAGTCCTCCAAAAACAATAATTCATTGTTGATTACAGAAATTCATGGGATATTAAAGGAATACATTTTTCTTGCAGTACTGAGAGAAAATAACCTTCCCAATTTTTTCTCACCTCACAAGAAAGATCCTGAATTTTTATAGAATAAATTGTTTCAAGCCTCTTATATGATAATAGCCTATAATCCATGACTGACTCATTGTCATTTCAGAGTTAGTGAGATCTACTCAAGTGAATAAGAAGGAAAGACTGAGCATAGAAAAAACCTATTTAAGTGTTATATGATGTGATATATAAACATACATATATTCACACAATTGTGTCTTCTTATCAACAACATAACTAGTTTTGGCAGATTTTTTTCTTGTAGATTTTTTTTCTTTTGTCATACTTGATTATCCTCCTTTGGGTTTTCTTCTAGTAGAATAGTTTTGAAACCTTTATGTTTGTTTAGAGTAACATTAGAAAAAAATGCTTTACATATTTAATAATGTGTTATGCTTGCAATAGCTGATCAGTTTTAAAAGGCCACCATTTTTAATACATTCAGCCAAATTATTAATTTCTACAAAGATGTATGTCAGGAAAATTTAAGTAATTTTCTATCTTCAGTAATCAGCTTTTTCTTTCTTGACAATTTCTATTCTTCTGGAATTCAAATCAGCTTATTGATTTTTGAAAATTTTGTAAAAATATTTCTAACTCATTCTCATACAGTTCATATGTATGTATGTATGTATGTATATATATATATATATATATATTCTTTTTTTCTTTACAGCCACTGTGAGAAAGCAGATGTATTTTTAGACCCATTTCACAAGTAAGGAAAATGAGGTTAAGGAATGTTTGGTGCTTTATCTGCTGTCTCACAGGAAGTGTTGAAAGCAGTCTTCAAACTCAGATCTCCCAAATTTATATCTGATGATTCCCCCCCCCCATTTTACCACATTATTCACTCATAGTCCACCTTGTTTTATTAACAGAATATTTACTGGTTTAATTACAAGGCGCCAGCATATTCTCAGCACAGAAGAAATGATTGACTTCTGTTTTGCCCCAGATGACAGAATTGGGAGCACATGGAGAAGATGTAAAAAATGAAAATATATATATTTAAGAGCTTATTATCTGTGTTGAAGTGTTAGGGACGAGGAGAAAAAAATAAATAGAAAAATAAGACAGTTATTTATCCTCAAAGAACTTACATTCTAATAGAAGAAATACAATATGTAGGTGAGTGGAGAAAGGACATTGTTATTTAGATTTGGAAATTTTCAGGGTCAATGAATACAATCATAACAGAATAAAACGATAGACCCTTGCCAATTCATTTGGTTATAATTCCAGAACTGAATAATGAGAGATGTTCAGAGGTCAGTAAAGTGGCTGATATAATGAGGAATAACATCAAGCATGGCTGGAACATCAGTGATACTAGCCAGGGATCAGGTGCCCAACGCCAGACACTAGCCAAACATGACCCAAAATTTTCCCTAGAGTATCTCAAATCTGATCAAAAAGTAATTGTGAAATATTGACGAGATAAATAAAAATACAATAAAACATAGATAATAATACATTTTAAAACTAAGTCAATATGCAGTACATAGTGATCCTTATGAATGGTTTACAGCTGCCCCCTTTTTTGAGTTTGATACCACTCCTGGGCATGATGTGGTTCAACTGTCAAGGGAGCTAACAAGAAAGATTTAGCTTTGATGCAAAGAATAATATTCTAGTGATTAGGATAGCAAAATTTGAATTAGTTTCCACAAGACTTAGTGATATCTCCTTTACTGGATATACTTAAGCTAAAGTTTATTCGAATAGAATGCACATTCCCTAAGTATTTTCTTAGTTATTTTTCCTTTCCTTCCTTCCATTTCCATTTGTGTTTTTTTTCTTTATTATCTTTGTATCCTTTCAGTACATCATTGGTACTTAAGTACTTGTTTTAAATTGAGTTGATTGCCTGAGTGAATATTATTCAGTTATGTTATAGAAGGGATACTCATAAAGATATGGATTGAACTAAGTAACCACTGAATACCTTAACTCTGAGATCCTTTGTTGCTGTGAAAGACAATTTTTGCCATCTTATATTTTCTTAGGGAAAACTAATAATATATCTACAGTATTATATCTTACAGGAATCTGCAAAAATTATGTGACATTCATAAGTAAATCAATTAATCAAGAAGCATTTATTAAGTGACTTCTATGCATGGCATGTGAAATACCAAGAATGATAAAGCTTAAATTCAGATTCTACAAGGTGAAAAACATTGTGCTAAATACTATAGATGCAAAAAAAAAAAAAAAGCAAAGTGAGTCACTGTCCTTAAAGAGCTTACATGATAAAACAGAAGACAATACCCTGATCTAATTGATGACTAGGGAGGCATATTCTAGTTTGAAAAGTGACACATTCATTCCAGTATCCAGAAGTCTTGCTTTATACTGTACTGAGCACTTGTGATACTGACACTCTGAAATAATTTCTGACCTCAAAGAGCTTATATTCTAAAGGAAGTATGCTAAAATCTGAAACATTTAGAAAGCAATACTGAAAAATACATGCTAAATTGGCATCAGAGAATAATTGCATATTACAGAGAATAATTTTATGGGACCCCAGTCAATCTTCACATCACATTATATACACATATACATACACATATATTTTTGTTTATGGTTATATGTTTGTGTGTGTATATATATATATGT
>NW_027187336.1:5946238-6063715 GCF_028583685.1 Petaurus breviceps papuanus | reverse complement strand
TATTTTTGTTTATGGTTATATGTTTGTGTGTGTATATATATATATGTATTTTTGTTTATGGTTATATGTTTGTCTCTATATATATGTGCGTGTGTGTACACAGCAGTATATATGTATACATATATGAATATGTGTGTATATACATAAATATAAACACATACATAAATATCCATGCATGCATTTATGTTTCTAAATGTTAGTTAGGGAGGCTTTCTACTACCCTAGAAATCTCACTTTTAAGCAACTTTTTACTCTGTCTATGTGTCCAATAGGCCGAACTTGTCGTCCCAAGTAAGTAAATCAGTGAATTTTTTTTCCTCATTGGTTTCCCAGTCATGTCCTCTGTTAAGCTACCAAAATATTTGTATATATTCACTGGTTCCATGTATTGCTCAAAAACTAAGCATAAAGCTTAATGCCAAGACACACTTTTAAAAGTAGATAATCAATTCTTTTCTTTCAATTAATTCTTTTCTCTCAAAGTGAACCAACTTAGGTTCTGTCCACTTTCAGTACAAGCTACATACATAAATTAAGTAACTTCCCTTAGTATGATGCTGTTTACAAAGTAATTGTCTCCACTTGTGTTTTCTGAACAAAATATTGTGCAAATGTGGGAGGCAGGCAGGTATAACCAAATAGAGAATGCTTCCACTTTTGTGTGGAAGATGGAAACCAGGCCCCTAGGAAATGAATGTGGAAAGATTAGGAAACAGAGGTTTAGGGATATTTGAGGAGGATGCTGTGACTCCATTCCTTTCTAAATAAATTTGCTCTCAAGGATTGCAGGAATCAATCTATGTAAGGCTAGCTTTCTAAGCTGCTAGTTCCAAAGTAATAAACATCTAGCTTAAGGACTAGTGTGGAAGCTGAAAGGTTTGCTTTTTTCCCAAGGGATTTAATTTATTTTTAATATCACAGATGGCTTGAGGCAAGCTGTAATAATATGTCATTCTTTAGTTGAATCACATTCCTTCAATTCTGAAATATTCATTCATGTCCCTATCTGTAAATCACATTCTGCCGTACTTGTCAGAATAGCTATTTTACACATGTAAAAATGGCACCAGAGATTGGCCACTCTATCAGCGATGTATGCTTTTAAAATGTTATGGAGAACATGAGCAGTAACAGAAACTAAGTCCAAAATCTGCTTAGTTGTATGCATTTGTATTTAATGATCTTTAGTGTCCTGAAAATAGAATATGAAATAATAGGCATTGATAGTAGTCACAAAATATAAGGACATATGGTAGTTAATAATCTGCTCAATAATTTCAAGGGAGATTGTCCCCATGATATCTACTTTTCACCTGATTTCAATGCTGTCTGAATGGCATCTGCCTTGAAGAAGATGTAATGAAATAATTGAAGATGCTAAAGGAACAACAATAATTATAGCACTCCATGTCTTGTACCAGTTTATAATGTAAATGGAGGTGAAAGGAAAACAAAACAAAACAACACATGAGGCAGAGATAAGGAATCACAGAATAAAGACATAAAGAAGCATAAATAAGTATGCCACCACAAAGACGTTCAAATAATGAGTTCATCCATTTCCCCAAAGTAATGAATTAGGAGAGACAGACAGAGATAGAGAGAGGGACAGAGAGAGAGAGACAGACAGAGAAACAAAAACAGAGACAGAGAGAGAAAGGAAACATGGGGTGGGGGTAGAAAACAAGATTTTAATCTTCAGGTTTTTTTTATTGGTTTTACATGGAAGAGGGAGTTTAACTATTAGAACCAGAGCACAGAACTAGAAACAGTGGGTAGATATTACAAAGAGAAAATATTTCAGTTCAATATAAGGCAAAATTCCCTAATTAAGGATATTTAAAATTGAAATAGACTGTTTTGAAAAGTAGTTAAGTATCCCATTCTGGGAGGTGGTCTAGACAATGATGGATGATCTCTTATTGGGCATGTATTAGAAGGGAATTTTCCTTCAGTCAAGCATACAGAGCTTGGGCCAGATGGTTTCCAATTCCATTAAGTCATTGAAAAAAGTATTTTCTAAGTACTTACTATGAGTTTGACACTGATTAGCAATGGAGATACACAGAAAGGTAAAAGACAGTGTCTGCTCTTAAAGATTTTGCAGTCTAATGTCTATTTCATTCTAATTCTATGTGAATCATTGACATTTATCAATTTTTTTCTAGCTTCTAGTAGGAATTTGTGGAAAAGAATATGTTTCTGTAAGCCCATGTGCTTGATGAATTCTGGAAAATTTTATAAGGAAAGACTATTTTTTGGTCTTCCTACCCCCAGCATCTAGTACAGCACCTGGCACAAAGAAAATGTTTAAAAAAACACAGAACTATGTATTTTAAAATGATTGATTGATCAGATTTTGAAAGAATTGTAAAGGTGGTAATAGGACATTTAGATATGGTATCTAGATATTTTTCAGGTAGTTGGGAAAATGTGTAATGCAGTTTTCTTTATTATTCCATTTGCAACTTCTTTTTCACCCTTTTTAATTAGTTTTTTTCATTTTTTATTTTTTAACATTCACTTTCATAAGTTTTAAATTTTCTCTCTCATCCTCTCCCTTCGCACCCCCTGTAGCAGCAAGCACCCCAAGCATGTCCTCAGGGTTTGCAGCTACCACAGGTTCTTGGATCTGCTTTGTTAAAGGAAAGCAACTCAAAATGGGTTAACAAGCTTACTTTAATCAGTCAGACATATATCGTTTACCTTGTTCAGGAGAAAAGGTCAGCACCCTGAACCTCAAAGTATACAGGCATAATTATCAAGACAGAAACATCAAGTAGACAGATTTCCAAACTGTCCAATCATTACATCCATACCCAGTCAACATCTGGGTTTCCACATTCTGGGTTTTTCAAAGCCGGGGGACTCTCAACAACGGCTTCCCAGAATTCAGATCAAATCACAGAACACTTCTCAAAGTGAGTCCCAAAACAAAGCTACACATCAGGGCTTATATAGCCTTCTCCTGGCTCAGAGAATGTAACAACCTTATTGACCCACTGGCCAATCAAAAAGTATCTACTGAAAAACAAGCCTCCCTCCCCAAGCTTCTGATGCACTTTAGCCTAGGGGCAGGGAAGATCTTTAAAATTTACATTCGCATTACACCCCATCCCTTCCCAAGACAGCCAACAATATAATATAGGTTCTACACATACATCCCTATTAAGCACATTTTCACATTAGTCATGTTACATAGAATAATTATAATGAATGGGAGAAATCATGAGAAACAAAACAAAACAAAACAAAAGAGAAAATTGTCTGCTTTCCTCTTCATTCAGACTCCATAGTTCTTTCTGTTGATATGGCTGGCATTTTCCATCATGAGTCCTGTGGAATTATTTTAGATTCTCACATTGTTGAGAAGAGCTAAGTCTATCAAAATCAGTCATTACATACTGTGGCTGTTACTGTGTACAATGTTCTCTGGTTCTGCTTCTACTTGTGTTTTCTAATTGCCTATTGCATATTTAGTTTGGGGCTAGGAGTTTTGAGTCATACAAGAGAAAGACATGGTTACATTCCTAAAACAGTTTATTCTAATGTTTGTATTCATATGAACCACTCAGTCAAAATTTTACTCAAACATTTCTAAGAAATCACACTACTGGAATGAGCAATCCCCCTCACCTACCCCTCCACCCCCTTCCTGCCCAAGTCATCATGTGTGTCAGTTATATAGTAATAGCAACAAATATAACTATGGTTCTCAAGAACAGAATTTCATTCCCAGCTTTGATAATGCATTTATGTTAATTCCAATTATTTCAAATATAATTTGGGGGGCCTTTATAGTATTTTCTACCCTATTGCTTCCAAGTTTTGAAGTAAAAACATATCCTTCCATACAAATAACAGAGGATGATGTATGAATATTTAATGCTGAGACTGCGGGGAATTTGACAAGAGTGCATCTTGATAATCTCTGATCATGGAAAAATAGGCCAAAAAAATAGGCCATCCTCTTTTACCAAACACTGCAAAATTTTACCATATTCTGCTCTCCAGTAACACTTAAAATTATATTTGATATTAAGAAAAACAAAGCAGCTGAACCTGAAACCATGTGAAAATTATTTGCCCTGAATCAAACTGTGGAAATAAAACTTATTTCACTGCTTTTATTCCAGTCCCCTTGCAGTTTTCTTTTTAGTTCTCTCAACCCCTCTTCTCATTGCACACATGCACATTGAATCATGTTTATTTCTGGTCCCAAATAGAACCCTGTACTCCAGGTGTCACCTTAAACTACTTTCTACCATCAGCCTGACCAATACCCTCTATGATTTCCACATGGCCAAAATGCATTTTAACATATGTAATATTTCTTTCTCATGTTACTCCTCTGGTTACAAAATTTCTAAATCTAATGAAATTACACATATTTCCAGTCAATAATTCCTTGCCTTTACAGAAATTCTACTCAAACCTACCCTGATATTTCATTGTAGCCTAGAGGTAAACTGGGATATTAAAACTTCGGGATTTCAGAGTTGGTATAGGTTTCAGAGATGAACTAGTTCAAAACATATCTGACCAGGGAATGCCAGTACAGTAATTTTTATAAGAAAGACATACTCCAGCATCTGCTTGAAATACTTTCGTGAAGAAGAATCCATTAATTTCCAAGGGAATTCATTACAATTTTCGACAAGTTGTAAAGATGTTTCTCCCTATATTAGGTCAAAACCTGCCTCATAAAATGTCCAACTATTGTTCCTAATTATGCCTTCTTGAGGGTCAAACAGCACATCTAACCTCTTCCAAATGACAATTTTTCAGATACTTTGAGACAGCTATGATATCCCTTGAGTCTTCTTTTTTCTAAGATACAACCAAAATTTTCTTCTGCTGATCTTTGTGTAACATGGATTCAAGACCCTTTATCATTCTAGTTATTTCTTCTAGATAATGTGCAGTTTATCAAAGTACTTTCTAAATTTTGGTGCCAAAACGTGAAGACAGTACCCTAGATGTGACCTGATTGGGGCAGAGTTAAATAGGAGTATTGCCTCCTCTGTCTAGACAATCACTGCTTCAGGCATTTATTCATTCTTGATGCAACATAAAACTGCATTACTCTGTTGACATATTGACTCTGTAGTTGGTTCTAAAGTCTCCAAATCTATGTCATACAAACTGTGGTCTTGCTACACCACAGTAGATAGTATAAGGACTGAAAATCCCTACAAACCTAAAAAGGCCTAGTGATGGACTGTGTCTGCTGTCTAAAGACATCCTAGCTCCTTTTGGTAAGGTGCTTTTATTAGATCACATATTCTGAATGAAATCAAATGTAAATGTATGGTATTAAAATCTAGTAAACCAGAGTTACTTTTTATGTCTGAATTTGTCCCAACTTTTATCCTTCTCTTCCTGTACTCTCCCTCTGGAAAACTTTACCGAAATGAGTGATTACTCAGAGGGTTATAACATTTAACTACAACTCTCCAAGCCAGGTTACAAAGTTGTAGACAGTTAGTTGTCTGCAGCAATGAAGGGTAAACTTCACTGGAAGGAAGATCCTAGGTCTTTAAGTTACTGAAATTATTGTTCTATAGAAAAGACCTTTCAAAATTATAATTACATTTCAAGTACGTTAACATGGAAGGAGGTTTTCCTTCTAGCACCACTTAACCATACTAAATAGGCGACCATCTGTGTTGTTTTTTCATAGTTATGACTTTTTGACTTCTATACTGAAGTCACCCATTCATAAAGTTAGGCCAAGGTATTTTGAGGAAAGAAGAAAAAGGGAGAGAATGAGCAAGGGGAAGGAGAGACAGAAAGAAGGAAAAGAGAGAAAGAGATAGAAAAAGAAAAAAAATGAGAAAAGAAAGATATATAGATAGACAGGGAGAGAAAGAAACACAGAGAGAGAGAGACAAAGAGAGAGACAGACAGAGAGAGAGACAGACAGAGAGAGAGACAGAGAGGCAGACAGAGACAGAGAGACAGAGAGGCAGACAGAGACAGAGAGAGATAAAGACAGAACCTACCAAGATTTCTCCCTTTTCAGTGTCTAAACTCTATGATGGAAGGTTCATAAACAAATAAAACTCTTATTGAAGTATTGAAGCTCTAAGCAACATTCAGATACAGGTAAGTGAAAGAAACCATATTCCCATACAATAGAAAAATATCACTAATGAAATTGAGGTCTGTCCTACTTTTTAAAACTTGATTATGTTGTACTGAATATAGATGGTTTTACTTTTGTACCATCAACTTTGGACCCAAATATAGAGCCATGATATTTAATCAATTACACTTATTAGTTCTGAGTGTATTTTTACTGAAATAAGTCATAGAATAAAAGAACATTTTTATTATATGACCAGACAGGAAAAAAAAATGAATTAGCTGCAAAGGAATGAAAATTAGAGGCAAAACTTCCTTCCCATAAACAATCCTGTTTAGCTTTTTTTTATTCATCCATTTATTATGTCCAAAGAAAGTTCACATATTTTCTGCATTTATCATATGTAAACTCTTACAAGAAAAACCTACTCCAAATTCCATTATTATTAAGATACTTGAAAATATGTCCTTGTGGTAGGAAGCCATTTAACACTATTTAAAATTTGGTCTTTATTAATTTTTTTTTTTTACTTTTAGTTTACAAGATTCAATTCCACAATTCCTTGAGTTTCAAATTTTCTCTCTGTCCCTCTCCCCCCTCCCCCATGACGGCATACAATCAAGTATAGGATCTGCAAATACTTTCACATTAGACATTAATCAGGTTATAAAGATGAATTGTATCAGATGGAATGAAAAATGGGAAAGAGGAAACAAAACCAAACAAGAAAAAGAAAAAGATCTGGTAGTTTGCTTCAATCTGGATTCAAACTCAGTTCTTTCTAGTTCTTTCTCTGGAAGTAGACATCTCTCTCCATCATGAGTATTTTGGGATTGATTTATAACACTGTATTGCTGACAAGAGTCCAGTCTTTCAAAGTTGGTCGTCACACATACGTTGTGTCTGTAATTGTGTACAAATTTCTCCTGGCTCTACTCTTCTCACTCAACATCAGTTCATATAAGCCTCTCCAGGTAAATATGAAGTCCATCTGCTCCTCATTTCTTATAGCACAATAGTATTCCATTACATGCATATACCACAAATTGTTCAGCCATTCCCCAATTGATGGGCATCCCCTTAATTTCCAATTCTTTGCCACCACAAAAAGAGCTGCTATAAATATTTTTGTACATATGGGTCTTCCTCCTACTTCTATGATTTTTTCAGGATACAGCCCTAGAAGTGGTATTGCTGGGTCAAAAGGAATTAAATTATTTTTAGCCCTTTGGGCATAATTCCAGATTGCTCTCCAGAAAGGTTGGATCAGTTCACAATTTCACCAGCAATGCATTAGTGTTCCAATTTGCCTACATCCTCTCCAGCATTTGTCATTTTCCTGTTTTGTCATCTTAGCCAATCTGACTGGTGAGATGTTAACACCATTTTGATATCTTCTTCAGTGTTAGGGAGGACTCTGCTTGAGAGAACCCTCATGCCCCATGTTTGTAAGCAGCCCTCTTGCTTCAATAACAAACACTGGTTACAGGCTCAATCAGGCTGGGTGGCTGTGCCATGACCAATTTGAAATGTCTGCCTAATAAATGTCTCTCTACAAAGACCCTTGATCTTGGGAGAACATGATACATTACCTTTTGCAATTATAGGAGGTCCAAATTTCCTAAGCTCCAGATCATGAAGTCAGTGGCATGCATATTTGTCCACCAGCCATCGCCATTATCATCTCCACACCACAAAGCTGGGCTTTTTCCTCTTTGCTGTCTCTTCTTCACTGTCATTGGATAGATGTCCTTGAAAATGGTCCTAGCCTTCTTTGGGGGACTCTGCTGTTTCTGCTTAATTTTCTTAGCCAGCGACTTCTTTCCTTTAATAATCCTTTCAAGGTTTCAATGTCAACTCCCTTGCAGTAACTTCATTTCTATTTAGTCACGTCTGGAACTCTACATCCATTTTTGCTTCTCAGCCATGGCATCTAGAAAATCCTACTTCTGATACTTTCTATACAAAAGATGCCTGTAATGTGAAATCCTCTAACACCAGCAAACATCATCACTGAGACCCATATTATCTCTGACAAAATTAGGAAGAATTCTTGAAATCCATTTACGTATTTTTTTCTGGAATATTATCAGTTTTGTTTGGGTCTTTTATGAACTGCTCCAGTCTGTGCCATTTCTCATTGGTAATATTTTTGGGGATGCTGGTAGCTGTGAATTTTTCTTCGGCTGCAGCACCGGCACAGACAGTAATGTATGCTAAACTTGCTGTGGTCTTATTTAAATTTTAAAGAATAATTCTCATAACCAAAAAAATTATGCTTAAAAATTGAAAGAGAAAACATTCTGCTAAACACATTTTATGGAACAAATAGAGTCATATTTCCTAAGCTAGGAAATGATAGAGACCAACAACAACAACAAAAAAGAATATAAAATTAAAAAAATTAAATTCTAGCAAAAATGACAATAGGTATTCATAAAAATAAAGTATTCATGATGATCAAACTTTATTTAAAACAGGAGGTGGAGTCAGGAGGTGGGGGAGGGAGGGAGGGAGGACTGAGGAGGTGAGAACAGAGGACAGCCCGGCCACCGCAGACGCTGCTGCCAAGATGCTGCAAACTCTATATGATTACTTCTGGTGGGAGCGATTGTGGCTGCCTGTGAATCTGACCTGGGCTTACCTGGAGGATCGTGATGGGAGAGTCTATGCCAAAGCTTCTGACCTTTACATCACCTTGCCCCTCGCCCTGCTCTTCCTCATTGTCAGATACTTCTTTGAGATTTATGTGGTAACAGCACTGGCTGCCCTTCTAAATGTGAAGAAGACTTGGCTTTGAGCATCCCCCAACCCAACTTTGGAGAACTTCTATTGTACCAGTGGCAAACACCCCAAACAGGCAGAGGTGGAGCTCTTGTCTCGGCAGAGTGGACTCTCAAACCATCAGGTAGAAAGATGGTTCCGTAGACGCCAAAATCAGAACGGGCCAAGCCTGCTCAAGAAATTCTGGGAGGCCAGTTGGAGATTCACCTTTTACCTTATTGCTTTCATTGCTGGCATGGCTGTCATTGTGGATAAACCTTGGATCTATGACATGAAGGATGTATGGAAAGGTTATTCTATATAGTCTACCATCCCTTCCCAGTACTGGTATTACATGATTGAACTCTCCTTGTACTGGTCACTACTCTTCAGTATTGCTTCTGATGTTAAACGAAAGGATTTCAAAGAGCAGGTTATCCACCATGTGGCCACCATCATTCTCATCAGTTTCTCCTGGTTTGCCAATTACATCTGGACAAGGACACTCATCATGGCTCTCCACGACTCCTCTGACTACCTGCTAGAGTGAGCCAAGATGTTTAACTACACTGGATGGAAAAACATGTGCAACAGTATCTTCATTGTCTTCGCCATTGTCTTCATCATCACTCGACTCGTCATCTTGCCCTTCTTGATCCTGCACCGCACAGTGGTGTACCCCCTGCAGCTATATCCTGCCTTTTTTGGTTACTACTTCTTCAACTCCATGATGGGTGTGCTGCAAGTGCTACACATCTTCTGGGCCTACCTCATCCTTTGAATGGCCCACAAATTTGTAACTGGAAAGCTGGTGGAAGATGAACGCAGCGATCGTGAAGAGACAGAGAGTTCTGAGGGCGAGGAGGCTATCACTGGTGGAGGAATGAAGAGCCACCATCTAGCCAATGGCCACCCTATTCTTAACAATAACCACAGGAGGCGCTGGAGGGAGGAGTGCGCAGCCAAGCTCTCCCGCTTCTCTTCCCTCAACTTTCCCCTGGTTTAACTCCTGGCGGCCAGCGCGGTGTGAGGTAGCGCGCTCTGGCGCTGGGAGCCGGCTGCCCATCCCCCTCGGGGGCCGCTTGTGGGGTGTGAGGCGGCCGCGGGGGTCAGGACACCCCGGTCCGCTCCCGTTCCCATCCCATTCCTCCTCTCCCCTCCCCCACCTCCCGCCCCGAGCTCCAGGAGCCCAGTGCGCGGCCCGCATCCCGCGCAGTCTGCCCTGGCCCCGGGATGCAGAACGTGATAAACACGGTGAAAGGGAAGGTGCTGGAAGTGGCCGAGTACCTGACCCCCGTGCTTAAGGAATCAAAATTTAAGGAAACGGGTGTGATCACACCAGAAGAGTTTGTTGCAGCTGGAGACCATTTAGTCCATCACTGTCCAACATGGCAATGGGCTTCAGGAGAAGAATTGAAAGTCAAGGCATACCTACCAACTGGCAAACAGTTTTTGGTAACTAAAAATGTGCCTTGCTACAAGCGGTGCAAACAAATGGAATACTCAGATGAATTGGAAGCTATAATTGAAGAAGATGATGGTGATGGGGGATGGGTAGATACATATCACAAATCAGGTATTACAGGAGTGACAGAAGTAGTTAAGGAGATTACCCTGGAAAGCAAGGATAGTATAAAACAAGACTGCTCAGCTTTATGTGATGAGGAAGAAGAGGAAGATGAGGGAGAAGCAGCAGATATGGAAGAATATGAAGAGACAGATGAGGCTACTCTGAACACAAGAAAAATAGTAGAAGCTAACAATGCTAAAAATGATGCTGGAAGTGAAGATTCTATTTTACAAACCAGAACTTATGATCTTTATATCACATATGACAAATATTACCAGACTCCAAGACTCTGGTTATTTGGTTATGATGAGCAACGGCAACCTTTAACAGTAGAACATATGTATGAAGACATTAGTCAAGATCATGTGAAGAAAACTGTGACCATCAAAAATCATCCTCACCTTCCACCACCTCCCATGTGTTCAGTTCACCCATGCAGACATGCTGAGGTAATGAAAAAAATCATTGAGACAGTTGCAGAAGGTGGAGGAGAACTTGGTGTTCATATGTATCTTCTCATTTTCCTGAAATTTTTACAAGCTGTCATTCCAACAATAGTATATGACTACACAAGACATTTCACAATGTAATGAAGAGATAATAAATTCTATGCTAATTATTGATTCTAATTTTAAAAGATTTAACCCATAGATGTGACCATACTCACCAATGAATACAACTTCTGTAATAAAGGGACTTATGTTTATTCATTAAACAAAAAAACAAAAAATGTTCCATTACCAGCCTTGTTTAATAAAAACTTGTGTGCAAAGAAAAAAAAAAAAACAACCACAGGAGAAATGACTGAGCTTGGGTCCCTGCTGCCTCCCAGCCTAATTTCATAAAGCCAAGAAACCACCCCTTCCCTACCACAAGGGGAAGATATCCCTTGGGGCGGGGGGGGGGGTGCAGAGGTCACCAAAATCTTGGGGGTGGGAGTGAAAGGGTAAGTTTTCTCACTTTCCCTTCACCTCTCCCTTAATTGCCCTTCTTCCTGGTCACCCAGTTGCCTTTAAACCAAACTCCTGTCCATCTTGTGTGAGGGGGATTGGTCATAGCCTCTGTTACAAGGGGAGATTTCCTCCCCCCTCCCTCAGCTGCCTGTCCTGTCATTCATTTCTGGGACAAACCTCCCCCCTCCCCCACCCATAGGCTTGGGTTCAGAGTTAGGGGAATGACTCACATTCCTTACTGTAGTTTCCAATCAGGGGCTCCAGAGACAGTTTATGCCTTACCATTCCCTTTTTGTGTCTCATTATGCCAAAGCTAGACCCTCCTCCTAATTATTACAGGTTCCCACAATGGCTGGGGGCCAAAGCTGAGCTGCCTAATCCTTCCTTTCCTTTAACCAGAGACATTTAGAAATCAAGTGTCCAAGGGTTCAAATAATCCTTGCCTTTTCTGCCCAGAGGAGGGTCCCCACCCAGAGCCTCAGAACAAGGATATCGTTTTCCCTTCTGTTACAACTTTCTAGCTGCCCTTCCAGCCTCCTGCACAGGATCTAGACTCCTCCTCTCCATGGCCTTTTCCCCCCTTTTTTACTCTCCTCCTCCTTCTCTGTCAGGCTTAGCTTGACTGAAGTGGGGCGGCAACTAGTTTTACTTATTTATTGTACTTTGGAATTTTGTTTTTCAGTTTGAAAGCCTGAACTTCAAACAGCCTAGGGAGAGGAGGGTGACAGACATTTTAGTAGAGAGGACCATATCAAACCATTTCAAACCCACAGACCAAATGTTGCACTGTTTGTGTTTGTGTGTGTGTGTTTTTAATTAAAATATATTAAAGATTAAATAAAAAAAACAGGAGGCATATATAGTTCAACACTAGGGAAAGAATATTATTAAGCATATTAAACATTCCAACCCACAATATTCTATTAATTAATGCAGAAAAAAATTCTTCACAAAATAAAACACCAATTAGTGCTAAAAAAAAAAAAAACAACTCTATACACCGTGGAAAAGAACATTCATAAAATATATCTAAAACCAAAATCCAGCATTGTATGAAATGGGGAAATACTGAGAGGTTCTCAATAAATATAAGAATAAAGCAGAAATTCCCCCCCCTTTTTTTTTTCAAGCAATTGGGGTTAAGCAACTTGCCCAAGGTTACACGGCCAGTTTTTTTTTTTTTTTTTTTTGGAGGGGGGGTTAATTATCTGAGGCTGGAACCGATCCTAGGTTCTCCTGACTCTGGGTTCAGAGATGTTACTCACTGTGACACCTAGCCGCCCCAGAAATTTCCCCTTTTCTCAGATGTTATTTGATATAGTCTAAAAATTTTAATGATAAAGATAGAAAAAAGGGATATAAAACTATCCCTATTTCTTGTTGACATAATGATTTACTTAGAATATCAATGCACTCAGCAACGGAACTAATTGAAACAATTAATATCTTCAACAAAGATGCAAGCTAGAAAATAAATCCACAGAAATCAACCTCATTTCTACTCAGTAATAACAAGATCTAAGAGCGAATAATAAGAAGGGAGTTCCCATTCAAAATAATTACAAAAGACATAAAAATGTCTGGCAGCCAATCTACTAAAGTATATATAATACTTATCTAGATAGTATTGCAAAATGCTACTTTAGAAAATGAGGAGCAACTTAAACAATTGGAAGGATAGTCATTGCTCATGGCTTGGCCATGTCAATCTAATGAAAAATGACAATAGTACTGAAATTATTTATAAATTTAGTGTTATAACAATCAATTTGCCAAGGGGATATTTTAGAGAGGTAGACAAAATAATGTCAAGATTCATTAGGAGAAACAACAACAGAAACTAGAATGTCCAGAGAAATAAAGGAGAAAAAAAATTATTTTAGAGCTGGATTCAAGGTATACTGTTACTTCTAAACCTTAAACTACATCATAAAATATCAACTAAAAAACCATTTGGTACTAGTTAAAACATTCAAGTAGGTGGTACAGTGAATAGAGGGCCTGGCCCGGAGTCAGGGAAATTCATGTTCTTGAGTTTAAATTTGGTCCTAGACACTTAGTAGTTTTGGGACCCTGGGCAAGTTGTTTTATTTTTTGTTTTCTTTTGTTTTTTGAACAGAAAGCATTATTCAATTCTCATGAGAAAGGGGCATTTCCTCCACTAGGACAGACTAGTGGAAGGGGGCAAGTTACAGAAAACAAAAAACTTGGTTATATACCCTAGTACAAACAACCCCTTCCACTGACCTTACCTTCATTGATTGAGAGCATGGCCTCACAATCTAATACGGGAATCTACCTCAGATACAAGGAACAAGGAAACAATCTTCAACTGATAAAAACTGATGAAAACATTTAATACCTTATTTGACAGTCGGTGATAGCAGGGGAGGAGTAAATTTCAGTTTCCTAGAGATCAGGTGGTCTACAGGAAAGTGAAATTTAGGCCTATCTGCAGCAGAAGCCCAGCTACAGTTTAGAGCACTATCTCCATTTTAGGAGAATGCTTTCACTCATTTCACTCATAAATAATCTTAAAAGACACAATAAAAGATCTTTTAATACAACCTTCTCATTTTACAAGTGAGGGAAAAAAATCCTTAATGTTGCTATTCTGGCAGTGGCCTCATCACTTTATGCTGGGAATGGCATCCAAACTTGCCTAACTGCTTGTAAAATGGAAGAGGCTGGACTGGATACTATCTAAGGTTCTTTCAACTCTCAATGTTATGGTCCATTACTTTTTGATGTCCTGAAGCTTTGCCACTAACTAGCTGTGTGTGACCATAAATAAATGTCTCAAGGCTGTAGCTACTCAAAGGCTCAGTTTCTTCAAGGGGGTTAGACTAGGGTCTCTTAGAGTTCTAAATCTTATTAACTTCTATTAATTCCTCACAGATGTGGTATGACTTGCAGTCATGAGACCAGGTCCAGCCTGGTTCTCACACTCACTAGCTCTATGATAGAAGAGAGGCACTAAATCCCTGAGTGTACCCATGTGTAAAATGGACGGGATACATCATGGTGTTTTTAGGAGATAAGGCCATTGTAACTTTTTATGTGCAATAAAAATGTGAATTATTTTTAATTATAAGAGCCTATCTGTGATCTTTGGCCACAAACACTTGGGTTTCTTCTTTCTATTTGTGGGTTTAGGGCAAAGCATTTTTCATTGTGCTGGAAGCATGGGTGTGCACACTAGTCTGTGGGTCAAAATCTGTCTATTATTGACAAAGGCCTTATGCAAAGTAAAGTGGTGTAGGGGAAAAAGAACTGTTTCTTACTATGTGCATGATTCTGTGTAAGCTGATTCTGTTTCTTTGAAATGAAGTTTCATTTTTACAATGAGAGGAGCTAGAAAATATTATCTGTAAGGTTCCTTCCAACCTGGAATTTTATGATTCCAATAGCTCAGATTTTCATAACTCATTCCATTTTACCTATTTACACCAAAACATTGCAAAATCTCATTTAAGAAACCAAATATGACCAAAAAGATGGAACACTAGACATTTTCTCTGAATGTGTTTCACCTCTTCATTTTTTTACATTGCATTTTATTTATTATTTAAATATTTCCCTATTAACTTTTTTAAATTAAATTTTATGTTTATTTTTACTTTATATTATTGCTTTCCACAAGATTTTGAGTTACAAATTATCTCCCCATCTTTCCCCTACCCACCACCCCCAAAAGAGCTGCTATCCCACTGTATACCCCTCCCCATCTGCTCTCTCCTATATCCTCCCCCATGCCACTTGCAACTTTCTGGTAGGGCAAGATGGATCTCCATACTGCAGTGCCTATATATCTTATTTCCCAGTTGTATGCAAAATAATTTTTTTTTAAACATTTGATTTTACCACTTTGAATTCCAGATTCTTTCCCTTCCTCCTTCTCACCTAACCTTACTGGGAAGATAAGCAATTCAATATAGGTTGTGCATGTGTAGTTATACAAAACATTTCCATATTGGATATATTGTGAAAGACTATTATTTCCCTCCATCCTATCTGGCCGCCCCACTTGTTCTATTCTTTACTTTGATCCTGTCCCTTTTCAAAAGTGGGTGCTTCTAACTACCCTCCCCCCAACCTTCCCTCCACTCTATCATCCCCCCTCTTATACCCTTCACCCCTACTCTCCTGTAGGGCAAGATACCTGATTTAGTGTGTATGTCATTCCCTCCCTAAGCCAAATTCAGTGAGAGTAAGTTTGACCCATTCCCTTTTGCCTTCATGTTCTTCCTCTCCATTGTAACAGTTATCCCTTGCCTCTTCTATATGCCTCTTCTTACCCCATTCTGTCTCTCCCCATCTCCTCTCATTATATTCCTCTTTCACCTATCAATTTCACCATTTAAATATCATCCCTTCCTCTTCAATTGATCCTGTGCCCTCTATGTATACCTGTACAAATATATACAGACACTCAAATATGTATTCATATGTATATATAACCTCCTATATAGACATATATAGTATGTATACATACATACATATATGCATTTATATTCCCTTCAACTATCCTCATACTGAGAGAGTTTTCGTTACAATTATTATTTTTCCAGGTAAGCATGTAAATAGTTCAACTTGGATAATTTTCTTATGTTTTTTTTTTCCCTGTTTACCTTCTCATGCTTTTCTTGCTTCTTGTATTTGAATGTCAAATTTTCTATTCAAGTGTGTTTTTTTCATCAAGAATGCTTTAAAGTAAACGAGCCATGTAACCTTGGGCAAATTACTTAACCCCAATTGCCCTCTGAAAGGCAAAAAAAAAAAATGCTTTAAAGTCCTCTATTCCACTGAATGACCATATTTTCCCCTGAAGCATTACACATGGTTTTGCTGGGTAGGTGATTCTTGGTTTTAATCCTAACTCCTTTGACCTCCAGAATATCGTATTCTAAGCCCTTTGATCCCTTAATATTGAAGATACTAGATCCTGGGTTATCCTGATTGTGTTTACATAATATTCAAATTGTTTCTTCTTGGCTGCTTGTAATATTTTCTCCTTGATCTGTACCCTGGCTATAATATTCCTAGGAGTTGTCTTTTTGGAATCTTTTTTAAAAGTTGATCAGTGGATTCTTTCAATGTCCATTTTGCCTTCTGGTTCTAAAATATCAGAGAAATTTTCCTTAAGAATTTCTTGAAGGATGATTTCTAAGTCTTTTTTTTTTTTTTTGCCTTTTTGGAGGGCAATTGAAGTTAAGTAACTTGCCCAAGGTTACACAGCTAGTTGTGTGTGTGTGTGTGTGTGTGTGTGTGTGTGTGGGTGAGTGGGTGGGTGGGTGTTAAGTGTCTGACTCCAGAACCAAACTCCAGGGCCAGCACTTTACTCACTGCGCCATCTAGCTGCCCCTCTAGGTCCTTTTTTTTTTTTTTTGATCATGGCTTTCAGGTAGTCCAATAATTTTAAATTATCTCTCCTGGATCTATTTTCCAGGTCAGTGGTTTTTCCAATAAGATATTTCACATTGCCTTCTATTTTTTCATTTGTTTGGATCTGTTTAATAGTATCTTGATTTCTCATAAAGTCATTAGCTTCCATTTGCTCCAATCTAATTCTGAAGCAATTATTCCCTTCAATGAGCTTTTGAAATTCTTTTTCCATCTGGAAAATTTGGCTTTTTAAAGCATTATTCTCCTCATTGGCTTTTTGGGCCTCTTTTGCAATTTGAGGAAATCTATTTTTAAGGTGTTATTTTTTTTTTCAGTCAGGTTGTTAACTCTCTTTTCAGATTTTCTTGCATCATTCTCATTTCTATTCCCAATTTTTTCCTCCACTTCTCTTACTTGATTTTCAAAATCCTTCTTAAGCTCCTCCATGGCTTTTAACCAATTCCTATTTTTCTTGGAAACTATTGGTGCAGGAGTTGTGACTTCATTAACTTCCTCCCATTCCATGCTTTGTTACTTTTTGTCCCCCAAAAAAGAATCTAAGGTTTGACTGCTGTGCTTGCTTTGCTTCCTTTGCTTGCTCATGTTGCCACTTAATTACTTGACTTTTGAGCTCTTTGCCACAGTAGAACTCTGCTTCTAGAGGGGATAGTTTTGTGCCAAATTGCTGGGTTTTCACAGCTGCTGGAGCTGTTATGAAGGCAGCGTTTCTGCAGTCCTCACAAACTGGTTCCCTAGTTACTCACACCAGGACCTCTACCAAGGACCATGATCCAGATCCATGCTGGTTAAAGCAAGAGCCATTATCCTCTGAGTGTTCGCTTGACCCCCCTATATTGTGTAGGCCAGGAGTTCTGAAGCAGCCATGTGGAAGTGGTAACTCACTTCCCAAAGTGAGGGCTGCCCCACCTCTGCCACTACTAGCTCTGGGGGCAAGGGCTGAACCTGCTTCTCCATCCCTTTGAGTTCCAACAGAGTTCTACAGTGACCTTTCTCTTTTTCTTTGGCACTTATGGGTTGATAATTCTGGAAACCAACACTGCTGTTGGTGATCCACTCTCTTGAAGTCTGCTGCAGCTGCTAGTTGGAGCTGCCCTGGGGCTAAAACTGCAGGCTTACATGGGGCTGGGCTTGGCTCCCAGTGTGCTGAGATGAACCCTGCCTATTGGCCTGCCTTCTGAGGGAGATTTGTTACTTTCTGTCACTTTGTGGGTTTTGTAGCTCTAAATTTTGTTTTGAATCTTATTTTATAGCTATTTGAGGTGGTTATGGGGGGAGGTAACAGAGTTTTCCTGCTTCTACATGTCTATTTTGGCTCTGCCTCCCCCAGGGAAGACAAACCCTATTTGTCTCAGTTTCCTCATCTGTAAAAAAATGAGCTAGAAAAGGAAATGGCAAAGTATTTTAGGATCTTTGCCATGAAAACACATAATGTGGTCACTAAGAGTTGGAAGTAGCTGTAAAATGACTCAACAACAAAAAATAGTTGAACCATACAAAGTTTTATGAGTGAAATATAGTTATACTTTCTACACCAGGAATGGTAGAAAAAATTGACTGGCACAATAAATGAGTAGACAATAAATATTTAAATTCTTTGAAAAATAAAGTAATTAAAAAAACAGACTATTCATTGGGATCATCTTTTATTTATAACAGGATGAAGGATAAAAAAATTCAAATCTACATGATTTTTTGCTAGTTCCAAATAATCTGGAACAGATATCAAAATAATGAACCCAATGATTATGTGTTTGAGACACCTTGAAAAAAAAATTATGTAGGATAGAACTTTTTTGGAAAAGAATTACTTAGAAAACTGGAATGCATTTTGGTGGTAATTACATCTAGAAACTTTGAAAACATGTAATTTTGGGGCAGCTAGGTGATGCAGTAAATAGAGCACCAGCCCTGGAGTCAGGAGGACCTGAGTTCAAATCCAGCTTCAGACACTTGACATATTTATTAGCTGTGTGACCTTGGGCAAGGCACTTAACCCCAATTGCCTTGCCTTCCTCTCTCCAAAAATAAAAAAAAAAAACCATGTAATTTCAAAAGTGCACATACTAGGTACCTTCTACCAATGAGGACTGCAATATAGCTATATCTCAGTCAACACCTCCCATGAATTACTTCTGGACAAAAGAAAAAAAAATCACTTAGTGATCAACTTTCTTATGATCTATGTTTCCCAGTGTAGTTAAGTTGATCCTCGGATACTTGGAGCTCTGTAGCAGCAAGCACCCTTGCATACCCAGGATGGCTGCTCGCACAGGTTCTTTGATCTGCTTTTCTAAAGAAACACAACTCAAAAAGGGTTAACAACATTACTTTAATCAATCAAACACATCATTTACCTAGTTCAGGGGAAAAACTCAGCACTCTGAACTTCAGAGAATACAAACAGAAGTTACAAGAGAAAATAACACAATTAAGCAGACAGGGCTTCTAGCTGTCTGACAATTATATACATACCTAGTTAGTCAGCAGAGAGAGAAGCCCCAGCTTCTGGGTTTTCAAAGTCAGGGGACTCAAGGGCTGCCCAGAGTCTCATCTGGCCAAATAACACAACTCTTCCCAAAGTGAGCCCTAAAGCAAAACCTCGCATCATAGGTATATATAGCCTTCTTGTAGATCAGAGAACATCAGAACCCTCATTACCCACTTGACTAGAAAATAACAAAAGTTGTGCCTTTCTGAAAACCAAGCCTCCCACCACAGGCTCCAGGTGAGCACATGCAGTCTATTAGGGGGTAGAGTATATTTTCAAATCAGGAAAGATCCTCAATTTCAATTTAGGCTGATTAAGGGGCAGGAAAGATCTTCAAATTTCTATTACCATTACAACCTCTCATCCTATCTACCTTGATAAGATCTAGAAGAGCTTGTATGATACTACTATCACCATTGAAAATTTATCAGTCAGTCAGTTGAAAAACTCTATGAAGGGTTTACTATGTATTAGACACTTTGGTAATAACAGAATGTTACAAAAAAAAGTCAAACATGGTCCCTACTTTACAGGAAGTTACTTGACAATATGGGAGAAAATATATAAATGATTATGCACATATGAAATATAAACAGTATGAATGAAAGGATTATAAAGAGAGAAGGAGGCCAGAACACTGGAAAGCCAACCTGTAGAAGGTAGGATTTGAACTGAATCTTGAAAGAATCCAAAGAAGTTAAAAATTAGATGTGAAGAAATAAGAGAAATGAAGAGAAATCAGTAAAAAAAAACAATCATAAAGTAAAAAGTGTAGGGTCAGGAGCAATGCATTAGTCTTCTAATTTTCCCACATCTTCTCCAACATTTATGATTTTCCTGTTTTGTCAGTTAGTCAATATAATAGATGTGATGTCATGCCTCAGGATTGTTTTGACTTGCATTTCTCTAACCAGTAGTGATTTAGAGCATTTTTTTCCCATATGACTATAGATAGCTTTAGTTCCTTCACCTGAAAACTGCCTGTTCATCTCCTTTGATCATATATCAGTTGGGGAATGATTTGTATTCTTATAATTTGACTCAATTGTCTGCATATTTTAGAAAGGAGACCTTTATCAGGGACATTGGTTGTAAAAATTGTTTCCCAGCTTTCTGTTTCTTTTCAAATATTGGTTGCATTGGCTTTATTTGTGCAAAACCTTTTCAATTTAATATAATCAAATCATCTATTTTGCATTTCATAATGTTTTCTGTCTTTTGTTTGGTCATAAATTATTCTGTTCTTAATAAATATGACAAGTAAACTATTCCTTACTCTCCTAATTTGCCTATAATATCACTCTTTTTGTCTAAATCATGTACACATTTTGATTTTATCCTGGTACATGGTGTAAGACATTGGTTGATGTCCAGTTTCTGACATAATGTTTTCTAGTTTTTGTAGCAGTTTTTGTCAGATAATGAGTTCATAGCCCAGAAACTGGAATTTTGGGGTATATCAAACAATAGATTATTATATTCATTGATTACTGTGTCTTGTGTACCTTACCTATTCTACTGATCCACCCCTCTATTTCTTAGCCAATAGCAAGTATTTTGCTGATTGGTGCTTTATAATCCACTTTTAGATTTGGTATGGCTAGGCCACCTTCCCTGGCATTTCTTTTCATTAATTCTGCAGGGGCACTTTAAGAAGATATTTCCAAGACCAGTCAATAAAATATCAAAAGATATCTTAAATATGGGTAGTGACTGCATGAGTAGAGAGAATGGGATGTCTAAGAAAATTGTTATATAGGCAAAAACAACAACATTTTAACAGCGAACTGGGTATTAGGGATCGCACTAGTGAGAAGTGAAGGATGACATTGAGGTTTTGAATATGTGCAAGTGAAAGAATTTGTAGTACCCTCAATAATAATGATAAAAATTTAGATTAATGGGGCTGCTAGGTGGCACAGTGAATAGAGCACTGGCCCTGGAGTTAGGAGGACCTGTGTTCAAATGCAGCCTCAGACACTTGACACACTTAATAACCATGTGACTTTGGGCAAGTCACTTAACCCCAATTGCCCTCCCCAAAAAAGCAAAAAAAAAAGATTAATGAGAAGTTTTTGGGGAACAATGTGCTGCTTTAGATATATGGAATTTGATTTGCCTATAAAACATTCTATTTCAGATGTTCCAAATGCAATTGATGTTACAGGACTAAAGCTTGGGTGACAGTGATGGTTTATATACATCAGTGAGTATGAGATGAGATGAACAGAGAGATAACAGTTGACATTATGATAATTTATGTGATTATGAGAGAAAGTGTAGAGGGAGAAGTGAACAGGATCATGGATAACACTTTGACAGTTACCCACAGTTAGTGGTGTGATCTAGATGATGATACAGTGAGAGAGACTGAGAAGGAGCAGTGAGTCTAGAAGGAAGAGCACCAAGAAAGAACAATGCCATAAAACCTAGGGAGGAGAGAGTATCAAGAAAGAGAGAGCAAATGATACATTCAAAAATTACAAAATTTTCAAGAATGATTCCAATTAAGTAACCGTCTGTGACTTTGGAGAGAAGTTTCAATTGAATGATGAAGTCAGAAGCCAGATTACGTGTAGAAATATAATACAAGAGAAGTTTGCAATTCTTTAAAAAATCATCCCTATGTGTCACTAACTGATCATATTTTATATTTTTCATTTGCTCTTACAGAGATAAAAATGCTACTAAGATGATTCTGGTAGAAAGGTTCAATCACTCAGAAAAATAAATTCCAGTGGTACAAAAAATATAACTCAATACTTCATTCATTTTTACCCAGATATCTTGCTGCTTGGTATTGTGGTGGTCAAAAAATCTTTTTTAGTATCAAAGAGTTCGAAACAAAGTGGGCATCCATCAATTGGAGAAAGAAAAATTTTGTGACATAGAAAATATTATTGCACTGTAAGAAAATTATGCTTATATGAAATGATTCATAGTGAAATAAGCAGAATGGGGGAAACTATATAATATAACAATACAAATAAGAATAATAAAAATATCAAGAAATATTTATAAATTACCTACTGTTTGTCACACACTTTATAAATACTATCTCATTTGCTTCTTAAAACAGTTCTTTGAAGTAATTGCTATTATTCCCATTTTACAGTTGAGGAAACTGAGACTGACCAAAGTCACTCAGTGAGCATCTGGAACTCAAGCTTTCTTGACTCCAAGCTCAGCTTTCTATTCACTGTTTAACCTTGCTTCTAAAAGGCAACATATTCTAATGAGAACAATAAGGAAGTGGGAGTCTGTAGTATTGGGATTGAATGTTGTTTCTCCAACTACTTAACTATGTTACCTCAATATATTAGATTAAAAAAAAAAGAATCTCAGTTACTTCATTTGGCCAATGAAACTAATGCTACTTCTCCTAATCACTTTGCATACTTACTGTGAAGTTTGAATAGGATAATGAATGTAAAATATGTCAGGAAAAATTGTATGAAATCATTAAGCGGAGGAAACAGTTCCACACTTAACTAAAGAAAGAAATGGGCAGCTAGGTGTCACAGTGGATAGAGTACTGCACATGGAGTCAAGAGGACCAGAGTTCAAAAGTGGCCTTAGACACTAAACTAGCTTTGTGACCCTGGGCCAGTCATTTAACCCTGCTTGTTTCAGTTGGCAAAACACTATAATATCTTTGCTAAGAAAACCACAAATGAGGTCATAAAGAGTTCAGACAAGACTAATTAACTAAACAGCATTAAAGAAAGCAAAGTAGAAGAGAATTAAGTGTTATTTTGCTCCTGGATTAAATTCTTCATATTGTTCCCAATCCAGTGGCATCATCCTTTAAATAGGAGAGGTTCTTAAAAAGCACCTTTCCATATAGTAACATCTCACTTTACTTTTCCTTGCTCATGAGGCACTGACTAAACTCTGCTGTTTCAATACCACTAAGGGACTAAAAGTTCAAACAAGATCCTCCAAATTTTGCATATAGGGTCATTTCAACCTATGTACAAGTCTGTTTCTTGATCACAGTATGCCTTAGGTTTTACCAAGAGTGAATCAAAGATAGGTGGGTGGACACTTGTGTTATTGTTTTACTTTTTGTTTGTTTGTTTTGCTTTTTTGGAGGGGGAAGGTAGGGCAATTGGTGTTAAGTAACTTGCCCAAGGTCACATGGCTGTATTTCTGTGTTGAGTATCTGAGACTGGATTTGAACTCAGGTCCTTCTGACTCCAGGGCTGGTGCTCTATTTCACTGCACCATCTAGCCGCCCCCAATTTTATTTTTTAATAAGATACAATTGGATAAATATTTATCAGCTTGTGTTGCATTCCCTGCATAATTTTAGATGTCAAATAAACATAGGACACAATCCTGAGATTTGTGAATTGTGATGAACAACACTTCCATAGGTTTTTGATAACCAAATACATGGAATAAATCCTTCTGGAAGAGCCATGCAGTTTAGTGCTAGAATAAAACCTCTAGTTCATTTTCCCAAAAGTTTTCTCAGTATCTATAGATAAGAATAAATTTGAATCTTTTATATTGCTTCCTTTTGTCATTACAGTAAATAGCCTTAGATCGTAATAACCAATTCTACTGCTCATAAAACCTGCTTGATCTGTGTTTATCACTTGCTCTATGTTATTCTATTTTTTTCATTTGTTACCAGTTATAACATAAACAAACACTTCTTAAACACACAACATGATATGAAAAGGTATCTATGTGGTTATGTTAAACAATTCTAATGTCGAAACAATTAAGGTTGATTGTCCCTTCTTTGCTGGATTTTTAGAACGTAATAAAGCACCAAAAAAATTTAGAAATTTCAAGAACACTTTTCAACATATTTTAGCACTTTAATCCCAGACCTAATTAATAGCTTTCTGTTTTACTGAAAGAAAATAACTAATGGCTCATTGGATTCATTGGAAAAAATTCATTTTATGGCTTGAAAAAGTTACTATGTGTCTGGTTTTCACACAAAGACAGACCTTACTCAATTGTAGGTGATTGGCAGCTTGGTGGCAAAGTGGATAGATGGATAAACTTGGAGTCAGGAAGGCCTAAAACGAAATTGTGCCAAAAATATCATCAGAGTGACTCTGGGTAAGTCACAATTTTCTGTGCCTCAATTTCATCATCTGTAAAATGGAGATAATAGCAGCATGTAACCCATGGGTTTTTTTTGTGATGATCAAGTGAGATAACATATGTAAAGCACTATATAAATGTTAACCATTACTATTACTATTGTTATTAAGAGACAAATGGTCCATCTATATTCATATAACTCATTTTACAGGAGCTAGAGACACTTTGATCAGCTACTTGACTTTCATTTTCTTGTGACACATATATTTTCATAGGTTGAACGAATAATTTGTTTATGATATCACAATTTATGTCTAGGTAATATATTCATTTTGAACTTATCTTGGCATATAGATTGAGATGTGTATTAGAACATTTGGACTGAAACTCCCAGTTATTTTCACATATTCAAGAACTGAACAGATTTCTCAAAAGGTTCCAATCCTCTCCTCCATGCTTGTCTAATAATAGATGCAGTAATATAATGTTTGCTTCTTTTATATAGTGTATGTATATGTACATATTATGCATATAAATATTTATTATAGTACTGAATTACCTCCAATATAGAGGAGGTTAACAGGGGTTAGGTGGATATTCAAAACACTTTAAATTAGGTCAAAGAGTCAAATATCCATCTGATTTTTTTTTTTTTTGTAATTGACATCTAATTGGGTGATTGCCACTACTAAATTTTAACTTGATATAAATGACATAAAATAGCAAAGGAGTAAATAGTACTCTTGAACTTCATAGTATTGCCCTTAGGCCAAAAAGTTAGTTAATTATATTTTTAAAAGGGTATTTCTGAAAAATGGGAAGAGAAAGAGGTAGGAAAGAGATGACTGAAAATCACATCCTAAACCACTCTTTAAGGAATAAATAGAGAAACTCAGGAGCAACATAAAGTGTTAGCTAGTTAGTTCTATACTCTATTATAATATTCAAGAGTGTTTCATAAATATATGTGAAATAAACTCAAGAGTACTTTGGCAGGGGGAGCACTAACAACTGTGGGGAACAAAAATGTTTCACATTCAAGATGACATTAACCCCCATATCTCTATGCCACCTCAATGCCAGTTGCTTAGAACAGAATGGTTCTGTCCTATGTCATCTGCCTCTCTCCTGAACCACTAGCTACATTTAGATTTTCACTACTGTCAGGTCAAATTCTGAAGTATTTGTTAACACAGAAGTGCTAGTGATGGGGGCACATACATCTTGGTATGAATGTGCTTGACGCTTTGTAGATGTTTAATAGAGGTTTCTTGAATGTGTACCTGAAAGGTAGATCAATATTTTTAAAGAGAGTTAAGGAAGATAAGAGCCTAATACCAGGATGAGCAATTTCAATTGCGTTGGTCCACTTTTGTATCTTAGTGTGTTTCATAGCATGAACCACAAAAGAATAGAATCTGGGTGAACCTTTGACACATAGAAATCTGTCAGTCAATAAATAAACATTTATTAACTACTAGCTGCCAGACATTGTGTTAAGCACTAGGGATAAAATAGAAGCAAAGTTCCTGCTCTTAGAGAGCTTATAGTCTAATGAGGGAGATAACACAAAAAAAAATATAAAATCAAGCTATATACTAGATAAATAGGGAAAATTAACAGATACAAAGCACTTGAATGAAGGATTGATAAAAGGTCCATATAGAAGGTGAGATTTGTGTTAGGACTTAAAGGAAGTCTTAGAGATTAGTAGTTGGAAGAAAGGAAGGAGAAAGTTTGTTGAATGGATGAAAGCTAGAAAAAATACCCACAACTGAGAGAGAAATTGTATTGTTTATGGAATATCCAAGAATCTAGTGCTTTCACTGGATCAAATAGTATATGCTGGGAAGAAAGGTATAAGAAAACTGGGAAGGTAGGAGATGGCTATGTTATGAAGGTTTTTAAATGCCAAACAGCAGAGCATTTTTATTTGCTCCTGGAAGAAAGAGAAAGCTCCTTTGCTCCTTCCTTCCTTCCTTCTTTCCTTCCTTCCTATAAAAAAGAAGTTTGAAATATGAATGTTGTCAGCATCATTGTTTTGTGTTTCTGCATCTGTGCTCATAGAATTCTCTCTATTTGAGAGGCATAGTGGTATAGATGAAAGATCACTTTTTGAGTACAAAGGGCCTGTCTTTAAGTGCTGCCTCAGACACTCATTATTTAGTGTCCTGTATTGTCAGGGAAGAGAGTTGTTCAGAGTAGCTATCCTAGAGGATCACTATTAACTATGGCTGTGTGGGATTTATTGTCTTAATGATCTTATTGATTTCATGTTTCCGGCACTTTCCTGAGGGCTCATACTAATAGGCTGGGGCCTTGGGGTATATTAACCTTTATGTAACTATGATGGAAGTTATCTTACAAAAAGTCCATTTGTGGGTAAAGAAGAAAAGCCCAGGAACTACTAGAGGTGACCACATTCCTACTGGTGAAGCAGGGAAAAGTTTGACTGCTGTGAATAGTGAATGTATGTTCAGAGTATGCTCCTTGCCCTAACTCCCCACCCTCCTCCCCAATGATTATACCACTACCATCTTAGTTACTGATACTTAAAAATTTCTTAAGAACCTTTAATTTTGCTTCTTCTCTCTCTCTTCTCATACCATTAATTGAAAAATCCTGTAAATTCTACCTCTGTAATATTTCTTGTATATTTTCCTTCTTTCTACTTCCATTCCCCCTAATTTTCCTTCTATCATCTTTGTCCAGGAATATTAATCTCTGAATAGTCTTCTGTTATTTTCTGCCTTTTGAACTTTTATCAATATAATGATAAATCACTGTTTTGAACAAAAATAATAGCATTTACATAGCACTTTAAAGTCTGCATAGCACTTTTCACATATTAACTCATTTGATCCTTACAGAAATCTAGAGAGATAGGTGCTACTATTAATTTCATTATATAGATAAAGATACTAAGCCTGAGAGAGGTTAGATAACTTTTCCTAGAGTTTCTGGGTTACAGCTAGTGTCTGAGGCAGACTTATGAACTCAATATAGTGTATGTATATGTACATATTATACATAATGCTCTGACTGACACCATCCCTCATCTACTCCATTACTTTACTGACCACTCACTTCTCTATGAACATATTTTAGTGATTAATGGTATAAATATTACATGTTTATTCAAAGCTCTGTACTTACAATTTTAGTCGTATCTCATACTATACTCCTTTCCATATTCTATGTTGTGGTTAATTTGAACTATTCACAGATGCCTTTTCCCCTCAATGTTCTTTCCAGGCTGCATTGTTTTATTATTGAAGGAATTCCCATGCTTGAAATGTCTGTGAAGTTCATCCTTTCTATTGAGTCCTGCCCTCATGGACCAACCTGGAGAATAAGAAAATCTTAGAAGGGTTCTTGGAAGTCATCTATAATAAATCGTTCACTAATCTCTTTTTTAAAATAATAATATCATTAACAGTAATCATCTAGTCTAAATTTGAATGCTTCCTGCTGAATAAAAAAAGCAACTCGTATATTTAGGTAGCTATTTTTTAAAATCACCTACAACTATTAGGTAGTTGTGTTTATGCTGAGCTGAAATCTCTCTTTAAAGTCTACCCAGGAAACCCAAATATACTTTATTCCCAAATACAATAGTTTTAGTCCCTTTCCCTCCTAAAATCCTTTCAAATTATTTCATGCAACTCATATACTGCAGGCTTTCAGGTACCATCAACATTCTGAATGCCCACCTTTGGACATCTTCTTGCTCTTCAATAAGCTTTTAATTTTTTTTCTTCACTTTATTTTTAATTAATGAAATAAAACATGCATTTCCATAATATAGTAGAATAAATAATTGCATATGAAATTGCAGATCTTTTTTCCAAAGCTTTCTATTCCTCCTAAAAATATAATAATATTATCATGTAACTTTCTTTTTTTCCCTTTCTTCTTCCCTCCCCCCACCCTAGAGATGGATACTATTAGACACAAATATGTGTGTATATGTATGAGATACACACACACACACACACACACACACACATATATATATATATATAAAATTCATGCATACTTCTGTTTGTCATCTCATGATGCTTTTAAAAATCTGTCCATGAGACTTGAGCAGAATACACTAGATTTAGTGAGATCAAAATAGAGTGTGGCAGGATTCTTTTAAGCCTTATCCCTTTAACTGTGCTTCCATTAATTAAGCTGTTTTTACAGACTTTGTTGTTGTTGTTCAGTTTCCTTGCCAGGTGACATTGTTGATTCATATCACAATGCACTAAACACATTAATATACTTACCACATGACCCATCATTTTGTCATATATGTTCCATCTGATACTTGTGTTGTTTTGTTTACTTACATTATAACATTCCTCCCATCTCCCTGATTTTGCATTGGTTGTCCCCAGTGACTAGAATGTTCTCCCTTAGCTCTGCAACTTACTTTCCCCAGGCTTCCTTCAAAATTCAACTCAAAAACTCACTTTCTACAGGAAAACTTTCCTTGCTCCCCAGCTACTAAGACCTTCCCCTTCTCAGATTGCCTTGTATCTAATCTATACATATCTGCACATGAATAATTGCTTAAATTTATGTATGTCCCATTGGAATTTAAGCTCTTTGATATCATAGACTTTGGGGGAGGGAACAGTAGTTTACTTTGTATCCCTATCACTTAGCGTACTGCTTGGCATTTAATAAAAATTGATGATATGAACTCAAGTATTCCTACCTCCAGATCTAGCTCTCTATCCACTGTGCCATCCCTTTATCTAGACTTCTGATCAATTTCTGCCTCTGTCATATACTGATTTTGTGACCCTTGGCAACTCACTTTACCTCTTAGTGTTCTAGGCAACTTTCTTAGATAATTAGCTACAGAAAAGATGTCAATCTCAGTAGTTTTCTCAGAAAAGACGTCTCTATAAGAGAGAACCACATATTTGTCCCTAATTTTTAGTCTGTATGCCATCTATGCCTTCAGCCAATTGGGAAAGAAACACTCAATGGAATTTATAGGTCCCATGACAGAGGGCTCGGACTTCTTTAAGAGATATTCCTCCAAGGTGACATTCATGTTTCCTAATGTTCTTTAGATACAGACATATCACCTTATCTGAATCCATTACACCATACTAATCCAATCCACATATCTTCATCCTTTCCACCAGGACATTGTGAAAGGTTTTGCCAAATGCCACATTAGATTCTAGACAGACTTTGTCTATGGCATCATTCTGATATGCCAGTCTGGTAAATCTGTCAAAAATAAAACTAAATAGTTTTATTCTGGAATGACCTGTTCTTGGTGAAATTACACTAACTCACCAGTCCATCTCTTGAACATTCTTGTTGTTGGCAGTCTATCCTTCAGCATAAAAAATATTATTTAGACCTCTCCCTTTCATTATCACAATCTACATTACATTGTTCATATTTTGGCACATACTTCTCTATTAGGCTGCAAACTTCTTGAGGACAGGACCTAAGTTACCCTGTTGACCCTGAAGGGTAACAAAACGTCCTGTCTATAGTGAAATTTAACAAATATATTGCTTTGGATTGATTTCTTCTGAGTCTTCTATTCTCATTTTTGATATTCTATATCAGGAAATGAATATTTTCTCACAAGGAGTATTGAGGAAGTCTTGAAGTGAATCATTGGAGATTGGCCAACTAGATGTGCCAGGTTTCTTTATTGCTACATTTCTCATTGTGTTATTCCATGTTCAACAACAGGAGAAAATCTTTCTGAATAACTAATGGGTCAATAAATTATGAAATAATCTATCTACATCCATCTAGATCTATCTGAACATCTTCAAGTAAGGAATGATATAGTTTGCATATTGCTCTGTACATTTTTTGTTCTGTTTTGCAAGGGTTAGTCTGGCTAGGAAGAATAGAGCTGGCCTAAATAAATTACTACCTTTCTAATCAAGGCCCTGAGTCAATATCCAATGTTGCAAATGACCCTATGTGGTATAATCATGTTTATCAAACACTTCATTGATAAATAGTTATAAGTCCAGAGGAAAGAATAATAAGGGTAGTTATTTGGCATCATAGTTAGAGTACCAGACCTAGACTCAGGAAGATATCTGGGCAAGTTCATTTCTGGTCCCAGATACTTAATAGCTGTGTAACACTGGGAATTTTCTTTAACCCTGTTTTCCTCACTTTTCTCATCTGTAAAATGAGCTAGAGAAAGAAATGACAAACCATTTCAATATCTTTGCAAGGGAAACCCCAAATAAGGTTATGAAGAGTAGGGCATGACTGATAGAACTAAGCAACAACAACAAAATTTGACAGGAGACAATTCCCAAAGAAAATTGGTTTCAAGACTAAGTATACCATGACATTCATAAACCACAACTAGTTCAGCCATTCCATGATGCCTTCCCTAACCAATCCATATTTTATTGAAATGTAAAAGAAGCATGGCTACGGTATGTACCTCACCATTTTGTTATTGTTGTCTGATCATTTCAATCATATCCAACTCTTTATGACCCCATTTTGGGGTTTTCTTGGCAAAGGTACCAAAGTGGTTTGCCATTTTCTTCTCCAGCCCATTTTACAGATGAGAAAACTGAGTAACAGGGTTAAATGGCCTGCCCATGGTCACACTGTTAGTAAATTTCTGGGCCTGGATTTGAACTCATAAAGATGAGTCTTCCTCATTCAAAGCCCAGTGCTCTTTCCACTATACCATCTAGTTCACAACTAAGCACAAAAGTACTCACTGTAGTGAGCTCATTAAGTGATCATATAGATCATTTGAGTTCAAGAATTCTGAACTGAAATATGCTAAGTCAATTGGTTTTCCACACTAAGTATAGTGCTGTTATGCTGAACATCTAGCAGAAGAGGGCCATTAATATGGCTCAAGAGGGGTGAACCATTCCAAGTTACAAATGCACCTATTTATAGTGGAATCAGGCATGAGTGCCTAATGCATTTCCCGTTAAGGTGAGGAAGAAAGATGAATTTTCAAATGAACAAACAAAAACAATCAGTATTGCATAATGCAGCAGTACATACAAGAAAGAAATAAATGACTTTTTAGTGGTTGAGATGATGATGATGATGAAGAAGATGAAGATCTGGTTTATAAAAGTCTTCTAATCTGTTAATCCAGTTAATCTACATTTTATTAAAATCTAATTTGAAATAAATCATTTCCTCTTTTGGTAGTGGGAAAAGAATGAGACTGAGCTAGGATAATCTTTGCTCTATTACTAATTTATCTGTGTAACTTTGGGAAAGTAACATCATTGCCCTGAGGACATATAAAATGAAACACGTTCTAATGTACATTCTTACATTTCTTTTAAAATATTTTCCTCTCTGGAGATGGTTACTTCTTTGAGTATAAAACTTCATGTTTGGAAGCAAACAGCTGAAATATTCTCTGTCCAACCAAGTGAAAGGTGATACATAAACTTAAGTATCTTGGTTTTAATAGACCATGGCATTCTGTGAAAATGTAAATAAACGAAGGCAACAATAGAATCAGGTTTTAATTTATTCTTGCTAGTAGATAATAACATGAAGTCAAGGAGATTAATGTGCTGTTGCTATTTATTCAGTCTTACATTGCTTGTGACTAAGCACAATGTATGAGACCTACTTTCTGCCTCATTAAATAAGTTAATCATGGAAATCAAGGGAAAAATACTTGTTAGAAAATGTTGGTGTAGGTTAAACATAAACTATGCATTTTTCATTGTGGTGTATAAAAACAGATGTGACAATATACAGGTGTCAGCCAGAAAATGTTATCATTCTTCTACCCCTAAAGTAGATGGATGTATAATTAAATGATAGAAGTGATATATGATGCTATCAGTAATACATGGTCACTAATGAATAATTAAAATTTGTCTAAGGTATAGATTTTCTGAGGAGAATGAAAATAAGATCCATGTCATTAATATAAATGGCATGAAAGGTCTTTAAAAAAGCCTAAAGTTTCCTATTGGCTAGTTCAAAATTGATCACTGTCTCTTCATTGAATTCAGCAGCCTTTTAGAATTATTGTTCTTTAGTGCACACCAACACCATGATGCAAAATGTTGCAGAGCACTTGTGGACTGCTAAAGAAGGTAGCAAGGATGGGGCAGCCAGGTAGCACAGTGAGTAAGAGCACCGGATCCAGTGTCAGGATGACCTGGAGATCGAATCCCAGGCTCAGACACTTAGCACCCACCCAGAAACACCTGGCCGTGTAACCTTGAGCAAGTTACTTAACTCCAATTGCTTAGGGTTGGCCAGGTGTCTCAGCGAGTAAGAGAACTGGCTCTAGTGTTGGGATGACCTGGGGATCAAATCTGGGCTCAGATACTCAGCACCACACCCAGAAATAACTGGCCGTGTAACCTTGAGCAAGTTACTTAACCCCAATTGCTTAAAAAAAAAAAAGAAGGTAGCAAGCAGTACAACATGGTCCAGAAAAAAATAATTCTAAAATAGGAAGCAAATAAAGAATGGAATGGTGAAAAGAATGATTAAAGAGCCTATCATACAAATGGATCTCAGAGGGATGAAGTTTCTGGATGTTTTTCAGGGAGGAAAATTGGTACAAATCTATTGAATGACACATAGATCATAGATCAACATTTTACCTCTCAGAAGCATTTTCATTTTTATGCTTTTACAGATTTGCTGATTGTTAGAGCTGGAAGGATCCATAAGGATCCTCTAGTACAGCCCTTACATTTTACAGAGGGAGAAACTGAATCAAAATTGACTTTCTCAAGGTCATCTATCCTTAATAAAAAAAAGGGGGTTAAAGGTAATTTTAATAAATGTCTGTTTTCCGGCCACACAAAATCAAATTATTAGAATTAGTTTTTCATATTTGAGCACATTTAGTTGTATTTTCCAAATACTTGGAATTTAATTTCCATCTCTAAAACCTACATGTAGATAAAGTTTAGTATCCTGAGGTTAAAAAAAAAACCTAAGATAATGATTCTAGGTTCTAGAATGGAAAAAAAAGAGATCTTAGATTTTAAAATAATATGCTTGAGGAGAGGATTTTTTTTTATGTGGTATGTGTCCATGGTGACTAGTTGAGCCATATACATAGTAGCTGCATTAGTGCTCAATATGATTAACATCTGACTTAAATTTATGTGTTAGCTGAAGAGAGCATTTATAGGTCATCTGGGTCAGCCATCTTATTGTACTGGTGAGAAAAGTGAGACATTCAAAAATCAAGTGACTTGCCAGTTATAATGAAACTAATTAAGGAGTTTTATTACTTCTGATATGAAGTTCTTTATCTTACATCACACTGTTGGAAAAATTGTGGGCATATCAGTAATATAATTCAATTTAGCAAACATTTATTAAGCAATTACTATGTAAAATAGTATAATGCTAATCAATAGGATACAAGTAGAGAAACCAGATAGGCCAATGTCTCAAGATTTGAAGGAAAGGAAATTAATTTGGACACTTGGAGACAGAGATTGAAAAAGGACAACCAGATGACAATATGTAGTTATGTAATAGGAATTTAGGAGAGAGCTTAGGGGTGTTGGTAGGGATTTGAGAGTTATCTGAATAGAAACTAAGTCCATGGGAACAGATGGGATCAATAAGGAAGGGAATAGTATTTAGTCTTAGAGAATGTCCCAGCTGAGGGGAGATGCATGATGATACTACAAAACAGACTTAAAAAGGAAAAGTAAGGCAAGTATGAGAAACAAGAGAGATCATTGACATGGAAGCCAAGTTAGGAAGCAACAGGTAATAAGAGGCAATGTCAACAGTTTCTGACAAGAGAGGTCAGGAAGTATGAGCACTATGAAAATGACTATTTAAATGAATAGATAATTAATGATTTTAAGACATAAATTCCAGTATTAAGATAAGCACATTTCCAGTATCAAGAAGCTAGATAAGCTAAGTTGAAGAAGTAGATAAAAAAGATGCAGAGGCAATATTTACAGGATGAAGGAGTTAGCTCTTTTTGAGGTGTCAAAGAATTGGAAATTGAAAGAATGAATCATCAATCAGGAAATGGATGGATAAGTTGTGGTATATGAATGTAATGGAATACTGTCGTGCTATAAGAAATGATAAGCAGGCAGACTTCAGAAAAATTGGAAAGACTTGTATTAATTTATGCTGAGTGAAGTGAGCAGAGCCAGGAGAACATTATACAGAGTAAAAGCCACAGTATGTGATGACTGACTTTGATAGACTTAGCTCTGCTCAGCAATACAACAATCCAAGACAAATCCAAATGACACAAAGAGAAAATGAATTCCCATGCAGAGAAAGAACTGTGGCCTCCAAATGCAGATTGAAGCATATTGTTTTCACTTTTTGGGGTTTGTTTTTTATGGCTTTTCTTTTTTATTCTGTTTCTTTTTTCACAACATTACAAATGTGGAAATACAATTAAAATGTAAAAAAATAAAAGCTCCACTGATTCTTTTGCTTTCTATTGTTCCTAATAAGAATGAGTGTTGTATATTTTCAAAGACTTTTTTTTATCTATTGATAAAATGTTATTGTTATAGATATGGTCAATATTTATGATAGTTTTCCTAATATTAAACCAATTCTACATTCCTTATATAAATACTACCTTGAAATAGGGCATATTGCTGTAATCTCCTTACTGGTATTTTATTTAATTTTTTGCATTAATATATTTTCACTTTTATTAATTTATTTTTGGTTTCTAACATTCACTTCCAAAAGATTTTGAGATCTAATTTCTTCCCCCATCTCTCCCTCCGTCCACCACAAGACAATGTGCATTCTGATTACCCTTTCCCTAAATCTACCATCTCTTTTAACATCCTCCCACACTCCTCTCTTATCCCCTTCCCTTCTATTTTCCTCTAGGGCAAGATAGATTTCTATACCCCATTGCATGTCTATATTATTTCTCAGTTTTTGCAACAGAAATTTTTTTTTAACATTCATTTTAAAACTTTGAATTCCCCATTCTCTCTCTTCCACCCTTCCCACCCACTTTCACTGAGAAAACAAGAAATTCAATATAAGCCATACATGTGCAGTCATGGAAAATACTTCCATAATAGTCATGCTGTTAAAGACTAATTGTATTTCCCTCTGTCCTATCCCACCCATCATTTATTCTATTTACTTCTTTGACCCTGTCCCTCCTAAAAATTATTTGCTTCTTATTACCCCCTACCCCACTTGCCCTCCCTTCCGTTAGTCCCTCCTCTCTTATCCCCTTCATCCCTACTTTCCTGTAGAGTAAGATACATTTCCATACCCAATTGATTGTGTATGTCATTCCCTCTTCAAGCCAAGCCTGATAACAGTAAGGTTCACCAATTCTCCTTACCTCCCCTCTTTTCCTATCCACTATAAAAGCTTTTCCTTTACCTCTTTTATGTGAGATAATTTACTCCATTCTACCTTTCCCTTTCACAGACACACACACACACACACACATATATATATACATACATACATATATATGTACACACACACACATATATATACATACATATATATGTACATATATATATATATATTTTCCTCCACCCCCCAAATACTAAGAAAGATCTCATGAGTTATGAGTTACAAATATCATGTTTCCATGTAGGAATATAAACAATTCAGCTTTCATAAGTCCCTTACAATTTCTCTTCCCTGTTTATCTTTTCATGTTTCTCTTGAGTCTTGTGTTTGAAAGTCAGATTTTCTATTAATTGCTGGTCTTTTCATCAAGAATGCTTGAAAGTCCTCTATTTCATTTAATATCCATTTTTTCCCTTGGATGATTATACTCAGTTTTGCTATGTAGGTGATTCTTGGTTTTAATCCTTGCTCCTCTAACCTCAGGAATATCTTATTCCAAGCCCTTCCTTCTCTTAATATAGAAGCTGCTAAACCTTGTGTTATCATGAATGTGTTTCCACAAAAGTTGAATATTTTCCTCCTGGATGCTTGCAATATTTTCTCCTTGACCTGTGAACTCTGGAATTCGACTGCAATATTCCTAGGAGTTTTCTTTTTGGGACCTCTTTCAGGAGGTGATTGGTGAATTGTTTCAATTTCTATTTTACCCACTATTTCTATAGTATCAGGGCAGTTTTCCTGGATAATTCCTTAAAATAAGAGGTCTAGGATCTTGTTTTGATCATGGCTTTCAGGTAATCCAGTAATTTTAAAATTTTCTCTCCTCGAAATATTTTCCTGGGCAATTGTTTTTCCAATGAGATATCTCTTTTTTTCCCATTATTTTGCTTTTATTTTATAATTTCTTGAATTTATGGACTCATTACCTTCTATTTGATCCATTCTAAATTTTAAGGAATTATTTTCTTCATTAAGCTTTTGGACATCTTTTTCCATTTGGCTGATCTACTTTTTTTTAATGCTTTATTAACTTCTGATTTACATCATTCGTTTCCGCCAGATTTTGAGTTACAAAATTTCTCCCCGTATTTCCCCCACCCATCCCCCCAAAACAGCAGTCCCACAGGATATCCCCACCTCCAATCTGCTCTCTCCCATATTTTCTCCCATACCCATTTCGACTTTTCCATTGGATCTCTATGCCTCAGTGCCTGTATATCTTATTTCTTAATTACATGTAAGACGGTATTAATAATAGTATATATATATATATATATATATATATATGTATACACACACACACACATATATATATATATATATATATATATATATATATATATATATATATTTGAATATTTGATTTTAAAACTTTCAATTACAGATTCATTCCCTTCCCCCTCTGCCACCCACCCCCACTGGGAAGACAAGCAGTTCAGTATAGGTTGTACATGTGCGGCTAATGCAAAACAATAGCGTAGTAGATATATTGTAAAAGACTGACTATATTTCCCTCCCTCCTATCCCACCTCCCACTTGTTCTATTCTCTACTTTGATCCTGTCCCTTTTCAAAAGTGGGTGCTTCCAACTTCCCTCCCCGCAGCCTGCCCTCCCTTCCATCATCCCCCCTCTCATCCCCTTCCCCCCCTATTCTCCTGGAGAGTGAGATCCCCTATTTAGTGTGTATTTCAATCCCTCCTCAAGCCAGATTCAATGGGAATAAGGTTGACCCACTCCCCTTTACCTTCCTAGTCTTCCCCTCCATTGTAACCATTTTCCGTTACCTCTTCTTTATGAGATAGTTTGCTCCAATCTGTCTCTCCCCATCTCCTCTCATTATATTCCTCTCACCTCTTAATTTCACCTTTTAAGTATCATCCTTCCTGTTAAATTGGTCCTGTGCCCTCTATCTATGTATACCTGTAAACATATATACACACATTCACATATGTATTCATATGCCCATATACCCTCATATATAGACATATGTCTCTATATATATTTCTAATCCCTTCAACTACTGAGAAAAGTTTCATAAAATACAATTATTTTTTTTTCCACGGAGGAATGTTAATAGTTCAAGTTTGATAAGTTCCTTATGATTTCTTTTCCCTGTTTACCTTCTCATGCTTCTCTTGCTTCTTGTATTTGAATGTCAAAATTTATATTCAACTCTGTTTTTTTCAGCAAGAATGCTTGAAAGTCCTCTATTCCACTGAATGACCAAATTTTCCCCTGAAACATGATACTCAGTTTTGCTTAGGTAACTCTTGGTTTTAGTCCCAGCTCCCTTGACCTCCGGAATATCACATTCCAAGCCCTTCGATCCCTCAGTGTAGAAGCTGCCAGATCCTGGGTTATTCTGATTGTGTTTCCACAATATTCAAATTGTTTCTTCCTGGCTGCTTGTAATATTATCCCCTTAATCTGGGAATTCCAGAACCTGGCTATAATATTCCTAGGAGTTTTCTTTTTGGGATTTTTTTCAAGAGGTGAATGGTGGTTCTTTCAACCTCTATTTTGCCCTCTGGTACTAAAATATCAGGGCAGTTTTCTTTGAGAACTTCCTGGAGGATGCTTTCTAGATTCTTACTTTGGTTATGGCTTTCAGGTAGTCCAATAAATTTTAAGTTGTCTCTCCTGGATCTATTTTCCAGGTCAGTGGTTTTTCCCATGAGATATTTCACATTGCCTTCTATTCTTTCATTTATTTGCATCTGTTTAACAGCATCTTGATTTCTCATAAAGTCATTAGCTTCCATTTGCTCCAATCTAATTCTGAAGCAATGATTCTCCTCATTGAGCTTTTGAGATTCTTTTTCCACCTGGCAAATTCGACTTTTTGAGGCATCCTTCTCCTCATTGCCTTTTTCAGCCTCCTTTGCCATTTGAGTCAGTCTGTTTTTTAAGGTATTATTTTCTTCAGTCAGGCTGTTGATTCTCATTTCATAATTTTCTTTAATTGTTCTCATTTCTCTTCCCAATTTTTCTTCCACTTATCTTATCTGCTTCTTAAGGTCCTCTATGGCCTGTAACCAGCTTGTATTTTTCTTTGAAGCTTTTGGTGCAGGAGTTCTGACTTCACTGTTTTCCTCCTGCTCCATGCCTTGCTCCTTCTTGTCCCCAAAATAGGAGTGTAACGTTGGAATCTTCTGTCTGCTTTGCTTCTTTTGCCTTCTCATTTTGCCACTCAATTATATGACTTTTGGGCTTTTTGCCACAGTAGGTCTCTGCCACCAGACAGGGGAGTTTTCGTTCCAAACGCTGGGGTTTTCTCAGTTGCCGGAGGTATTAGATGGGTGCCTTCTCTGAGGTCTCCACACACTCTGGCAAGCTGGACACACACCCCAGGACCTCCACCCTAGACTGCAATCCAGATCTAAGCCAGTTAAAGCAAGAGCGATTACCCCTCAGACTGTTGCTTGGTCCCCCTACACTCTGCAGGCCAGGAGCTGAAGCTGTCACGTGGCACTGGCTGGCTGTGCCAGCCTCTCAATGGTTTCTCGCCTGGGGGTAGAAGCCACACACTCCCATTTACTGGGTCCCAAAGTCCAGACTGCACTGGCCTCTCACCTTGTCCTTCGCATCTATGTATTGATAAATCTGGAAATGGCCACAGCTGCTGCTGATCTGGAGTCCCTCTGGCAGGCGGCTGGTCAGGCCCGCCCTGGGGCTAAAGCCTCTGTGTGGGACTGGGCTAGGCTCCCAGAGCGCTGTGCTGGCCGATTCCTGCTGGCCTGCTGAGCTGTCCTCAGCTGGAGGTTAGCTTCTCTGTGTCATTTTGTGGGTTCTGCAGCTCCAAAGTTTGTTTAGAGTCCCCCTTTTTACATGGATTGGGGAAGGTGGAAGCCAGAGCCGCAGGAAGGTTGTGCTTCTACCCTATTTCTACTTTTTAAGGTATTCTTCTTCTCATTGGCTTTTTGGACCTCATTTATCATTTGGGTTAGTCTATTTTTAAGGTCTTATTTTTGTCAGTATTTTTGGGTCTCCTCTAGCAGGAAGTTGAATTTTTCATGATATTCTTGTATCACTCTCATTTCTCTTTTCAATTTTTTCTCTACTTCTCTTACTTGATTTTTAATTCCTTTTTGAACTCTTCCATGACCTGTGACCAATTCATATATATATATATATATATATATATATATATATATATATATATATAAATTTTAAGTTTTTTGCAGGCCTTGGATGTAGGGACTTTGACTCTGTTGTCTTCATCTGATTGGTTGTTTTGATATTCTTTGTCATCAAAGTAAGATTCTCTAGTCTGAGTTTTTTTATGCTGTTCGCTCATTTTCCCAGCCAATTACTTAACTTTTAAACTCTTTATTAATGTAGGTTTTTGCTTCCAGTTAGGGTGGTGGTGTAGTGTCTCAAGCTTCAGGGTTTTTTTTTTTTGGAGCTGTTTTCAGAGATAATTCTAGGGACCTGTAAATTTTCAGTTCTTCTAAGGTAGTATGACCAAAAGAGAGGTCTTTACTCCTCTTCTGGTCTCTGCTCTGGTCTGTGAGCGACCACAAGCACTCTTTTCTGCCTTGGAACAGTGAGGAGGATTCCCTCTCCACTGCTGACACAAGCTTTTATCACACCAGCACTCCTCCTCACCCAGGATTGCCACCCAGGACTGAGACTCAGATTGAAGCACAGGCAAAGCAAGAGAATCCCACCTCAGGGCCAAGAAAAAGATCCCTGGAAACCCCATCTCATAAGCCCCCCACATCCTCTGTGAGTTGAGAGTTCTGGAAGCAGTCACTGCCTACTACACCACCCTGGGGATGGGGACTGACCTACCTCCTCTGTCTGCCCTGGCACTGGGTCTATACCAAGCTCTTCTCTTGCACAGGTCCCATAGTCCTTTCCCACTGAATTTCTATGTTGTCTTTGGTGTTTGTGGGTTAAGAAGTCTGGAACCTTGGGGCACCTAGGTGGCTCAGTGAGTAAAGTGCCGGCCCCAGAGTCAGGAGGACCTGAGTTTGGATCTGGCTCAGACACTTAACACACACACACACACACACACACACACACACACACATACACAAAACTAGCCGTGTGACCTTGGGCAAGTTATTTAACCCCAATTTCCCTCCAAAAAAAAAGCAAAAAAAAAAAATGTCTGGGACTTGCCACAGATGTCAGTGTTTCAGTCCCCTGAGACCTGCTTCTGCCTTGTCTATGCCAGCACAGCACATGCTGAACTGCACTTTTCTCTCAGAATGCTGCAACAGTTGTCTTGGGTTGTAAATTTATTTCTCTCTCATTTTATGGGTTCTGCTTCTCTAGAGTTCATTTAGAGTCATTTTTTTTACAGGTATTTGGATGGATTTGTGGAGAGCTCAAGCAAATCCCTGTTTTTACTTGGCCATCTTGTCTCTGCCCTCCCCCCATCTTGCATCAGTAGTTATTTAAAAAAAGGTTCTATATTTTTTCTCTGTTTTTGCTTTCCCTATTTTACATATCTAAACCCCATTTGTGTCATAAAAAATTTGGTAGAACTCCATTTTTCCTATTAAAAAATTATTTGTATGGTATTGAGATTAGTTGATCTTTAATTGTTTTTTCTTTTACCACTCTTATTTGATTTTGAATATTATTTTAGCTTTCAGAAATTATTTGGCTTGTGTCCAATTCAAATTTTTCTTTGATGCTTTACTTGTGGGCCTTGTGACATAATAGACTTCTGAGTTTGTATTTTCATCTTCCTTGTCATATGGTAGGTTCTTTTTTATTGTTGTTTGGACATTTTTCCAACATACTTTTTTTTAAAAAAATTGGATCTTTATGCTTATATTGCACTTTGTTACTAGAATACAAGGAAGGGGTTCTGCTTCAAACTCAGGCTTTTTTTTTCTCTACTGTTTTCAAAGGTAGTTAGGGTGGGTTGGTATTTTTTGGTGCTTCCAAGGTAGTGTGATCTGGGGAGAGGTATGATCACTCTTCTGTAGGTCTATTCTCTGATCCTTACCCTGAAAATTTCCCTTTAGATTTGCAATTGATACTTCTTCTCAGGACCACTCCTCCTTTGGGAACCTAAACAATACTATTCATTAGCTTCCCTAATCCATTGTGGCCAGAAGTGCTGCCTGGTGTTTTCACTCTCTCTTGAGCAAAAGTGTTACTTTCTATCCTTCAATTATGACCAAAAAATGCATATAGGCAATGGAGATGGCAAACAATTGCCCCTCAGGGCCCCTTTGACTAAAAGTGCTTTTCTCTACCCTTGAAATATGATTCAGAATTGGGTTTAGGCAATGGAGTTGTCAAACAGCCTCTGGGCCTTTATCCAACATCAGCACAAGGGTACACTGTAATCTATTTTTGAATCAGTTGCCATGTTTCCTTACTATTTCTGGCTTCAGAGATCCTAAAGCTGATGCTGTTCAATCTCCACTACTGGAGTTTCATCCCCATGAGCTCCAGGCAAGTCTCCTTCCCTATGTCACAGATCTTTCTTACCTTTTGTGTTGCCTTGAATTGTAAAAATGTCTCACTCTGAAATTTAATTGGTGCCACTACTGCCAAATTGTATTTGAAATATTATCTTAAAGTTGTTTGGAGAGGAATGTTGGGAGATCTCAGCTTTATCTACTCCCACATCTTGTCTCTGACTCAGAAGTCCCTTAGTTTTCTCAGTAAAATACGAGGAAAAATTATTTGCTGAGAAGAAATGGTGGGGGATAACTGGGGATTTAACAGGAGAAAAGAAGTTTTGGAACAGACATTTCAAAGATCATGATAGAAAGTGAGGGAAGAATAACAAAGAATATTATATAGCCATCAGAACCCAATAATGATTGGTTAACAAAGTCATTGAGATCTAATTATCAGGCTTGTATGGCTTACTTTAATATGTTTCTGTAATTCTGGAGTGAAAGGAGAGAAGAGAGGTTGTAGGGATGATACTGGATTGGCAGAATATGAAATATTACAAGATAAGGAGACAAAATGAGAGTATAGGATAACATATAGTAGAAATGATTAACTAAAGGCTCAGTATTGAAAAGGGAGAGGAATGTGACTAAAACATAGTTAAAAGACTTAAAAATAGAGAGGGAATGAGAAGGTAAACATCCCAATTAAAATGAAGAGTATGTTTTGGAGAAATGTGAATGAAGGAATTGTAATGAGAAAAGGATTTCAAGATTCAGAATCATAGAGGTTCCAGTTTAAATGATCATGAGCTTATATTTAATGTCATCTCCTTGTGTGACAGATATAGAATGAAAATGTAGGTCATAGCTTTTTTTGAGGTTTATGAACTGGGAGCTCAAATAAATCAAAGGACAGCAACTATATTGAAATGCAGGCTGGGGTTCACTTATGGATTAAGACTATGAGCCAGGTACTGAGTTCATAGACAAAGAAAGAAGAGTATCCTAGCGGTTATTAAGTAGATCATAGCAATAATTATCTTGTTATCCATATAAATGCATATATGTATGTATATGTATATGCATATGTGTGTATGTGTATACAGATAGATACATAGATAGATGACATGAACTTCAAAGGAATAGAAGACTTTTAGTGATCTAGAATTAGCTGTAAAGAGCAAGGCATATACTAACTCTTCTTCTTGGTCTAGTTTATCAGGAGATAGAGAGAAGAAGCAGCCAACAGTGAAAAGGGTAGCCAAGGATAAGGCATTTTCAAGAGAAAACCAGATTTCTTTGAATATAAAATAAGAGATTAAAGGTGGCATTTTGAATAATAGAGTGGAAATTGTAGAAAACACTTTAGAAAGCAAGGAAAAACAAGTAAAGAGGTTGTAGAGCAGTCATATAGGAGTCATCTTGTTGGAGATGACAGTGAAGTGAGAGGTGTCAGGGAAAGATCTCTTTTCTCAGCAGCCTTGAAATCACTGGGATCAAGGAAGCAGGAGGAGAAAGTTTGACAGAACAGACAGAGTTCTCATAAATGCAAGTGTTTCCTTCTCAGTTCTACTCTGTCCCAGCTGTGCACAAACTTTTTATCTGTCATTAGCTCCTCCCTGTTCCACCCACTTCTTATGTCATTCCTGTTCCTGTCTTTGGCAAGTCTCTCCCACTGTGTGATTCTCAGTTTCTGTTTCTTAACAAAGACTTGATATAATCAGGGCAAGGCTCAAAGACACTTGAACTGAAACAAGGTGCTAAGTATTAATTTGCTTGCCATTACAGGGCCTAGAGAGTCATGTCATGAAGGATATAGTAATTTACCTTTATATTTACTCCATCACAATACAAGTAAGGAAATACACTATGGAAGAAAATAGTCCAATAGCAATTATGTGGGTAGTGGTTGCAGTACTTCTTAACTCAATGTAGGTCCATGGGTGTGAGTGAAAGTTAATAATCAGGTAATTTTTATATGACAAAAACAAAGTCAGGTTTATTACCAGAAAACTACTACCTCAGCAATGAAGAACACCAACAACATAGTTCTCTCACTTTACTTCCCAAGATCTGTAGGGTGAATAGTACAGCAGGGATCAGACTTTCTCATCTACATCAGCAAGTATTTTTTGAGCATCCACTGTGTCCAACAGATTGATATAGTCTGACAATATAATAGCACAAGAAGCATCCATTCTAATTATATGTGTATAATGATGTTCAGGTATGTTTGACTTCTTGTGACATTTGGAGTTTTCCTGACAAACTTGGAATGGTTTGTCATTTCTTCTTCCATCTCAATTTACAGATAAGGAAACTCAGTAAACAGGATTAAGTAACTTGTCTAGGGTCACACAGCTTGTAAATAACTGAGGACAATTTGAACTTAGGAATATGAGTGTTCCTGACTCAAGCCCTGGCATTCAATTCACTGCATTATCTTGCTGCTTCTATGTTCTACTTATATCTTGTAATATTAGGTCATCTAGATGTATCTTCCTTTCAAATAAGCAAATCTTTCCCTTCCTCATTTTTTTCTATGTTTTTAACAGGTTAGTTCCTTGTTGATAAAATCCAGGCAAGGTTGGGAGTCCTTCTTATATTTTTCTTTTGCTATACAATTTTTTTAATTTGATGTGGCTGTTTGTGTCAATCCATAAGTTAACTGGCTATTTGTCATTGATTCTCACAAAGTCAGTTTCTCTGAACTGAGCTTTCACTGTAGATTAAACCAGGTGCCTTTCTTTTTAAATTTCATTTTCTTCTGTCCATTTTCCTTCACATGGTACAGTTAGATTCTTTACACTATTTGTGCTGGTTCAATGGGCTCAATTTGCACATTTATTCTCTTGGCTAGAATCTTGCCCTTAGTCTCTTTCAGTTACAATAAAAACATAGAATACTGCATAATATTATAAACTGTTTAGTTTTGCTTGCCATGGTAACATTTATGTAGCATTGATTTCTGAATAGTATCCATACACTTGTTCTGTATATTATTACCCCCTTTTAGATTTTTATATAAATAGACAAAAAGATAACTCTATGTGTGCAAAAAACCAAACAGCACCTAAATACCACAAAGCATGTACCTGACCTCTTTGTTTCTCTGCTAATTATTTTGGAAAGTCACCGGAAGATAATGGTACCAGCCAAAAGGCATATTTTTCATATTAATCATTCAACAACCAGCAATAGAGCAAGGCTGAGACATTCAGTAGGTAAGGTCATTGAATCAAAAGCTTCCTAGCAAACAAATAAGAATCCTAAGGGGAATCAGTAAGACAAAGATCTAACTATTTATATCACCCTCAACCTTTGAAAGGAAATACAGTATCCCTGAAAGAATGGAGATAGAGTAAGATGATTGGGTCTTCTGTTCAATCTCTGACATGTATCAGCTGGGTAACCTTGTGTAAAAATCGAATTGGTATTTGGGAATAGACAATAGGAACTGCTGAAAGAAGAGGCTGAAATGTTAAAACAATCAATCATTTATGAATTGTGTCTTATTTATCAGGTAGTGCACTAGGCCTGGGAATATAAGGATAATAATGAGACTTTCTTTATCCTAAAGAGTCTTAAATTCTTTCAGGTGAGACAACAAATACAAGAATAATTACATACAGAATGATTGAATTAAATAATTCATATCCCACTTTGTGTACTTCAAAATTTTATTTAGTTAGCTAGTAAACTGTTGATTTTAATGACTACCTAGAAAAAAGTATCAGTGTATAGTAGGTCAGTATTGGAGTCAGGAAGGCTTCAGTTTGACTCCTGTCCCTGACATATACTAGCTGTATGACCATGTTATTTCTCAGAATACACAGGGGGAAATTCAACATATTCCTCACACTGATCAAATCACAAATCTGACCAATATAACTTTTAAAAAGTAACATGATCTAAATCAGGCTACAACGTAAAATTCAACTTCTCTAATACCATAGTTTTCCACGGTTTGCTAAATTTCAAGTTTAGCAAAAAGAAAATGCTATTCACCTTTACTGAACCAGTAGAAGAGACTTCTAAATTATGTCTAATTGGCTCATCAGAGGATAATACTAGAATTTTTCAGTTTAATTGCAGCCAATCAAGATGGATTTGTAATCCAATTAATTAATATTTTCCTCAGTACTGTTGACCTTCAAGGAAATCAACAATGGAATCTTCCTGGTTCATTGCATGTTTTTTTTTTTCTTTGAACAAGAGATTCTCCTGCATGTAAAATTAAATATTAAATATAAATACTTTCTTAAATTCATTTTAAGATACTGCAGTACAGAATGGAAAGGGGTGAATTTACATTTGTCTCTTGTTTATCAGCATGGAAAGTGTACTGGTCATGTCATAAGAACAAAATATGACATAGTAACAGAGCTAGAGATGTACTGATAGCAGTAAAATGTCATTTTGACCAATGGAAGGCTATTAGTCCATTGGGTAGATTGTCTATATGAGGACATAGTCAAAGATTATATACGAGGTAGAGTGGATTACTTTGTGATTTGTGCTGATTGAGGTAATAGTTATAGCACAGGAGTATAATGAAGCACAACTGGCTCTGAAAAAAAGATAAAAAAGAGTCTTCTTTTTTCCTGTGCATATCATGAAGGGGAAGAAGGTAAAATCATGTTATAGAGCAAAGAAAAAAAATTCAAGGCATAAGGTTCTATTGTTTGAGTCTTTGAAGATATTTATTAGAAGGGAAAACCACTTAAATCTTCTGAATCTCAAAAGAATCATCTATAAAATGGGGACAATAAGATTTGTGCCACCTGCTTTTCATTCTAGTTATGAGGACCAAAGATATGAAGGCATACAAAATCCTTTGATAACAGAATTATATAAATTAAATAGATGGTGATATTGAACAAAAGAGAGAAGAGGAGGAGGAAGAAGAGGAGAAGGAGAAGGAGGAGGAGAAGGAGGAGGAGTAGGGTTAACAGGAAAGTGGTGGTGATGACAGAGCAAGGAGAAAACCAAATTCCAAGAGAATATTTTATTCAGAATAACAGTTTGCCTCCAAAGACAAAATTTTATTTTAATTACCATATAGTTCTAAAGGGATGATAAAGCAAGAGAGAAAATAAGGGTTTTTTTTTAGCCCATTCTATTTTGTTTCGAACTTTTAAATTGAAGAAACAAAAATGAAAGCAACTCCTTCCCATTGTTAGAATCTCTGTACCTTTATACTACTTTTGACTATATATTGCTTTGTATTTTATTTCATTTTTTTCATTTCCAAAGAATGTTATACTCATTAACACATCATCTCCTTGTGTAATTCAATTGTGTATCTGTACATAAAAGTTCCTTAATATGAGATTACTCTTCAAAGAATTAAAAGGCTAACAAATACTCCTATAAATGAGACATGTTACAGAATTAAAAGTCAAAGATGAGTTTCCAAACCATATAAAATCCTTGAATTGCCAACCCACTTTCATTGTTCACTTTTCCAGGTCTTTCTATCAAATAAACTCTGAAAGAAACAATACAATTTCTGTTATAGGTATAGTTATTTATTTCTGAGGGTAAGAAACAATGGAATTAATTTTAGTTATATTTATCTATGTTTTAGCAAGAGAAAGAGAGAGAGAGAAGTGGAAGGGAGAAAGAGGGTAATGGAAGATAATACTTCCATCAGACATTTTTTTATCAAAAACAAGGTACCTTTGAAAGATGCATTTTAATTACATTATTTTTTAATTTAAAAAAATTCCTATTACCCCTCCCCCCCACACCCACCACTTCATTTATCTTTGGGAAAACAGGGGAAATAGAGTAATAATGCATAACAAATATTCATAGTCAAGCAAAACAAAGAAAGCTAAAATATGAAAGTTTATAGGATTTTTGGGAAATATCTAAACCATCAACCATAGGTTTATGAATGTCATCTATTTAAAAATAGTACAATGATGGGAAAAAATAATGCACTTTTATAGATACATGTTCTAAAAGTTAAATTGCTTTACTTGATATAAGTATGCTGTCATATAAGTAAGTGTAAAAGGTAGCTGCTTACATGCTGTTTTTTGAGGAGTGCTCATATGGTGCTACAAGCAATTTCTTTTAACTTTCAATCCTCTAATTTTGTCCATTATGTTGCTTTTGTTTGCAAGTAATTTAAAAATATATCTTTTGCTCTTCTGACATGGTATCTTCATATTTCCTTCAATTTAATTTCCATGGCCTCTAAACCCATTATGTTTTAGCCAAACATCAGAGTGGCCATGCCTTAGGCCTCACCATCACTTGAAACCCATTAATTTCTAAACTTCAGAACTCTGAAATTTCTCTAGCCACAATAACCTCTCTTTTCTTTTCTCCAATATTCTTATTCCTTCCAAAACATTTTTTTACCTCATCATGAACTTTGAGACCTTAAATTACTTATAGTCTCTGTTTCCAGCACCCATATTGCCTCATTGGCCTAATATAAAAGTTAGGCATTTCAATTACATATTGTACTTTCCCTCTGTTGCTTACCCACCTTATATTTCATTGTTTATCTTTGCTAACTACAAATTCATGAACTAGCATTTCTGAAAATGTTAATTTGAGAGTCATCCAAAGAATTATGGAGAAGCCCACAATAACTCTAAATATTCTACAAAACATTATCAATGAAAAAATATGCAGAATTAGAAGCAGAAAGGAAATTAGCAGGGAGATATATAACCAGAAGAGAAAGTGGGCCAGTTATGTAGTGGGTATTCATGATAACTTTGAAATGACCCTTAGGCTGCTTTGGCATTGGTGTAAAGTCAAGACATGTGGAGGAAGGATGCCAGTACATTGGGCAGGCACCTGTTGGGGGACTCATGAAAACACAGGCAAAAGTGACCTTAAAGTCAAGAGGTAAATGGGACCACAGGGGATAATTCTGAAATTTTGTGTAATATGATTAATAATTGAAATAGATCAAGGAAAGAGAAAGTTTGATTCAAAAGGAAAATATTAGACGAGACGAAGGATAAAATAGTGTTGCTTGTCAACAAGATACAGTCCTATGAGTAAATCTGTGCACCATACTGGAGACTGTTCAACTGAGTATTTAACAAAATGCATTTAACTGATTTAATTAAGAGAGAAATGGAATTTGTAACATGATGGGTATTTGGGAAGGTAATGACAAAACCAACAGAAATATGGGGTAAAAGAAACTGGTGAGTACATATGTTATGGGTTTCTTTGCTAAAATCAAAATAATTGAGACATTCTAGGGTTAAATTTATTTATTCAATTATTCAAATAAAGAAGTAAGAAATGAGTAGAATAGCTTTTCTAGAATGAGTTATGAAAAATAAGAAGAAATTTTTCTTTATCTCATCTTTATATCCAATTAATTACCAAGTTCTGTGAATTCTACCTCTCTCTTCAAATTCATCTCATTGATTCTAGACCCATTTCCACAAGTAATGTACTAATAATACGAAGACAAAATTGGCAAATTTTTCCTATCCTCAAGGAGTTTGTATTCTACTGGTAATCTTTAGTGCTACCTCTGCAATACTGTTATTATTTCTTAAAAATTCTCCCTTTGGGGGTGACTAAGTGGCTCAGTGAATAGAGCACTGACCCTGGAGTCAGGAGGACCTGAGTTCAAATCTGGCCTCTGACACTTAACACTTACTAGCCATGTGACCTTGGGCAAGTCACTTAACCCCAATTACCCTGCCCTCCCCCCTCCAAAGAGCAAAAAAAACCCCTCAATTCTTCCTCTTTCTACTTTCTCTCCTCCCCTTCATTCCATTGCTGTAATACTTTTAATTATCAATATGGTTATCATACTTCTATTTAAAAGTATTCAGTCTTTCAGGGCTTAATATTTTTTTTGTCTCAAAAGTAAAACATGCTACAATCTGGTACTAAGTTATTTTTCAAAATTTATATTTTATTCATGCCTTATTCCTTCTCTATGATCCAAATAACAGGAATTACTCTCATATCTTCCTCAATGTGCACTCTGACCTATCTATGAACATCTTTTTTCCTACTGTTCCCTATATCTATAATGTCTCCCTTCTCTCTTCATTTGTTGAAATTCTCCCATTTCCTTAAAGAAATCTCTATAAAGCTTTCTTTAACACACCCAATTTTGTAATATATTCCTCCTCAGATGTTTCTAGGAGTTCATTTGAAGCTCTCTGATGAACCTAGCAAATATTTTCTATTATTCTTATTCCTCTTACATATTTATACTCACTTCTGTTCTATTAAATAAAAAAATAACCTATATTACATTCCAATACTCTCCTTCACTGCCACAAATGACAAGTATCACTCCACTTTTTTTCACTCATTCCATCTCCACCCTTGAAGCTGAATTTTCTGTACACTGAACAATTTCTCCAAGGTAAATAATCTTAGCACCAAATTCCATGCCCATTCAATGACCCTTTCTAACCTCCTTGACCACTTTGGAGCATGATTAACCAACATAATTGCAATCTTTATATTCTCTTTTCTTTTGGCTTAAGAAACTGTATTTTCATGGCTCTTCCACTATTTTTCATAATTTTTTTCTGTATCGTTTCCTGATTTGTTATTCCCTTCCCATCCATTAAATATGTATTCTATATGGTTATGTCATCACATCTTTCCTTTTTGATTTGTGATTCTCATACACTCATTACATGAAACTGAATTGTATCTATGTTCTTAACTGGTATTTTGTGGCCTTACTAGTCTGTAAGCTCCTTGAAAGAAGGGATTGAACATATTTAACTATTTTTCCTTTGCTAGTGCTCTACACATAAACAAAATAGGTTATATTTCATTGCACTTATTTTAAGGCTATATCTCTATTCATAAGCTTTCCCAAAAATTCTGGTTCACCATTTCTGTGTCTCTTCACATGAAGATATCCACCTTAATTAAAATTCTGTCCCCTGAAACTCAGTATTTCCAAGACTGAATGCCTCATTCTTGTCTCTTTCCATTTCCCTCTGTTGATGGCATGACCACCATCCCACTTACTGAAGTTTGTAATGTCCAAGTCCTTTGTCCATTTGTTCTCCTGTACTCTTCCCACTTCATCCAAAAGGCCAACTCCCAGCAATTCTTACTACTAGATCTTTCATTTGTTTCTTTCAACACCACTGCAATAATCCCAGTTCAGTCTCATCTCTTCTTGACCATTATAATAGCTTCCTAACTGATATTCCTATGGACAGACTAGCTATCCCCTTTCATCTTTTATATTGCTGACCAAGCAAAATTCTTATTACAATACTCTGCCCACATCACTCCTCCACTCCAAAAACTTCAATGTGAACTCATCACCTAGCCAATAAAGTGTAAAATTACTATCCTGGCTTTAAAGGTCCTCAACAATCTGCTTCAAACTTATGATTTTAGCCTTATCTCATAAATCTCCTTAAAGTACTCTATGTCCCTGAATTAAAATGGTAAATATATTTAAAATATATTAAAGTATATATACTTTAAAATATCAACTATTATAATAATTTTAAATATTATTTCGCCTAAATTGTATTGCCTGTCCTCTTTTATCAAGCTCCTCTCTTCCCTCTATTTTTTGTTAATAGATTTCCAAATACCTAAAATGGGTCCCAATCCATCTCTGTTCATAGAATTTTATATTTAGTATGTATATGTTCATATGAATATATATATATATATAATCCATATATATATATATTACATGACATTTTACTTCTTTATAATATATTTCTTTTCAATATGCCCTCTATACTGCAAAGTCTTTCTTGATCATTAAATTACTCCCCTGTTGTTCTGAATTTACTTAGCGACGACATAATCAGCATTGGTGGAAGAGAAGGAGGTTTTCTAACACCCTCCTGGTAAATATCACAGTTTATACAAAGCAGTGAGTTAAATTATTACTCACATTTCACAGCTGGAGTATGGGTAAGTGTAAGCTGCTAGAATACAGGACAGAAGAAAATGTTGCTATGGAAATTTTAGAAGATTCCTGGGGAGTGGTGATCCAGAGTTAGCCTGCAAGCAGTCCTTCTGTAAGGCAGGAAGATGAATGAGATGATTTCTCAAATGAAGAGAAGAAGATGTTCTTCCCAGTTTGGGGAATCTCTTTAATTATGCAAACTAGTGTTTCCTCCTATGACTTCAGAGAATTAGGCTGATTTTCCATGTAGAAATGCTAGAGAGTCTTATGTGTTTGTTTCACCTTTTATGTTTATTTTCATAAGTATTGATTATAAATTTTTAGCTAAAATTCTTTCCACTTTGTTCTTCTGGATTTCCAAGGGCTAAAGAGGATAGATGCATCACAAAAATAGGTGTAGTTTCAGCCACAAATATTTTGTGTGGACTTTTTAAATATCCCAATATGATTCTTTGTTTAAAAAGACCACATTTTTGACACTAGTATTATGTTGTTAATATTATATTGCTACAAATCAAAAGATACTGGGATATCTGAAGAATTAAAATTGTGATTGAAGAAAAGGCCAATAAAAATAGTAGGTATAAGTAGTAAATATTGCTAATTATGAATTATGTGAGACATGACATGAAGTAAATTGTAGAGGACATATATGAATGGACAAAGAATGAGGCCAATCATGTAATGAGGAAGAGACAGCAGATGGATTGTAAAAGTGCTGTCTTGGTATCTATAACTCATTTAATGAACTAGAAGAAGCTCCAATACACTGGAGATATTGACTATGGAGAATCCAGGTCAATTCAACAAGCATTTATTAGTCACTTACTCTGTTGGATGCTAGGCATGTAAAACAGGAAACTAAGGGGTCCCTAGATAAATAAATGTATAGCATATATAAATTCAAAGTCTGGAAACAAATGATAACAGTTTTATAGAAGCATGACATATAAGCAATAAGCTATTTATATCTGCTGGATATCTCTCTGTAAAAAGGCTAAGCACTTGCTAAATTCTGGGATTATTTTTCTGATATTTTAATTCTTCCAAAAGTAGAAGAGATGAACAGGACAGGTATTCTAGGAATGATTTTGTACTGAAGGGAGGAAATCTTCTCCCTCTGAGGCAGCTGGTGGTGTAGTGTATAAAATGTTGGACCTACAATCAGGAAGACCTGAATTTAAATCTGTTCTAATATATTTACTAGCTGTGTGACCTGCAACAAGTCCCTTAACCTCTGTTTGCCTCAATTTCCTCACCTGTAAAATGGGGATAATTACAATACTGACTCCTTAAAATTGTTCTAAGTATCAAATGAGGTACTATTTGTCAAAAGCATTTAGTGCCTCACACATAATAGGCACTATAAACTCACTCCTTCCTCTTCTCACTTCCATACCTCCTCCTATTTATCTTCATATTGAATAAATTATAGAGTTGTGTGGATTCCACTTCTAGGGGTACAGGGGAGAGTAGTAATAAATACATGTGTTAGGAGAGAGTTAGGGGGCAGTAGTAGGATAGATTTTGTGTTGAAAGTGGCATATGACCTGAGCTTTGAATGGTATTGCAAGGAAGGGAAGTGAAGGAGAATACTACAGGAGCAGAAGTGACAGATGGAATGTCCTATAAGAGGCACAGCAAATAGGATAGTTTGACTTGAATGCCCCATCATAAGGGAGGATTTATAGAAAGATATAGTCAGGATAATATTGGATGAGATGGTGTAGTTGACATTTGAGTCAGTAGAATTACTCTTGTCATTGAAATCCGATGAATCTAAGTATTAAAATGGTGTTACTCATTGGTGTGCAAATATATATATATATATATATAATCATACACACACTTATATAATATACATTATATGTAATACACATATAATATATATTTCTATTTTTTCATCCTCTGATTGAATCCCTAGTTGGTGCTTAAATTCCTCTGGATTTGGCACCTATAATCTTTTCAGTGACAGGAGTCCAGTCCCTGAACTTAAAGACCTGTGACCTGACTTCACTCTTGGCTGCCAGTTCCTGATGCCAGTGCCAGGCTGCCTACAGATATTGCCTTTTGCCTGACACCTAACATTTAGCAATTTTAGCTCACCAGAGCACTGGACTATAGCCTGTCATTGAGCCTCCATTAACCTAGCCATTGAAAAACCTGGACCTCTACCTACTGCCTATTGCCAGGTGCCCCTGCTGCTTCACTCTGCCAGTCATTTGAAGTAATGATCTGACAACCAGCCTGCCAAGATGAGGTCCTACTGATTGCTCTCTGGATCAATTCTGTTTGGCTGATCAGCTCTTTTAGTGCTGTGTATAGCTACTTGTTCCTGACCATTGCTAGTCTGGACCCTATCATATCAATTGGCATTCCTGATTAACTGCTTCCAGCACATAAGTTAGCTTGTGGTGCAGATGGGGCAATGATATAAGAAGCCTGTGAGTCATAACTGGGAGAAAGTAATTTTCTCAGCTGAGGGTGCATATTGAGTTATCAGATGACTGGGCCCTGGAATTCCACTTTGAAATTAATTCTGAGAGTATAGACCAATCTGACAGTGGTGTTTGTAGTTATGGAAAACACATGTAGGATCAGAAAAAAACTAAAGATTAATTAATTTAAATTATTTAAAATTAAGATTTCTTTTGCTTTTCCACCTACCCCTCTCCCCAAGGGGAAGGAAAGAACAAAATTCTTGTAATATCTATACATAATCAAGCAAAACTATTTATCATAATGGTCATATCAAATCAAGTCAAACCAACTCAAATGAACAAGTTAAACATTTAGTACACAATTACTATGTGCCAAGCACTATTAAGTACTGGGAATACAAAGACCAACAGCAAGATAGTCCCATCTCTCAAGCTTACCTTTTAATGAGAAAAGAGAATACATAAAAGGAAAGTGCAAAGGAGACCCAGTATTTGCACAAGGAGAAGAAGCAAGACAATGATGACCAAGACAAATTCCTGAAAATATATTCTTTGAAGAATCAGCTAATCATAGATGGGGTCCAAAGAGGTAGAGTATACTTCTAGCATGATAAGTCCAGTTTTGAATGAACTTCTAGGGCAAGGAGGCATGAATGAATGAACTTCTAAGGCAAACATACTTTGGTATGTTAGAGAAATTCCAGAGAATCAGGAATCATGTATGGTAAGGAATTGAAGGCATGGTTGGCCTGTGAGTTTTACTTAAAATTAAGGTTCTAGAAGAAACATTGCAAATAAGAAGAAAGGCTGTAAGGTGGGGTATACATTGGCAATTTTGAAACATGATTTCTCTTTAGTCATGGTGTGAGAAATCAGACCCTAAATAATCAAGAAGTTGGTAATGAGAAAATAAATGTAGCAAATAGTCAACTCTTTCCAGAAGAATGACATTGAAAGGGAGGGGAGTTATGAGGTGACTGACTTTGGTGATGTCACGTAATGATGGCTTGGGGTATATGAGCATTTTTATTTGTGAGACATAGAGAAATAATAAAAGTGGAAAAATGAAGGGGAATACTCAATATAAAAAGCTCCTAGAAAACAGAGAACATTTCTTTCCTTTTTAAAGGAGAAGCACATCTTTCCATGAGATGAGAGCGAAGGAGAAAAGGATGAATGAAGGTATAGAGATGTTTTGAGGTAGAGATGAGAAAGCTTCAGATGGATGATCTTGATTTTCTTGCTTTTTTTTGGAGGGGGGAAGGCAGGGCAATTGAGGTTAAGTGACTTACCCAAGATCACACAGTTAGTAAGTGTTAAGTGTCTGAGGCCAGAATTGAACCCAGGTCCTCCTGACTCCAGGGCTGTTGCTCTATTCACTGTGACACCTAGCTGCCCTGATGACCTTGATTTCCTTAGACAAGTAAGAGACAAGGATTTTGTTCAGTAAGAAAGCCATAAAAGAAATGTACAAGCCAGAAGGGGAGAATAGGAGGTTTGAAAAAGCAGTGGCAGAGAGTAGAGTATGATTTAGAATTAATGGATAAAACAATTACTTTGCAACAATGAGGGACCATTTGGGAATCTGATAAGATAAATTTCTAGAAGCCTTAAAATATACATAATACTGGCTTATACCATCAGTGCTCAGCAGCTCAGCAATGAAAGCATAAAATGTAAATAATCAGAAATAGTTTGAAGTTGAGATTGGAAAGGGATGAAAGCACATTAGGACAAGGAGATAGGGGAGCAAAGGCTATATAACAATCCATAGTTGAATTGTTTACCTATAGGGATGTATCAGCAAGCACTCCAGTGTCCCCAGGGTGGCTGCCAACACAGGTTCTTAGATCTGCTTTGCTAAAGGAAAGCAACTCAAAATTGGTTAACAAGCTTACTTTAATCAGTCAAATATATATAATTTACCTAGTTCAGGGGGAAAAGGTCAGCACCTCGAACTTCAGAGTATACAGACAGAATTATTAAGACAGAGAAACAGATCAAGTAGACAGGTTTTCAAACTGTCCAACCATTATATCCATACCAAATCAACATCCAGTTTTTTCAAAGCTGGGGAGGGGTGCGGGGGGGGGGGGGGGGGGGGGGGGGGAGGGGTGCTAACAACAATGGCTTCCCAGAGTATCATCTGATCAAATCACAGGACACTTCTCAAAGTGAGCCCCAAAGCAAAGCCTCACATCACGGATTATATAGCCTTCTCCTGTGTCAGAGAATGTAACCACCCTCTTGACCCAATGCCCAATCACACAGCATCAAGATGTGGGCATTCCTGAAAACCAAGCCTCCTGCCAAAGGCTCTATGTGATCACATTCAGCCTATTAGGAGGCAGAGTATATATTCAAATCTAGGAAGGTTCTAAGAGTCTCTTAAGCATATCAAAGGGCCTAGGGGCAGGGAAGATCTTTAAATTTGCATTTCCATTACAAGGGAGATTACTATAATTTCAAATATATTTATACCTTCTGTTTCCACATCATTGTCAACTCTGAATATAATCCTCACTGCTCCCCTATCAAGAGATATATTTCTTCTAACCAAACAGACAAATAAAAATGTGTGATTTTACTAAACCAACCAACATTTCAATGGGGCCTGAAAGTATGTGCAGTCTTCTACAGCCCTAGTCCCCTGCCCACTCCCCCTCCCCCTCCTCCCTCCCCTCCTGCCTCTTCTCTATGTCTTTCAAAATAAGTCTATCTTTTCAAGTCTTCTGAAGGGACAAGCTTCAAAGTTTTGATAATTACATGCCATTCTTTTATTTTTCTTTACACTAAAATTGCTTTAATTACTGTGAATACTGGTTTCCTAGATCTGCTTACTTCTCTTTATGTCTGTTCATATTTCTTTACCTTATGTGTTTCTTACAGCTCAGCAATATCCTATTACATTTAATTTACTACCATTCATTTAGCCATTCACTATGTTGATTGACATTTATTCTGTTTCCAGGTCCTCTTCAAGGACAAACCACAGAACCACAACCAACTTAAAAAAATGCTGTTATGAATTTTTTGCTTTATATGCTTGATTATGTGATCTCTGGGACAAAAGATATTAATATTCTTGTTAATTGTATATGTATATTCCTATTGTTGTAAATCTTCTAAAACTAACTCCATCATAATAATCCTTTAATAAATATTTATTGACTTGAATCTAATCTACCTTAACTAATTTAACACTTAATGGAATATTTGAGGCATGGGGGTTGAGAGAAGACACATAAGAGGTGAAAGTAGGGATAAAAAGGGAAATATACAAAAAAAGAATAAATTATATGTTCCATTATTCACATTTAGGTGATCACCTTCCTTTTAGGACATGGATAGATGTTTTTTCATCCTCTGGAATCATGATTCATCATTGCCAAATAAAGTTAGGTCTTTTTTTTTTTTTTAAGCAATTGGGGTTAAGTACCTTGCTCAAGGTTACACGGCCAGGTGTTTCTGGGAGGGTGCTAAGTGTCTGAGCCTGGGATTCGATCTCCAGGTTCTCCCAACACTGGAGCCAGTGCTCTTACTCTCTGTGCTACCTGGCTGCCCCATGTTAGGTCTTTTTTAATGCAGCCGTAGCACTCTCAATATATGGTGCCACCTATCTGCCGCTAGAATTTACCAAAAAAATGTTTCACCATTCTTAATGTATTCCAACTTTGATTCTACAAATCATAGGATCAAACAAACTCAGTAAAGATCTTAGGTACATTTTTCTCTTCTGACCTAACTCAGGATATGAACTCAAGTAGTTTTGTTTTTTCTCTCTTCTTTATAATAAATTCTGGGTCATATCCCTGCTACTTCATGAATTTTCACAAAGGCTATAAATCTAAAGTGTCTAAGTTCTCAGGAATCCCCTTTATCAGTTGTGTGTGTGTGAATTTATTATAAATTCAATCTCTGGCACATATTGGGATCAAATGTAATAGAAGTAGGTTGCTTCCTTTGTCTGGTGTTGAGTCTTAGACCTGACGACGTATTGTCCTTTTAAGATTCTGGAATGAAATGGAAGCTATGTTGCACTGGTGGATATATATGACTCGTTCAGTGGGCAATCTATTTTTTATTGCTATATTATCTCTGACTTTGGTTATGGAGCCATCTTACGATAAGATGATTGGGAAGTTTTTTCTAAGGTGCCAAATATGAGATGGAGTTTGGGTATATAGGTAGAAAGATATTTCTTCATTATTCTTCAATATATTTTTATATATTTCCTTAAATAATTCTCAATTATATTTTGAAAAATTAACATTCTTTTTTTTTATAAATTTTGAATTTCAAATTCTCCCCCCTCCTCCTTGAGATTGCAAGCAATTTGATATAGATGATACATGTTAAGTCATGCAAAAATGTTTCCATATTAACCATGTTAACCATTACCATATTAATATTTCCATAACCATGTTAGGAAGGAAAACAGAGATGAAAAAGTTAAAATTAAGTTAAACATAAAGTTAAAAAAGTTTACTTTGATTTACTCTTAGAGTCCATTAGCTTTTTCTCTGGAGATAGATACCATTTTTTATTATAAGTTCTTCATAATTGTCCGGAATCATTGTAATGCTGGGAATAGTGAAGTCATTCACAGTTGATTGTCCTTACAATATTGCTGGTACTGTGAATAATGATCTGATTCTGTTTGCTTCACTTTATATAAGCTCATATATTCCCAGGTTTTTCTGAAATCTTGCTATTCACCATTTCTTAGAGTACAAAAATATTTCATCATAATTATATATCACAACTTGTTTAGCCATTCTCCAATATATATGCAACCCTTCAATTTCCAATTATTTACCACCACAAAAAGAACTGATAAAATATTTTGTACAAATAATTTTTTTTCCCTTTTATGATCTTTTATAAGTACAAACATAGTAGTGGTAGTGGTATCACTTAGTCCAAAGGGTGTGCATAGTTTTATGGCACTTTAAGTATGGTTACAAACTGTTTTCTGGAATGGTTGGACTAGTTCACAACACCACCAGAAGTACTTTTCTGTCCCAATTTGTCCACATTGCCTCCAATTGTCATTTTCTTTTCTCTTATGTTAGTCAGTCTGGTAGTTATAAGATGGTATCTCAGAGTTCTTTTAATTTTGATTTCTCTAATCTGTACTGATTTAGAAAAAAAATTTATATGACTTTAGATAGTTTTGTTATATTCTTCAAAATTTCTTCAAATCATATTGTAATTCTTACATAATATGATCTTAGAAAGTTCACTCATTTCTCTCTATATTGGAAAAAATATGGCCTTTATTAGATAAACTACCTGTGAATTTTTCCTTCAGTTTCCTGCTTTCCTTCTGTTGTTGGCTGAATTGATTCTGTTTGTGCAATAATCCACTTCAAAACTTATTATTTTTATCAAATTTTGTCATAAATTCTTCCCTAATCCAAAGATGTAACAGGCAAAATTCCCCATGCTCCCCTAATTTGCTTATTATATAACCCTTTATGTTTAAATCATATACCCCATTTTGGCTTTATCTTGGAATATGGTGTGACATAGTCTATGACTTAGTTTCTGCCAAACTACTTTTGTGTTTTCCCCAGTAATATTCTGTCAAATAGTGAGTTCTTGTCTCAAAATCTTGGATTATGAAACCTCAGATTATTATGATAATTTACTACTGTGTGTCACATACCTATTCTATCCCACAGATCCACCACTCTTTGCCATTGTCAGTACAAGATTGTTTTTATGATTACTGCTTTGTAATATATTTTGAGAGCTGGTATTGTTAATCCACCTTCTTTTACATTTTTTAAACTGACTCCTTTGATATAGTTGACCTTTTGTTCTTTCAGATGAATTTTGTTACAACTTTTTCTTAGTTCTCTAATTATTTTTGATAATTTGATTGATATGGTACTGAACAAATACAGGAATTTAGGTAGAATTGTCTTTATTATATTGGCTTGGACTATACACAGTCAATTAATATTCATCCGATGGTTTAGATCCCTTTCATTTGGTTGAAAAGTTTTGCAATCGTGTTCATAAAACTATTGGATTTGTCTAGGCAGGTAGACTCTCAAGTATTTTATGTGGTCTGCAGTTACTGGAAATTGAGTTTATCTTCCTATATCATCCTGCTGGATTTTGTTTGTAATAACATAGAAATTCTGATGATTCATGTAAATTTGTTTATGTCCTACAACTCCGGTAAAGAAGTTAATAATTTCAACTATTTTCATTGATTTTCAAGATTTCTCGAAGTATACCATCACATCACCTGCATAGATTGAAAGTATTGTTTCCTCATTGCTTATTCTAACTCCTTCAATTTCTTTTTCTTCCCATTGTTATAGTTAGCATTTCTAGTATAACATTGGATTACAGCAATGATCATGGGCATCCTAGGCAGCTAGGTGACACACTGGACAAAGTATAAGGCCTGGAGTCAGGCTTTTCCTGTGTTAAAATTTTGTCTGAGATACTTAGTAGTTGTGTGATCTTGGGCAAGTCACTTAACCTTGTTTACCTCAGTTCTTCATCTGTAAAATGATTTCAAGAAGAAATCACAAGCCACTCTAGTATCTTTGCCAAACAAAACATAACAGAACAAATAGGGTCACAAAGAATTGAATAGGACTGAAAATGACTGGACAATATAAATGGTCATTGTTGCTTTATTCCTGATTTTATTGTGAAGTTATTCTACTTTGTCTCTTTACAGATAATGCTTGATGATGCTGTATGCCAAATTCATTGTTCTTATATTTTTCTGTTTTGTTGCTACATATGTTTAGAGAAATACATTTTCCCTTAAGTACTGCTTTTGCTACATCCTGCAGCATTTGGATTGTTGTTTAATTGTTAATTTTCTCTTTAATGGACTTATACTTCTGTTTTTTTCTTTGACCTACTTGTTCTTTAGTATTGAATTGGTTTCTAATTAATTTTAATCAATGCTTCCATGACCCTTCATTGAATATAATTTTTTTTATTATGCTGTGGTCTAAAAGATGCACTTGATATTTCTGTGATTCTGATTTTATGAGTTTTTATAAAAATTCCATTTAACTAATACATGGTCAGTTAACTAAAATATGACATGCAGGTGTCATGTAAAATTGATAAAATGTTATACTTCTTTCTATTACCATTCAATTTTCTCCAGAGGATTACACGTAACTAACTTTTCTAAAATTGTTTTCTATTTAATTTCTTTCTTAATTTTTTTATTGTTAGATTTATCTAGCTCTATGAGGAAAAGTTCATATCTCCTATAATTCATTTAACTTTTCCTTTAATAATTTGCATGCAGAGTAGAAACAGGACTTCTGCATGGCTCTGGCTTCCACCTCCTTCAATTCATGTAAAAAAATGACTCTAGACAAACTTTGGAGCTGCAGAACCCACAAAATGAGAGATAGAAGCTAACCTCCCACTGAAGGCCATCCAGCAGGCTGGCAGGAAGGGGCCAGTGCAGCACTGTGGGAGCTGAGTCCAGTGCAAGCCCAAGGTTTTAGCCTCAGGTTGGCCACAGCCAGCTCATGGCTGGAGGGACTTCAGATTATAAGCAGCTGTAGTGGTTTCCAGAATTATCAACACATAGATGCTAAGGACAAAGTGAGAGGTCAATGCAGTGTGGACTTTGGGATCCAGTAGCTCAGCAGTGCAGTTGGGCCTTTACCCCCTGGAGAGAGAAGCAACTGAGGCACCATGGCGATGCAGCCACTGCCATGTGGTAGCTTCAGCTCCTGGCTTGCAGATTGTAGGGGGACCAAGCAACCAGTCTGAGGTGTAATCGGTCTTGGTTTTAACCTGTTTGGATATGGATTGTGGTCTAGAGTAGAGGTCCTGGGGTGTGTGAACAGCTTGCCAGAACATGTGGAGGCTCAGAGAGGGCACCCAACTAACAGATTCAACAGCTGTAAAAACCTCAGCAATTGGGACAAAGCTCCACTGTCTGGTAGCACAGTCCTAATGTGGCAAAAAGCTCAAAATGATAAGCAACTGAGAGGCAACATGAGCAAGCAAAAGAAGCAAAGCAAGCAGAGCAATCCCACTTTACACTCCTATTTTGGGAACAAAAACAGATCAAAGCATGGAACAGGAGGAAGACAGTACAGTCAGAACTCCTGCACCAAAAGCTTCCAAGAAAAATATGAACTGGTTATAGGCCATAGAGGAACTTAAGAAGGAGTTTTAAAACCAAATAACAGAAGTTGAAGAAAAATTAGAATGATGCAAGAAAAATGGGGAGAAAATTTGTAACTCAAATTATGAAATGAGTGTCAACAAACTCACTGAAGAAAATAACACCTTAAAAAATAGACTGACTCAAATGGCAAAAGATGCCCAAAAAGCCAATGAGGAGAAGAATGCCTTAAAAAGCTGATTTTGCCAAATGGTAAAAGAATCTCAAAAGCTCACTGAAGAGAATTATTCCTTCAGAATTAGATTGGAGCAAATGGAAGCTAGTCTTTTATGAGAAATCAAGATACTATTAAACAGATTGAAACAAGTGAAAGAATAGAAGGCAATGTGAAATATTTCATTGGGAAAAACACTGACCTGGAAAATAGATCCAGGAGAGATATCTTAAATATTATTGGACTACCTTGAAAGCCATAATCAAAAAGAGAACCTAGAAATCATCATTCAAGAAATTCTCAAGGAAAATTTTCCTGATGTTTTAGAACCATAGGGCAAAATAGAGGTTGAAAGAATCCACTGATCACCTCCTGGAAAAGATCCCAAAAAGAAAACTCCTAGGAATATTATAACCAGGTTCTGGAAATGCCAGATCAAGGAGAAAATATTACAAGCAGCCAGGAAGGAACAATTTCAATATTGTGGAAACATGATCAAGATAAAATAGGATCTGGCAGCTTCCACACTGAGGGATTGTAGGGCTTGGAATATGATATTCTGGAGATCAAAGGAGCTGGGATTAAAACCAAGAATCATGTACCCAACAAAACATAGTATTAAGTTTCAGGGGAAAATATGATCATTCAATGGAATAGAGGACTTTCAAATATTCTTGATGAAAAAAAAACAGAGTTGATTAGAAAATTTGTCATTCATATACAAGAAGCAAGAGAAGCATGGAAGGTAAACAGGGAAAAGAAATCATAAGGAACTTATCAAAGTTGAACTATTTACATTACTACATGGAAAAATGATAATTTTAACTTATGAAACTTTTCTCAGTATGTGAACAGTTGAAGGGAATAGAAATAATATAAATGTTTAGATACACACACACATACACACATACAGGTATATATCTATATAGGAGGGTATATGGGAGTATGAATACATTTGTGAGTGTGTATATATGTGTACAAGTATATAAAGATAGAGGGCACAGCACCTATTTAATAGGAAGGGATGATACTTAAAACATGAACTTAAAAGGTGAGAGAGGAATGTAATTAGAAGAGATGGGGAGAAACAGAATGGGTAAACTGTCTCATATAGAAGAGGCAAGGGACAATGGTTGCACTGGAGGGTAAGAAAAGGAAGGCAGAAGGGAATGGGTCAAACTTATTATCATTGAATTTGCCTTAGGGAGGGAATGACATACACACTAAATATGGTATCTCCCCCTACAGGAGAGTAGGGAGGAAGGGGATGAGAACGGGGATGATGGAAGGGAGGGCAGGCTGGGGGGGGGGAGGGAATTTGGAAGCACCCACTTTTGAAAAGGGACAGGATCAAAGTAGAGAATAGAACAAGTGTGAGGTAGGATAGGATGGAGGGGAATATAGTCAGTCTTTTACAATATATCCACTATGGAAATGTTTTGCATACCTACACACATGCAACCTATATTGAATTGCTTGTGTTCCTAGTAAGGGTGGGTGACAAGGGAGGAAGGGAATGAATCTGGAATTCAAAATTGTAAAATAAAATATTTTAAAAATATAATTATACATATGTATATATGCATATATACACTATTATAATATTTTTCATGTAACTGGGAAATAAGATATATATCCCCTGGGGCATAGAGATCCACCATGCCCCACCGGAGAATCAGAGGGGAATGGGAGAAGATATGGGAGAGAGCAGATTGGAGAACGTAATATCCAATGGGATTGCTATTTTGGGGTTGTGGGTAGGGGGAAAATGGGGAGAAAATTTGTAACTCAAAACCTTGTGGAAATAAAGATGTAAACTAGAAATTAATAAAGTATTTGATGAAGTAAAAAACAAAGAATTTGCTTGCTATGACATATTTTGTACATTATATAATTAATGTTAATATTACTTCATTTTCTATGTTTCCTTTTAGGAAGATATAGTTTCCTTGCTTATCCCTTTTAATTTAATTTATTTTTTTTTTGTTTTTTCTTTTTATGAGATCATGATTTCTACCCCTGCCTTTTTGAAAATTTCAGCTGAAGTGTAATAGATTCTGCTCCAGAACCTTATTTTGCCTCTATGTATATTTATCTGTTTTAAGTGTCTTTCTTACAAACAAAATATTCTGGATTCTGGTTTTTAATCCATTTTGCTTTCCATTTCCATTTTATGAGTGAATATATCCAATTTACATTCACAATTATGATTACTAACTGTGCAGTTAAATCCATCCAATTTTATTCTGTTTATCCTTATCTGTCTTTTTTATTCTATTCCTCGTCAAAAAGCTGTTTTGCTTCTTACCACTTCCTTCCTTATTATGCCTTCCATTTTTAATCACTTCCCACCTTTCAATTATAGCCTTCTTCTATGACTTCCTTTTTGAGTAAGATAGATTTCTATACCCATTTGAGAGTGTATTTGTATGTGTATTTATATATACATACACATATATACATGAGTTATGTATATATATGTATTCATACATATACATGTGTGTACACACACACATATTTTTTCCCTCCTTGAATCAATTCAGATGAACATGAAACCCCTGTAACTACACCATTTCTTCCTCCACTATAAAAGCTCTTCCCCAAGCACTCCTTTTATGTGAGATTTTTCCCCATTGCTCTTCTCCCTTCCCCCTCCTTCCAATGCATTCCTCTTTTTAACCCATCCATATTTTTGTGATTTTCTCAACATAGTTAAGTCATATCTGTGCTCTGTGTCTATGTAGTGTCCTTCTAAATGACCTAATGATGACAACATTTTTAGGAGTTACGTGTATCATTTTCCCATAAAAGAATGTAAGCAGTTTAAACTTATTGAGTCACTTATAAGTTCACTTTTATGTTTAACATTTTGTGCTATTCTTAAGTTTTGTATTTGAAAGTCAAATTTTCTGGTTAGCTCTGGTCTTTTCATCAAAAATGCCGGAAAGTCCTCTATTTTATTAAATATCCATTCTTACTGAATGTTTATACTTAGTTTTGCTAGATACATTATTGTTGGTTGTTATCCTAGCTCCTTTACTCTCTAGAATATGATATTCCAAGCCCTCTTCTCCTTTTATGTGGAAGCTGACTGTGGCTACATGGCTTTTGAATGTTTTCTTCCTTTCTACTTACACACTGAACTATCTTGCTAAATCATTACTTTTAAGGGAAAATTCATGACATTCTTCCACTATTCTCTGTTTGTATATGACTTATACCTTGGAACTAAAATATTATATAATTTTGCTTCCATCCTTGACATTTTTGTGTAAGGCTTTTAAACAATGATTAGATATTTTAATTATTGCCCTCTGCCAAGCACAATAAAATATGCAAGCCTAGAGTGATTCCATGATGCCTATACTCCTGGTTACATTTTTTTTAATGTGTTGTTAGAATGATGCGCTTGATGTATGAGTTGACTATTCTTTTTTGGAACTATATTTAAAGATAGGATGTCATGTAGTAATAATATCATTTTCATTACCCATACATTTGTTCTTTCTATCTTGTTCATTTCTCCTCAAACATCTACTTTCCTATTCAACTCTTTCCTCAGTAACATGGGCTGAAAATAATTCAAGATGTTATTTATCAAAAACTGAAAATTTTACATATAAAGTAAATAAGACATGGAGAGATTAAATTGCTTGCCAAAATATCACTACTAATTTGTGGGTGAAGTGAGAACTAGTGCCCAATCCTTCTCATAATTCATTCAGTGATTAGCACTCAAGCAATTTTTATTTATCTGCATAATAATCTTCCAGTATCCTGTTCCTGAGATATTCTCTAGGACATACTATTTAGGGTTTCTTTCTATGTATCTTTGACCTCAAAACATAATTAGAATTGACCTAATAATGTGATCTATTTTCAACCTCTCCTCCACATTGATATTTTTCCTGTCCCTGATGACTCTGTTCCCCTCAACTCCATGTATCTCATCCATCTCCTGTTTTTTAATTGACAATTCAATAGACAAGCAGAGCCTCTGCCTAATTCTTTGTTCCATAGAGTGCCTTGAACATTACAGTCCATGACTACATGTTATATAATCATTCTGAAATGTTAATAATTCATTTGGATGATTAAATATGCAAAAGGACCTTATTAAAAAGTGACTGTCTGATGACAAGCTATACAGAACAAATTTGTAGGTCTTTCATAGTAAATCTGTCCATGTTGGAATGTCAAGATTTCAGTAAATGTATTGAAAGGCTTTCCAAATGCTCCTTAAAATAGACTGGTTAATTTAAAATGCTACATTTAGGAAGTTTTGAGGGTCAAACAACCATTTTCTGAGTCCTAAATTGCCAGCTCATTACACTGATGGATCACAACTTAGAATGTCAGGGATGTCTGAAAAAAGAAAGCTTTTTCAGAATCTAATGTGATGTGTCAAAATGGATTTAACCAGACACAAGCATTGTACAATGATGGATCATCCCAGAAATCTGAAGAATCCCAGATATATTTTCAAAATCAGATGATGTATGCCTTTAAGTACTTTAGTTTTATGAAATTGGAAAAAAATGAAGGCAGAACAGGCCATGAAGATAAACTAGGTTTTCCCTCACCTAGTCAAGATGCTATGTGTCTGTGTGTGTGTGCCTTTAAAAAAAATTATTCAAGCTTATTTAAAATACCTCAAGGAAAGGAACACCAATCAAGTCCATTTTGGGTGAATTTTCTTTTTTTTTTAATAAAAAACTTTATTAACTTCTAGTTTACATCATTCATTTCCACAAGATTTTGAGTTACAAATTTTCTCCCTGTTTTCCCCCTACCCACCACCCCAAAATAGCAATCTCATTGTATATTCCCTCCTCTAATCTGCTCTCTCCCATATCTTCTACCATACCCCTCTGAATTTCCAGTAGGGCACAGTGGATCTCTAAGCCTCAGTACCTGTATATCTTATTTCCCAGTTACATGTAAAATAATATTGATAATATTATATATATATATATATATATATATATATATGTGTGTGTGTGTGTGTGTGTGTATTTAACCATTTGATTTTAAAACTTTGAATTCCAGATTCATTCCTTTCTTCCCTAGTCACCCACCCTTACTTGGAACATAAGTAATTCAATATAGGTTGTCCATGTATAGCTATGCAAAACATTTACAAAGTGGATATATTGTAAAAGACTGACTATATTTCCCTAACTCCTATCCTACTTCCCCCTTGTTCTATTCTCTGCGTTGAACATGTCCCTTTTCAAAAGTGGGTGCTTCCAACTTCCCTTCCCCCCCAGCCTGCCCTCCCTTCCATCATTGGGTGAATTTTCTTTAAGAAAACAGATAAAAATAGTTTAAAATAATTTATTTCAAGTAAAATGATTAATGCCTACTGTACACAGCTAGCCAAAAACAATATGTAGTCAAGTGTTCAGAAGCTAATTATTTAGTTGGTGGATTTCAGGTCCCTGACTTTTCCCTCCCTTCCCTCCTGTTGCCTTCCTTCTGGCTGCATCAGTGTTCGTTAGCAACTCTCAACCAGAAGGTTGGAAAGTAGAAAAGAGAGAGGGAGATGGAGAGTACATGACTGTGTATTGTTATTGTTATTTATTTCTTAGTACTTTAGGCAAAATACACACATATGTGGGAATTTGACTTTTTTATAGTGAGAGTGGGTGATTTGACTATTTAGTTAATCCATGCTATTGGATGAAATGCTATATTATTATTTCCCCAATACTCAAGGTGAATAATTAGTAGTAAAAAGATGTATAGTCTATAAATACAGAGTGAGCTGCCAGAATATTTTGACTGCACTGATTTGTAAAAGCAGCCAATCACCCCATCTAAATCTTTTGTCAGTTGAATCAATGAATAATTTGCCTAAGATTTCCTATACACAATCAAACTCTTTCTTACATGGAATTTCATCAAGCCACTGGCCATTCTGTATTGATCCCCTTTTATAGAGGAAGAGGCAGAGGCACAGTTAGGTTTCCTGCAATTAATTAAGGTATAAGCAACTTCAAAATATTTCCATATGGAAAGTCATCATTTTCTAAAATGACCTTTGAAAGTAATAACACAATCTCATTCTTATTACAAAAAGCTCTATATTGTTATTTGACTAAATTAAGATGAATACACAGTTACTATAAGCCCTCCTTTTGAAACTTTTATAAACTTGAAAGCTTTGAAATAGGAATTTCTTACCCCACAGGTATTTTTAATAAGTTACATAGCAGGCTTCTTTGTTTGGGAGGGGAAATAAAATATGAATCTTCCTCCAGAGACTCCTTATTTATATTACATTAAATTAGACATGTAGTGGCACTAGGAAAGTCCTTTTAAATCAGAATGGGTAATAACTATTTGCAATCATCAATAGTTTTCACACTGAGAGCTCTGGTTTAGAAAGAGAATAGCAATGAGACTATATGTATTAACTTTAAACCATATAAGACATTTATTTCTGAAGAAGAGAATACCCTCACATCTAATTTTGTGCTTTTTAGTTCATGATCATGAGAGAATAAAAATGCAAATATCTTCAGAAAAAGCCAAAGGACATTTTGTGAATATAAGTCAACATTTTTGTTTTGACGGACATTTTAATAAGTTATTTCTATATCAATAGCATGTTTATGTTATATTAACATATATGTTTATATAAATATATACATATATTTTGTATATTTACATAAATATATACATATATTTTATATATTCATAATTTTTGGAAGTGACTGTTTGAATGTCATATTTTATTAATGGAACAAATTGCCAGTGTGCAAACTTGCTACAAATGTAGTTTTGCAGCTGTTATATAACTTATAATCTTAGTTTTCTTGTGCACTGGGATGTGAAGTGATCTGCCCTTTGTAATTCAGTCACTATATGTTAGCAGCAAAACGTGTCCCTAGGATTTTACTGATTACAAGGCCTACTCTTTCAATATTGTACTATACTATCCTACACTTGTATAAATATATGTGCTTGTATTTCAATACATGCATATGTTCAAGTTCATACAACGTATTTTTATACATTTTTTTTCCTTTTCTTTGGGGACTTTAATTTAGTTGCAATTTCCTGGATATTAGAACCATTGAAATGTGTGATAAGACACCTGGAAGCTTTTTCTTTATTCTTATCATTTCTAGGGCTACATAGGAAAGAGACCATCTGGACTATAGGGTTGGAAGCAGTACCAGATTCTCTCATTAAACATAGCACAGACCCTCACAGCCAATCTGTTTTGTATTTAGTTACCTAAGGAATATGGAGAATCCTATATTTTACATAACTCTAATTTAAAGTAATTGAAAACGTACCAGTCCAAAAGCAACAACTCAAATCTGTTAATACTTTCACCAAGTAATCAGGATATGTCTTAGTCAATATATAGAACTGAAAGCTTTAATTACATTGTTGCATCATATTACAGAAGAAATCACATTTCAACATGATTAAGAAAGTGAACATATTATCCAAATCCTGGGTTTTCTTATCAGTTGTTAATTTCTCAAAATATAATTTAGAGTTTACCCATTTATGGCAATCCAAAATATCATTGCTTCAATACTGTAATAGTGAATGTTAATTAAATTTTGAAAATTTACTCACAAAAAATTGAAAAAAAATCTATGTATTTTATGAAAGAATAAGTGGAAAACCCTTGAATTATCTTTCTTCTGCTGAAATATCCTTCTAAAATGAGAAAAAAAATCCTCTGATAGCTGGCCTTTTTTTTTTTTTACCTTTATCTGAAATTTAGTTCTGCCATTTTCTAGCTGTGTGTCTTTGGGTGAGTTATTTAACCTCTTTGAATCTCAGTCTCCAAATCTATTTAAATGAGGGAAATAATTATTATAACTACTCCAAAGAATTGTTAAAATACAAAGTGATATTTCAAAGCATTTTTCCATACTAGGTGAGGTGGCTGAGACAATGTGTATGTATGTACATTTATATGTGTGAATATGTATAAACATACACATACAAATGTGTGTGCATGTGAATATGAGCACATTTTCATGTTCTCTAGGAGCTTGTAGACTACCTTAGAATGTATTTATGAAGGGATGTATAAAATACAAAATTAGCACATTTGATTTTGACTGAACCTGTCATTTCACTGGTAAAAGGGTCTTGGGGTAAAAACTGGCTCTACCAATCAAGGTCTGGTTCTTCCCTTGATTTTTTTTTACGCTTTGATTGGGTAGGATTTATTCCAGAAATGTAAGGATGGTTCAATATTAGGAAAACTATCAGTATAATTGATCATATCAACAACAAAACTAGTATAAAACCTATTATTATTTCAATAGATGCAGAAAAAGTTTTTGACAAAATACAACACACATTCATATTAAAAACACTAGAAAGCATAGGAAGAAATGTAGTTTTCCTAAAAATAATAGGTAGCATCTATCTAAAACCATCAGCAAGTATTAAATGTAATGGGGATAAGATAGAAGCATTTCCAATAAGATCAGGGATGAAACAAGGATGTCCACTGTCACCCCTTTTATTCAATTGAAATGTTACCTGTAGAAATAAGAGAAGAAGAAGAAATTGAAGGAATCAAATTAGACAAAGAAGAGATGAAGTCATCAGTCTTTTCAGATGATGTGATGATATACTTAAAGAATCAAGTGAAAAACTACTTGAGATAAATAAATTTAGCAAAGTTGAAGGACATAAAATAAACCCACTTAAATCCTTGACATTCCTATATATTTCTTTTTTTTCCCCAAATGCTTTATTAACTTCTGATTTACATCATTAATTTCCACCAGAATTTGAGTTATAAATTTTCTCCCTGTTTATCCCCTACCCACCACCCCAGAATAGCAGTGCCAGAGGATATCCCCTCCTCCAATCTGCTCTCCCTCATATTTTCTCCCATACCCCTTAGAATTTTCCAGTAGGGCATGGTGGATCTCTATGCCCCAGTGCCTGTATATCTTCTTTCCCAATTACATGTAAGACAGTATTGATACTAGTATATATGGACATATAATTTTAACATTTGATTTTAAAACTTTAAATTCCAGGTTTATTCCCTTCTCCCTTGTCACCCAACCTTACTGGGAAGATAAGCAGTTCAGTATAGATTGTACATGTGTAGCTAATGCAAAATGTTAACATAGTAGATATCTTGTAAAAGCCTGACTATATTTCCCTCCCTCCTATCCCATCACCCACTTGTTCTATTCTCTACCTTGATCCCCTCCCTTTTCAAAAGTGAGTGCTTCCAGATTCCCTCCCCCCCAGCCTGGCTTCCCTTCCATCTCTCATGCCATTCCCCCTCTCATACCCTTCCCCCTACTCTCCTATAGGGTGAGATACCTCATTTAATGTGTATTTCATTCCCTTCCTGAGCCAAATTCAGTGAGAATAAGGTTGACCCATTCCCTTTTGCCTTCCTATACTTCCCCTCCATTTTAATCCTTTACCCTTGCCTCTTCTTTATGAGATTGTTTACCCCATTCTGTCTCTCCATCTCCTCTCTCACCTCTTATTTTCTCCTTTTAAGTATCATCCCTTCCTATTAAATTGGTTCTGTGCCCTCTATCTATGTATACCTGTAACACATGTATTCATATGCTCATATACCCTCCGATATAGGCATATATATTTCTATTTCCTTCAACTATATTCATGCTGAGAATTCATGCATTTCATCAGTTACAATTATCGTTTTTCTATGTAGGAATGTTAATAGCTCAACTTTGATAGGTGGTTTATGATTTCTTTTTCCTGTTTACCTTCTCAAGCTTCTCTTGGTTCATGTATCTGGATGTCAAATTTTCTATTCAACTCTGTTTTTTTTTTATTAAGAATGCTTGAAAGTCCTCTATTCCGCTGAATAACCACATTTTCCCCTGAAAGACGATACTCAGTTTTGCTAGGTAGGCAATTCTTGCTCTTAATCCCAGCTCCTCTGCCCTCTGGAATGTCCTATTCCAAGCCCTTTCATTCCTCAGTGTAGAAGCTGCCAGATCCTGTGTTATCCTGATGATGTTTCCACAATATTGAAATTGTTCCTTCCTGTCTGCTTGCAATATTTTCTTCTTATCTGGCAATTCCAGAACCTTGCTATAATATTCCTGGAGTTTCCTTTTGGGGAACTTTTTCAGGAGGTGATTGGTGTATTCTTTCAACATTTATTTTGCCTCTGGTTCAAAAACATCAGGGCAATTTTCCTTGAGCATTTCTTGGAGGATGATTTCTAGGTTCTTTCCCTAATCATGGCTTTCATGTAGTCCAATAATTTTTAAATTATCTCTCCTGGATTTATTTTCCAGGTCAGTGGTTTTTCCCATGAGGTGTTTCACATTGACTTCTATTCTTTCACTTGTTTGGATCTGTTTAACATCATCTAGATTTCTCATAAAGTCACTAGCATCCCTTTGCTCCATTCCAAATCTGAGGGAATGATTCTCCTCAGTGAGCTTTTGAGATTCTTTTTCCATCTGGCAAATTCGGCTTTTCAAGGCATTCCTCTCCTCATTTCCTTTTTAGGCCTCTTTTGCCAATTGAGTGAGTCTGTTTTTTTAAGGTGTGCTTTTCCTCAGTCAGGCTGTTGACTCTCATTTCATAATTCTCTTGCATTGTTCTTATTTGTCTTCCCAATTTTTTTCCACTTCTCTTATCTGCTTGTGCGGGTCCTCTACGGTCTGTAACCAGCTCGTATTTTCCTTTGAAGCTTTTGGTGCAGGAGTTGTGACTTCACTGTCTTCCTCCTGTTCCATGCTTTGCTCCTTTTTGTTCCCAAAATAGGAGTCTAATGTTGGAATCTTCTGTTTGTTTTTATTCCTTTGTCTAGTCATGCCGCCCCTCAGTCACTTGACCCCTGGCCTTTTTGCCACTGTAGGTGGCACCTCTGCCACCAGAGAGAGGAGCTTTTACCCAAATGCTGGGGTTTTCTCAGCTGTCAGAGGTATTAGTTGGGTGCCCTCTCTGAGGCCTCCACACGGTCTGGCAAGCTGGTCACGCACCCCAGGACCTCCACCCTAGACTACAATTCAGATCCAAGCAGTTTAAAACAAGAGTGATTACCCCTCACACTGGTCCTCAGTCCCTCTACAGTCTGCAGGCCAGGAGCTGAAGCTGCAATGTGGTGCTGGCTAGGTGGCTCCGTGGCTTCTTGCCCTGGGGGCAAAAGCTGACACACTCCCACCTACTTGGTCCCAAAATGCAGACTGCACAGACCTCTCACTTTGTCCTTTGCATCTATGTGTTGATGAATCTGGAAATGGCCACAGCTGCTGGTGATCTGTAGTCCCTCCAGGGAGCAACTGGTCAGGCCCACCCTGGGGCTAAAACCTTGGCTAGGGAGTGGCTAGTCTCTGCTCCCAGAGGGCTGCTCTGGTTACTTGCTGCCAGCCTCCACGGCTGTTCTCAGCTGGAGGTTAGCTTCTCTGTGTCATTTTGAGGGTTCTGCAGCTCCAAAGTTTGTTTGGAGTGCACTTTTATATGAATTGGGGAGGTGGAAGCTGGTCCTGCTTCTACTCCACCATCTTGAGTCTGCCTCTTGATTTTCTAAGAGTAGCAATAATGTACTAAAAAGTGAGAGGTATTATCTTTCACAAAATTAATAAAAATATAATATTTCCTTCTGTTTTATTAGATCATAAAAGTCTTACTGCATCTTTGGTCCATATGATCACAGTACTAAAATTTGTAAACTTAACAGTTAAAACCTATAAAGCCACATCTGAGCAATTAATTAATAACAATAATGAATGTGAGAATAAATATTTAATGGCTTTTTGTCACCAACAGATTGTACAAAATGCAGCCAAGTTGGTCATTTAGGGTAAATGAAAATATATCTACCCAAATTTGCCAATCATGTAAATGTTCCCTGGAATGGCATGCTCTCTACTTAGCCAAATTTTACCCAGCCATTAAGACCCCATGCAAATGTCACCTCCTCCCTGAAAGGTTTCTTGACTACTTCAGATCATAAATGTCATCATAGACTATGAGATTTGAAAGTGACCTCAGAGAATATAAAGTACAACACATGAACAAAAATTGTCTTTAAAACAACCAAAAAAGGTCTCTGTTTGAAGACCCTGAATGATTGAGAATTTACAAGTGTATGAGACAATAGTATTTTAAATGATTATTTTTGAGAAATATACATTTTTTAAAATTTCTCCCAACCCCAAAACTATTTTTCACAATGGCATGATGGATAGAGAACTGATCTCAGGATCAAGAACACCAGCACTCAATTACATTCTCTGACACATTTGTGGTTTGTTCTTGATTCTCAAAGAGGATTGTAACATTAGAGAGATTATGACATGACTTGCAATTGACTTTGTTTGAGCGAGTGAGAGCTAGTGACTTTGTGATCCTAGCCCATGCACTTAATCCATGAGTGCCCCAGTCCACTTTCTAGTATTATAAATTGCAGAAAAGATGCTGACCTTCATTGGTAGATGCACTTCTTACCTTGAGTTCCCTATAACAGTTAAATGATAGTTTCAGTCAAAATCAAAAGGAACTCTTTTATGATTATCTTCTGATGTTATATATTTCTTCATGAACATGTAAATGGTCTTCCTAAGTAGGCTATAAGCTCCTGGATGATAGGAAAATTGTCATTTTCTTTTTGGGTGGGAGGAGTCTTGACTACCTCCATTTGTATGGAGCAATAACCCTACAAAGCATTGAATTTTTATTTAAATAAATAAGCATATGCATTTCAATGGCAAAGATTCTTTCTTGGAATTTTAATAGACCATAAATTTGTCTTTTGATGCTTTAGATTTCTAAGATCATATATATTTTTGGGAAGATTCAATATAATTCTATTTTTCAAGACTCAGAGTAAGAGCACTTCTTGAAAGTTTGTGGTCTCCAATACCAATTTACCACTTTAAATTTCTACTTCCTTTACTACACCACTGTTTTAGTCAAGACATCTCCATTATTTTAGCCTCACCCTTATTTTAATAGCTTATCTTTTATCTACACATACTCTTTTCTCTGACCTAGTTCTAGAATTGTATAATCTTCTATATTTTAAATTTATATAGTGGGTCCTGATATTCAATCCGCATTTTTCTCTGTAGGTGATATCAGAGATAGGGAAGCAATTGGATTCACCTTCTAGTGACCCTAAACCACCCTAGAAAACCTTTATCTCCCCTGTCTACTTGACTAAGAGTCCCTAATATGTGAAACATAAAGGACTACCATGTTCTGATACTGAACTGGAGAAATAAAAAAAAGCTTATGTAAACTGATCATAGAAAGTACATAGGGTTGCTTTTTTATAGGACTCTCTTCTGCCTGCTTTCTCAGCTAGAAAAATTTTGTATCTAAAATTTCTGCAACCTTTGATTGCATTTTTGATTGCCTACCTCCTTGGATTCATTTTGTTTGCTTTCCAACATCTCCCTTCTGAAATTTTGATTTTGCTGTTCCTCAACCCTAGAGGGCTCATTTTAGGCCTTTGTGCCTTGCCTTTTCAAGCCCAAAATTTCTGTTAGTAAAATCCTACATCATGTGTAAAAAGCGCACTGGCTTTAAGCTACATTTTTAAAACATTTTTTGTGAATGCCATGGATCCCTTTGGCAGTTTGGTGAAACTTTTGGACCCTTCTCAGAATTATGCGTTTAAATGTATATAAACAAAATATATCAGTGTACTTGTAAGTAGTAACAATAACATGTTTCTTTCTGAACTGACAATAATGTCTCTAAGGCCTCATAGTATTACAATAACAATAAGTACACATGGGTTTGAATACTTCCTCCAATAGTTATTTGCCTTGTCAACATGGACAGGTTTTTGTACCCTCTTTGACCCTCAGTTTCTTTATCTGTAAAAGAGGATATCTTAGTAATTACCTTATAGTTTTCTATAAGACTCAAATGTACACAAAGAACATAAGCCTTTAGATAGTATATAATACACCATTATTATTGACTATAATAAATAAATAAATTTGATATAATATTGTGAGTATTCCCAACAATTATTCTTTCTGCACAAAAATAAAATTAGTTTTTCCTTATTCCCTGTGAATATACTATCATGAATGAAACCTGAAAAGCAAACTAATCTACTCAATGTCTCCTGACTATCCTTATATAATGGAAGCAAAGGCCCATATAGGGTAGGAAAGTGCAAGACATATTCTGAGGGTGCTAAGAAAGAACAGATTCACTCAGACATCATATTTTGCTCCAATCATGTTGACTTCCTTTATTTCCATCTCAGTATGCTTCAAGTCAGCCTCGGGGTGAACTAGTCTTAAGGGGGAAACTTCTCACAGAAAATTTATCACAAGATCTAACTGTAACCCAGTAACAACAAATATCAGGAAAGTTATGACTTTACTGTGACAACTTGTTAGTTATGAACTCACTATGTCTACTTAGTTTTCATATTGGAGAATATCTACCTCCATATTTTCTCTGCTACACTAAAACTTCCTGAAAGAATTGTAGGTTGTAAATATGACAGTATGTCCCACAAATGCCTAGAACATTATTTTTAATTTTGTAGGTAGTCAAGAGATACTTGTTCAAAAGACAAATTACCTCTTCCCATTCTCAAATTTTCTTAGAGATATGCTTGCATTGATCCTTGAACACTATCATATTTTATTTTACTATCAGTCTCATTGTGGTACATATTCTATCTCTCCTATTAGACTGTAATCTCTATCTCAGATCTCTGAGATCCAGGACTTTCACCTTTTTTTCCCCTTTACACACTCTACAACCTAGGATCATAGCCTACACATTGGGGGCACATTAAAAAAAAGTTTCTCTAATTGAATGACCAAATGATTTAGTGAATTAAAAAAATATATATTCATTCTAGTCCAGGAAAAAAAAGGAATGATTTGTTGCTGCTCTTAGCAATTTCCAGGAGTTTCAATTCTTCCTGATTCCATTGTCAAATACATGGCGATTTTTCTATAAGTAGCTATGCTAGAAATAGCAGGGGATTGGTGCAAGCAAACAGGTGGACTGGTGTTTTAGCCTCAAGTTCTGCAGATTGTGTGATCTTGGCCTAATTAATTCCTTTGAGTGTTAGTTGTAAAAAAAAAGAAATAGAAATTATCTGTGTTTTGTTTATAAGGTTGTTGTGAAGTTGAAACAATGTAATACATATGAAAATATTTTGAATACTGGAAAAATGCTAAGAAAATGGGAACAGTTATTATTGACCCAAGTACAAGCAAAATATGGGATGTTATACATTGTTAGAGACAGAGGGGCAAGTTGTACTGTTCCAGGGAAATGTGTTGAACCAGCAGTGACTTTGGTTCAAATTCTATCCCTGATATTAGATATGTGATCAGGTATAAGTCATATGACTTTCTGAGCAACTCTCAAAGACATATCTACTAAATTTAAAGTGAATTATAATCCTCTTTGGTGCAAGAAATTCCAATACATATTAAAAGGTAGATCCCTATATTTACCTACCTCAGGATTGTGGTGAGATTCAAAGAAAGTAAAATCATCAGAACATTTTGTAAAATTTGAATGCCATATAAATTGAGTTATTTTTCAATAAATACTTGTTCTTGCTAAAATGTTAAACATGAGATTATATATAAAGTCAGTCAATGAATATTTATTATGCCCTTACTATGTTCCAGACATTGTAATGAAAACTGGATGCCTTGTAACCTTATGTTACAAATAGTGGTCTCAAGGAAAGAATGCTAGATCTGGAATTGGAGGATATGGTTTCATATTCCTCATCTACTCTCTGTATAATCTTGGGTTAATCATATAACTTCACTATATCTTTATTTCCTCATGTGTAAAATGAAAGGGCTGGGCTAGATGTCCCTTCTAGTTCTAAATGTCTGATCCCATGAATTAACTTACATTCAATGATACTATGGAATCTTAATAAATACACAAATTCCTAAATATGTCCTCCAAACTCACTTTTCCCTTCATTTACTTTACCATTTCTCTTTTTCTATCTATTATCTTTCCATAGGTATTTTATTAAAATTCCAATCCCAAGACAGAGAAGAAAATCAAATAAATACTTTCTTCCCCCTTTCTCAAAGAGTGTTGAAGTAATTTCTGTTTAAGCATTTCAAATTACAACAGATTTTTCAAATTTTCAGCTATTTTGGCCCAATCTTGGATATCTTTGCTCATTTCTACTGCAATTCCCTTTGATTAATTAATTCCCTTTAATTAATTTAATTAATCTTTCTGTTTAAATCTCTTAGCCCACATTTCCTTGGGTATAATTTTGACTAGAAGTAATTTTATCCATCACTTTACAATAACTTTTCTTACAAGGAATGAATGTCATGCTTAGCTGTCACTTTCAGGATATGGTTACTATCTCTTTACACACTTCACTTTTCATTTCATTACAATGTGGTCAATTTTTTTTTTTCACTGACAAAAAATAAGTGATAAAGAGTCTGATAGGTTGGGGTGTGGGTATAGTATTGTGCTAGAGATCAGGAAAACCTGAGTTCAAATACTGCCTTAGCTTCTTACTAGGTAATTCACCCTGAACAGATCACTTACCATCTCTCATTCATAGCCTCAGTTTCCTCATCTATACATAACACAAATGCTCTGCATCAGTTACTCAGGCATAGGCCTTCAAAATCTTCCCCATCATAGTACTTTAGTATCCCGAGATGTTTATCTGTGTTTGCTTATTTTTCTCTATTGCCATCAACTTTACTATCTCTACCCCACCGTCATTTTTAAAGGAGAAAATCACTAACTCTCTGGCTTTATTCCACCTCTAAATAATTTTCTTTTGCAAAGGGGTATATATTTCAAATATATTGCAAACACAAAGGTACTAACATTTCCTCCAGACCTAAGTGATAATCCCTCATACTTCTCAGTCTAGAGTTGTAGTGGATAGGGAGTATGGATTATGTTTAAAATTTCTCTCAGTTCCTATAGCATTGATTTCATGAAGTTCATTTCCAGATGCAACCTGACTGTCAGATGAGCCTATGTCTCAATTCATGGGCAGGATTCTGAGGATGACTCCCACATTTCATTCCTTACTTCAGTGTATCAATGATGTGCTTATTGCAAGTTCAAACTCTGGAATGATGCAATTCCAAGGAGTCCTTGAGAAATTTAAAATTAATAATACCATAGGATCTACTCCCTTCATGGATTCTGGCTGAAAGTCAGACTTTTTAAAACGTCCCAACAGGCAATCAAATAGGCTCCTCTTCGAAATGTGGATATCTGATCTGAACCAATTATAGAATGTGAAGACATCCTTCATAATCTGTCTATTTAAGGCAACTCATGTACATCATCATGTTAATCCCGGAAGCAGTTCCTTTGCACTCTGAATATCATGTTAATCCCTGAAGCAGTTCCTTTACACTCTGAATATGTATATATTATCTTTGTTAGCAGATGATATCTACTTAGGAACCATACCCCTATTAAATGTAAAATGATCGTCTTTGAGGTCTTTTTCAGCTCTACAAGTATGATTCTATTGCTACTCAGATGCTGAACATATCAATATTAGGTTTTAAGATGCTTGGGGCAGGGAAAGTCATTTGCCTCTATATCCCCAACTTTTAGCACAGTGCCTGTCACTTAGTAGGTGCCCAATAAATGTTTATTGGTTGATATATTGGTTTTGGCAAGTGAAGTTAAATGCCTCTGTCTGTTGTGCAAATCAGGCTAGAGAGAAAAATACATTATTTTCTGTCAAATAAGCAAAATACTCATTATGTGGTATTTAATAGTATATCAAACACACTGATAATAAAGTTAGAAATCAATGTCTATCATTGATTATCCTAATCGGAGAGAATTCTGTGAAACACAAAGAACAAAAATTAACTGATTCAATGACATGAATTAGATGCCTGTATGAGAACCACAGAAGCATTACCTTGAACAATATTTTGGTCCCAATAAAATTATTCCAATAAAAGAGTCACCAACTGTTGAAAATTCAATGAATCTAGTTTGATGGTGAACCATAACTGGAAAATGGATATCTAATGTACAAACTATCTAAAAATAAGATTCTTGTTTAACATAACTCTTCAAGCACTATGCTGATAGTCATTTCTAGTCAGTTTGAGAGTGGGGTGATTTCTTTCACATTAGCATCACCCTCAACCCTCTTGCTTCCCATACATTTTATCCCTGTCAAAAGTATCAGTTCCTAAGACTTAACCCTGAGGATCTAATAGAGGAAGAACCAGACTGATTATGCATATCTAAAAGAGAGAAAACTGGACTGATTATTCATATTTTTCTTTGCCTACTATTCACACTGTAACACATTTGCTTATTTAGTCCTTTCTATCATATCAAAGGGAAGGTTTTTGTTTGCTTTCAAAGGCTATACATGTGTCAAATACAAGAATATTTCCTTTTTGGAATGTCATTTTCAGAGCAATTTGTTCCTTTCTGCTTCACAAGTGCTTTTATATTCACTGTCAACTTTGTGATTAAATCAATTGTCTCAAAATAGCTTCTTTAAAAAAAGTTTTCTTTTTAGTAAAATATATAAAAAATAATATGCTTCTCATTAAGAAACAGAACAAAAACTATAAATTACCAATTGTCATTTAGGGGATTCTACATTATATCTACAAAATATCTAGTGATCAAATTCATTAGCTTTGCTTTTTACCTATGTAAACAGTCAAAGCATTTCACCTATCATCACTATGTGGAAGAAGAGAACTAATCCTGCAGTTGAGAACTTCACTTCAAAACTTGCCTTTAATGCTTAATAATGATATGACTTTTGGAAAATGACTTAACATTTCAAGTTTCAGTTACCTTATCTGTAAAATCATTGCATGTGCTATCTAGCTCTTCAGATCTTTTCAGACCTACCCACTCCTCCAGGTGCCAGTTGCCCTCAGCATTTCTAACTCCTACCACCATTGTTGGACAAATAGATTTTTCAGGTACCACATCTCCCAGGCCACAAACAGTGTAAGGTGTCCATCTTCCTTCTCAGATATATCTCTTCATTAATAGGGACATTCATCTCTAGAATCCCCTCCCACCAGCAAAAATGGCCCATTTACATTCTTTCTCCTTTTCACCCACTCCCCTTTTCTCTTTATGAAATTACAGAAGTCACCTTCCCCTCAATGCTAGCCCCTAATTTCACCCAAATATGTCTTACACTTTTCACTATCTCCTTTTTCCTTTTCCCCCTTCATGTACCACCCACATTATAATATAATACCATATCAGAACAAAACAAAATTGATTTACCTGTGGGCAAAGAATGACAAAATGCTGTCCATAATGCTCCTTGTCTACTTCTTCACTGTTGCCCCTATTAGATTTCTGCCTTTGCCCTTTTCTCCTTCTGTACATTTGGGAAGAAGTCTATCATGTTTCTCCTTGCTGTAATTCTGTTGCTCTCCTTGATGATTGCTTTTATTCACCCCTGCATTTCTGTTATTTGGGGTGTCAGAAAAGCAAATAATCTCTTCAATTCTTGTTTTCTCTAAAAATCTTTCAATTTTTTGTTTATTATTGAATATTCATCTTTCCCTCTATATTATCAACCTCACATTTTCAGGATAGATAACCCTGGGCTGCTTCCTGAGCACCACTACTTTTTGGAATATATTATGGCCTGCCTTCCTATGTTTATTTGTTTGTTTTACTGTATGAAAGAAGTACTCATGCATCTTCATATATATATATATATAACATTAAATATTTCCCAGTTACATACAAAAACATTTTTGACATTTTTTTAAAATTTAAAGTTCCAAATTCTCTTCCACCCTCCCCCAACTGTACCCTGCCTGTGAAAGCAAGTAATAGGATTTTGATTCTACATGTAAAGTAATGAAAATATATTTCCATATTTTTCATATTGCAAAAGAAAACATAAGTGAAATAAAATAATGTTTTTAAAAGTTTAAAAAATATGTTTCAAATGCATTCAACATTCATCAGTTCTCTCTCTAGAAGTAAATAGCATTTTTCATCATGTATCCTTAGTAATTAAATTGAGTTATTGTTTGGTCAAAGTAGCTAAGTATCATAGTTGATAATCTTTAAACTATTGCTCTTATTGTGTACAATGTTCTCCTGAGTCTTCTCACTTAACTTTCTGTTAATTCACAGAAGTCTTAATTTTTTTTTTCAGAAACCATTCTGCTTATCATTTCTTATAGCACAATAGTATTCCACAACTCTCATATACCACAACCTGTTTAGCCATTCCTCAATTGATCGGAATACCCTCAATTTCTAATTTGTTGCCACTACACAGAGCTGACATAAATATTTTTAAATACATAGACTCTTTTCCCTTTTCTTTGATGTCTTTGAGATACAGACCTAGTAGTAGTATTGACAGTGTAGAGGCAGCCTGGGGCCTAATAGATAGAGAGCTGGGCCTGGACTTAGGAAGACCTGAGTTCAAATCTGGTCTCTGACACTTACTAGTTATGTTACCCTGGACAAGTCATTTAGCCTCTAATTGCCTTTATCTACTGGAGAAGGAAATTGCACACCACTCCAGTATCTTTTCCAGAAAAATCCATAGACAGGATGGGCCATGGCATGATGACTAATCAAACATAACTGAATAACAACACACAGTTTTATAGCATTTGGGACATAACTCCACATTGTTCTTCAGAATGGTTGAACTAGTTTACAAATCCACCAGGAAAGCTTATTGTCCCAAATTTTTCACATTCCCTCCAAAATTTGTCACTTTTGCTTTCTGTCATAACAGTCAATCTCATAGGTATGAGGTGGTATCTCAAAATCTCAGAGTTCTTTTAATTGGCATTTTTCTAATCATTAGTGATTTAGAACAATTTTGCATTTAATTATAGATAGCTTTGATTGCTTCTTTTGAAAACTTGTTCATACCCTTTGATCATATATCAACTGAAGAATGGCTCTTGTTTTTATAAATGTCTCAGTTCTCTATATATTTGAGAAATGATGCCTTTATCAGATAAATTTGCTTTAATTTTCCCCAGTTTCCTGTTTTCCTTTTAATTTTGGCTGTGTTAATTTTGTTTGTGCAAAAGCTTTCTAATTTCATGTAATAAAAATTACCTATTTTTATTTCTCATAATTTCCTCTATCTTTTCTTTGATCATTAACTCTTCCCTAATCCACAGAGGCAACAGGTATATTTTCCATGGTTCCCCAATTTACTTATAATATCACCCTTAATGTCTGAACCATTTATCCCTTTTTTCCCCTTAACTTGGTATGCAGTGTAAGATGGGGGTTTATGCCTAACATGCCAAATTGCTTTACAGTATTCTGAGCAATTTTTGTCAAATGGTGAATTCTTAATCCAAAAAACTTAGATCTTTGGGTTTATAAAAAACTGTATGACCATTGTCTTTTACACAGCAGTTCATTGTGTATGTAATTTATTTCATTGATGAACCACTCTATTTTTTTATCCAATACCAGCTTTTTCTCATGATTAGTGCTTTGTAATATAGTTTGAAATATGGAAGGGTTAAGTCAACTTCTTTAACATTTTTTTTCATTGATTCCCTTGATATTCTTGGCCTTTTTTTCTTTGAGATGAATTTTTAAATGATTCTTTCTAGCTGTATAAAAAAATTCTTTGGGAGTGTAATTGTTTTATCATTGAATTAGTAAATTAACTCAGAATTATAATTTTTATTAGATTTCCTTTGTCTACACATGAGCAATTACTATTTCTTCAATTGTTTAGATAATTTTTTAAATTACATTCATATAATCCTTGAGTTTGTCTTGGCAGGTAGATTGCGAGGTAGTTTATATTATCTACAGTTATCTTAAATGAAATATTTCTTTCTATCTCTTGTTGCAGGATTTTGTTGTTAGTATATAGAAATGCTGATGAGTTAAGTAGGTTTATTTTATATTTCTCAAAACTTTTCCTAAAGTTGTTAATTTTTTCGACTAGTTTTTTAGTTGATTATCTAAGGCTCTCTAAGTATATCATTACAACATATGTAGAGTGTGGTAGTTTTGTTTCTTTATAGCTTATTTTTATTCCTTCTATTTCTTTTTCTTGACTTATTGCTCTAGACAGCATTTCTAGAAGAATTTTGAATAAAAAATGTGATAATGGATATAGTCACTTCAAAGTTGTCATCCTCTTATGAAATTATAGAATGTTTCTATGCTTTATTCTTTAAATCATTCTTTAGGATTACATTATTTAGTTTTTAATTAGCTTTTAAATTATGTTTACACTGCCCTTTATTGCATGTTTTTTTTTGCATTATGGTCTCTGAAAGTTGTATTTAATGTTTCTGCTCTTCTGCATTTTGTTGTGACATTTTATGCTATAATTCATGGTCAATTTTTGTGAATCTGTCATTTAAACCTAGAAAAACCTATTTTTTATATTGCTACTCTGTTTTCTTTGGAAGTCTCTCATATCTTAATTTTGTAAAATAATATCCATTATTTTGACTTACTTCTTATTTACTTCATGGTTAGATTTTCTTTTTTCTGAAAAGGGAAATTTTAGGTCCCTCAGACATATTCTTTTATTTTCTATTTCCTCATAATTACTTTAATTTTTCCTTTACAAATTTAGACCTTATGACATTTAGTACATATATGCTTAGTATTGATATTACTTTAAAGACTATAGTTCCTTTTAGCAAGCTGTAGTTACCCTGTGTATCCCTTTTAATTAAATCTATTTTTTGTTTTACTTTGTTTTAGATGATGAACTCTTCCAAAGCATGTTTTTACTTCACTTGAAGCATACACACACATACACACACTACACAAAAGCATACAACTATTCTTCACACACACATACATATACACATATGTGTATATATATATGCATATATATGTGTGGATATATTTTCCCCCTTTTTAAAACAATTTAAATGTGTGTGAGTTTGAACTTTTGCCCAGTTCCCTACCATTTTATTCTTGTAAGACAGGAGCTCCATTCCCTGCAGATTCACTGCATCTGGGCCAACTGGATGAGACAGTGGAGACATGATATGGAGTGAATATTACTTTATTCTTAGCAATGGTTGATTGAGACAAGGAGGGAAAGCATCTACCTTTTCCCTTATTTTCATGGCAGCCATGAGACATGAGGGGAACATCTGCCTTTAGTACAACACATGCACTTCATTTTTGTCTATGGCCATCTGAGAAAAGGAATAGAGACACCTGCTATTACAGCATCTGCCATCTATCTACCTATTTAGCATCTGCATTCACAGACCAGTGCTTGCTCAATATATAGGGAAGCACACAAAAAGGTATCATGCCTACAATAAGCTCATAAGTTTACATTATCTATAGTTACATAATGACATGTCAGCACAGCAAAAGCATAGTGTTAGTGTTTATGGGCCATGAATCCTAGCTGCTTGTATCAAGATAGATCCATGCCACATACAACCCTCTACTGTAAAAAATTTATCCTTGAGCAACTATTTTATGTGATAAAATTTTGCCCAATCTTCCTCTCCTTTTTCCCCTTTCCCAGGATGACTTTCTTTCTCATCTATACATTTGTTTATACAATCCCAAAATAATAGACTCACTCCTGGACCATATTTCTATGTATAATCCTTTTAAATGGTCTAATTATGGCTGATACTTAGAAGATACATGTAACATCTTCACATATGGAAAGGTAAATTATTTAAAATTATTGGATTGCTTAAGATGTTTCTTTTTTCTATACTTATTTATGCTTCTCTTGGGCATTGTATTTGAAATTAGGGCTGGTGCTCTATTCACTATACCACCTAGCTGACCTGAAAGTGAAATTTTCTATTCTGCTCTTGTCTTTTCATCAGGAATACCTGAATGTCCTCTATTTCATTAAATATTCTTTTTTTCCCCTTGAAGAATTATACTTGAATTTCCAAGGTATGAGATTCTTGGCTGTAATCACATCTCTCTTCCTTTCTAGAATGTCATATTCCAAGCCCTCTTCTCCTTAGACAGTTGCTGCTAAATCTTGTGTGATCTTGACTGTAGTGACCTGGTATTTGAATAGCTTCTGTCTTTATTCTTGAAGTATTTTTTTTCTTAGAACTGGGAGCTTTGGAATTTGGCTATAATGTTCTTAGGAGCTATCATTTTGAGATTTTTTAGACAGTGATTGGTGAATTATTTCAATTCTTATTTTATCTCCTAGTTTTTTTCAACTATAATTTCCTTATGTATGATGATTTGACCCTTTCTTTCATCATGACTTTCAGGGAATAAAGTAATTCTTAAATTATTTATCATTAGTCTATTTCCCAGGTCAGTTGTTTTCTAATGCGATATTTCATATCTTCATCTATTTTTCAGTTTTTGACTTTTTTTTAATTGATTGTTGATATCTCATGAAGTCATAAGCTTCCACTCGCCCAGTTCTAATTTTTTAAGGAATTGTTTTCTTCAGTGAGTTTTGGTAGCTCTTCTTCTATTTCAACAATTCTGTTTTTATAAGGAATTATCTTAATTAGTGTGTTTTTGTACCTCTTTTTCCATTTGACATATTTAAGGTGTTTTTTTCTTCAGTATTTATTGTGCCTTTTTCCACTAAACTGTTAATTGTCTCTTTATGATTTTCTTACTTTCCTTTTATCTTTTATATAATTTTCCCCTACCACCTTTTTTTCTGATTGTGAAAATTATTTTCAGGAAAGGTTTCTGGGAAGATGGTGGGGTAGATAAGAAAATTTCAAGCACTCAAGATTTTCTTCCACAAAAGAGATAAAATAGTCCCCCAGAGCAAACATGTAATAGTGAAAACAAGTAAGAGTAGGGGGAGGACAGGAGTCTCCTGGGATAATGAGAGATCTGATGAAAAATTCCATGACTGGTTTTCTCTCTCTTAAGAGTAAACACCATCCATGGGGTGGCCAGGTAGCACAGTGTGTAGGAGCACCGGCTCCAGTGTCGGGATCACCTGGAGATCAAATCCCGGGCTCAGACACTCAGCACGACACCCAGAAATAACTGGCTGTGTAACCTTGAGCAAGTTACTTAACCCCAATTGCTTAAAAAAAAAAAAAAGAGTAAACACCATCAACCTTTATAGCATCTGCATTTACTGACTAGTGCTTGCCTGATATATAGGAAAGCACAGGGACCACTAGGCTACTGCTAGGGACACTTCAACAACAAGCTGCCAGCTCTGAGGTTACCTGGGTTGGAAGGCTGCCTCAAATTCAGCCCTGGAACTCTTACCCCTGGAACAGTGAGGGTAGTTGAACATTTGAGCTGGGGAAGATCTAGGGACCTCTGCTGAAAAGGAACACCCGACTCAACTGTAGTGGGGGGTGAGAAGGAACCAGTGCAGAAGCAGTGGGGTGAGCGTGCCACTGGCAATGGGCACTTAAAGGAGACTGGAAGTTTTGGTTTTAGTTCAAGATCAGAGGGGAGAACTGAAGAGGATTTGAGGCCAGAGGCACCATCACCCATACCCCAGGAATAGAGGTAATTATAAAAACTAAATTATTGAAAATTAAAATGATAAAAACTAAACTATTAAAAATGCATAAGTAAAGAAGAAAGATTCTAACCACAGAGAACTACTCTGGGGATAGAGAAGACCAGGGTTCATCTTCAGAGGAGGATGTCAAAGCTAAGAAAAATTCTTCTACCTCAAATTTACTACATCAAATGTTCACGTGCCCAAAAAGAATTCATTGAAGAACTTAATAAAATAAAACTGTTCAAGAATAGCTAAAAAAAGTAATTATTGAGCACAGTAAGTGGCACAGTTAATTGAGCACTGACTTGGAGTCAGGAGGACCTGAGTTCAAATCTGGCCTCGGACACTTAACACCCCAAAAAACTAGCCATATGACCTTGGGCAAATCACTTAAATCTATTGCCCTGCCTTCACCCTCTAAAAAAGCACACGCAACAAAGAGTAATTATCTTATACAAATTAAATATAAAGTCTTCTAAATTTAGAAAGAACTAAATCTCTAAAGAGATAGAAGAAGGGAAAGGATAAAGGGGGGGGATCTTTAGAGGGGAAGGTAAAAGAATAGGTTAAAAGAGGGATGTAGAAGGGTATTTAGATCAATGGAAATGGGAAGATAAGGCAGGGGTTCTTGGGAGCATACAGGAGGGCTCTTTAGAGGGAAGAGTGAGGGAAGAGGTCAAAGAGATATACAAAAAGGGTCTTTCAGTTTATTGGGAGGAGAGAATAAAGGAGAGATTGTTGAGGGGGAGTAGGTCAAGTAATAGGAGGGCAAGGTAGGTAGAAGTAAAGTAGAGGAGTTAGGAAAGATAGGAAAAAGGAAATAAACATAAAAACAAAGAGTAGGAGTAGGATAATTTAGGGAAATTATATATATATTCACATCTCTCTATAAATATGCACATGCTTAATTGTAGCCTGGAGGGAGAAGGGGGAAGAAAAGGGTTAAAAGAACAAAGTAAAAAGTGTACAAAAGAGAAAAAAAAAAGAAAGGCCATGAGGAAGCAAAGAAAACAGGGAAAGCTTTCATCATAACACACAGTATTCAATATTTGAAGTGAAAAATTTTCTTGAAATGGAAACTTATCGCTATATATTCTGAGTCTTTTCCTGTGTTCTGCTATGCTTGTGATATTTTTTCCTTATTTTATATTTGTATAATTTTTTTTTCTTTTCCAACTATATTTTAAAATTTTAGTATTTTTCTAAAATTAAAAAAAAAAGACTGGGGAGCAGGTAGGTGATGCAGTACATAGAGCACTGACCTTGGAGTCAGAAGGACCTATGTTCAAAATCCATTCTTAGACACTTGACAGTCACTACTTGTGTAATTCTGGGCAAGTCACTTAACCCCAATTGCCTTTCAAAATAATAATGATGATAATGATGATGATGATAAATGATTTTCAGATTTAGGAATTCTCATTATGCTTATTTTGAAATTGCCTTTTGTTCTCCCTTTGAGGCTTTTCTTGTGGTTCTTTTGACTTAAGTGTAATCTTCTGAGTTTGTGTCTTGATCTTCCCTTTCACCATAGAGCACCTGAGCATTTTTTATGCTGAAGTTCTTTTGTTGTTATTATTATTTGCTAATCTTTCAACACTATTTCTTGATTTGGAAATTTCTGTCAATGTTAGGCTCTGGTCTTGGAATAGGGAGGCAAGGGCTCTAATTCACGCTTGAAGGTTTTGTTGTTGTTGTTTTAGGTTTTGGTTTTTGTTTATTTAGTTTTTTTTTCAGTGATATTTTCAGAAATATTTCAGGGTGTTTGGGTTCTCACTGTTTTCCTGGTGGTGTGATCTAGGGAGAGATAGGGTCACTGCTCTGTTGGTCCAAACTCTTGTCCTTACCTGGAGAGGTGATCACTTGGAATTGCAATCAATACTGTCTCTCAGAACCGCGGATTATTTGAGGTCAGAAGTGGAAGCTCCCCTCAGAATTTCCTCTTATGACTGAAAGTGTTCCACTCTGTCCTCAACTACTTCACAGAAATGGGTATAGACAATGGAGTTCTCAAACAATGTCTTATCCCTGGTCCAGTGCTAGCCTGAATATAAGCTATAACCTCTTTCTGATTACTTGTTGGTCCCCTTCAGTGTCTGACTTGAGAGCCCCCAAAGCTGCTTGTCACCAACCCCTAGTGCCACCACTGGTGTTTCATGCATATGGGCACTTTCTAACCTCCTTCCCCATGTCATAGAGCCCTCTTTTTGACCTTCTAATTAGTTTTGCGCTAGAAAAATGTGTCACTGTGGCATTTTGTCAGTTCTGCCACTTCAGAATTTGATCTGAGACATTATTTTAATGTGGTTTAGTGAGGAATGATGGGAGAGCTTGCCTGAGTGCTTTTCTACTCTCCAATCTTGGAACTGCCCTCTAAAGTTCTAGTATTTCATTATTCAAAAGTATTTTCTTTTGTATCTGAAGGTCTTTATCCTGATAGCTTGCAGAACTTGTTTCTTAATTAAATTGTTAAATTTAACCAGTGTTTCTTGTTATTTTTTCCCTGGAAATTACTCAAAAAGTCTTTCATTTAGAATGCATTTTCTTTGTTGAGAAGTTCTGTATGGATGATTATCTTTTATAATTTTCTTCATTGTAATTTTTTTCTTATCTTTAGATTGTCTTAAAGATATGTATGTTTAGTTTGCATAGTGAACATAGTTTCTTTTAATATATTTTGTTTTTGCTTCTTTTCTTTTAATTTTTCCTTTACTTCTATGTAATTGTATTTCCAACCTTTTATTCTCTCTTTTGTTTCTGTGGTAAAGGTTTCCACTGCAGATTCCAGTGTTTTATTGTTCCTTTTATTTTACTGTTCAGATCATAAATTCTGCTTCCATATTTCTCATATTTCTTTTAAACCACTTAGGATTAGCATTACATGATTAATATTCTTTTCAAATTCCACAATCATCAGTATCATTAAGTGTTGGGATCATTTTCTTTTGCTTTGCAATATTTATTCATCCCTGAATTTGTTTACCAGATCTAGAGAATATGTTACTTTCTCTTGTTACTACTGTTCCTGTTGATTTATGTTTATGTTCAAATACTTTGACTTCTTTTTTCTTGGAACCTTTGGCAATTTCAGTCCCTTCTGTACTGCTTGTTTTTCCTAGTATTTACTTTCTGACTCCTTCCCCTCTGATTGTTATTTCTTTGGAAGCTGTATCTCAAACTGTTTCAACCTTCTCCTACACTGAGCAATAGAAAACACAGACGAATAGATCTCTCCCCAAACTGACTTTTAGTGGTCAGAACTGGTCCAAGCTATTTTATCCTTTTCTCTTACCCTAAGCATTTGATGGAATGCTACACAAATACCACTCACTGATACAGAGGGTCCTGTCCTAGTTTCCTGTAACACTCCCTCTGTTCCTTATTTTTTTGGCCTAGTACCAGAAGTTCAGAGTTTAAGGTAGAGGAAGAGTTTTCAGCAATCCCAGGATAAGTATCAGTTATTATTTTTTCTCTTTTAGATTATATATAACCTACCAGTGGTAAAGAACCTGCATACTTGAAACCACATGTAGCCTTCTAGGTCCTTGGGTGTATCCTTTTGATAGAAGTTTTATAAAACAAATCCTTTAGTTTGGATTCAATCCTCACTTGAGGATCTAGAGGCCAAATGTGCACTTGAGGCAACATGTTCCCCACCCTTGAATGAGACCGTGGAGACAGCTAAAATTAGTTTATCTTTGGTACATAATTTCTGTTTTGGACAGGTTTGAGGGAATCAGAGAAAAAAAGTCTAGTTTTCCTTTTTGTTGCTCATATCTTTGAGTACATTTTATGCTATTGAACGTAATAAAATCAAGAAAATATATTAATCATTTATTAAACATATGTATTTATATAGAACCTATTATGTTCCAGGCACTGAGCATAGTAGAATAAAATGTTGTAGAGCTTAAATACTTCTTAGAGATCATTTAGTCAATATTTTTTTTTGTTAGAAATGAAGTGACTAAATTTCAGAGAGGTTTAATGATGTTCTCAATATCACACAGCATTTTAGTAACAGGGAATTTTATACTCAGGTTTACATACTCAGTGTTCAAGGTCATTTCAGACATTTTAACTTACTACTATTAGCTTCTCTTATCACTTTATGTTTATAAAGAAATGCATCTCAACTAATACTAGAAGTTCCTAAAAGTCAGGGAACCTTACTTATATGTCTTCAGAGAGTCCCAGGGTCTCAAGAATATGTATGTCTTCAGAAGACAGATATCCTTCCAGATGTACACATTGTTTCCTCTTCAACCCATATGAGAGTAAGGTTTCACCATTACCAGCCCCCCTTCCTATATTGTATACAGTGATTTTCACTATTATAAATACCTAATTAAAAATCAAGGGCACATGTAGAAAGATACTATCTGCACCCAGAGAAAGAAGTGATAAAAAGAAGTATGTATAGAATATTTTACTACATATTTATTAAGCACCTATGTGCTTATAAGTGTGCTTTTAATATATATCACATGAACATATGCTACATTACATATATACACATATGTGTACACACACTATTCATGCATATTTATACACATAGATATGCATATGTGTGTGTTATGGCAGCTTTCTCTAGGGGGGGTCAGGGGAAGGAATAAAAGAAGGAAAAAGAAAAATAAGAAATTTACATGATGACTTTATTACTTATTTAAAAGGGATAGCAAGTTGTACATAATAGACGGACAGTTTTAAAATCATTTATTTATTATACGATGGTATGGAAATGTTTCTTTTATTACATAAAATAGAAATAAAAGAGCATACATATGTCTGGGTTCTTTTGTTTTTGCTTTTTTGAAGGGGGGAGGTAGGGCACTTTGGGCTTAAGTGACTTGTCCAAGGTCGCATGGCTAGTTTTTGTGTTAAGTGTCTGAGGGAAGATTTGAATTCAGGTCCTCCTGACTCCAGGGCCAGTGCTCTGGTTTCCTAGCCATGCAGGATCCAAGATATACTCTTCCACATCTCTCAAATTGGATTGTTATGCTCCCACAATGCTCAACTCTAGGGCAATCCTTTCAGAGCTGGATAAGCATTGTGGAATCTCTGTAGGAGAGCTATAGAAGAGAGCAAGGAGGGAACAACACATACTGCATCAGGGAGAACAACAGATTACGTATATTATATAAATGTGACTTCGTGAATATGTATTCAATGGTAGAGTGTTCTGTCATGTTGTGGATGCTTTAGTCATAAAAGAATACTCCTATATGTCACAAAAGCTTTTAGAAGAGCAGATTGGTTAGTTTATTTCTCTTTAATATGGTCTATGGTAGCCATTGTGGAGAGTGGGCTTTACAGAAATTATCTAGCCATTTTAACACTTTTAATCTAATCAATGGAGGTACTTTCTCCAGTGACACAAATGGAATCCCATCCATGTGCTATTGTGATTTGTGATTATGTTCCATATCCTTCCAAAAATAATCTACTGGTTCCAATGGATGTATGGAGAGACTTTCTCTGTGCCTCCATGCATTTACTGAGTACAAAGTTTTTGCCAGGTACTATGTGTGGATACAAACACACACACACACACATTCCATGCCTTCAAAAAACTTAAGATTTATGTTGATAATCAATATGTTTGACATATGGAAGAAGCATGATAGAAAGAAAAGAGTAGAGAATTAAGAGTGCTGAAGTTGAAGTTGTCAAACTAGAGTTCAAATCCCACCTCCATCACTTGCTACCTGTGTATTCTTAGGTGTATGATACATCCTTTAGGAACCTCAACTTACTAATTTTAAAAATGTGGAGTTGATCTAACTGGCTTCTAATATCTCTTCTTCTTTTTTCTTAAGAAATCACATTCAGAGAAATTTGGGAGGATAGGTACAAAAGCTAGAGGTAGTGGGCATCATAAAAGGCCATTTATAAAAGGAAACATATAAGCATTGAAAGAAACTGGGGATTTTGTGAGGTGGAATCAAGGAGGAAATAAATTCCCAGCACAGAAGTCAGGCCTGTGTAAAGTCATAGAGATGGGAGATGGGGAGTTGTATGTAAAGAACAACACAAAGAAAATTAGTTTGCCTGGACTGAAGAATATGTCATGGATAGTAAATATAATAATACCAAAAGGTAAATTGGAGCCATTTTATGAAGGGCTTTAGATGCTACATGGGAGAGTTCATATTTGATGTTAGAGGTAATAGGGAGCCATTGGATTTGAATGAGCAGTTGAAAGACGTAGTCAGAACTGAGTTTTAGGAATATTGCTTTGGTTTCTGGTGAGAAATTTAAGGCAAGAAGGTTATTTCAATACTTCAATCAAAGGTTAAGAACTGCTCTAGAAACTCCTTACGGCTTCTTTCATGTATTTGTTACATACTGTTAAATCTTCTCAGATACATGCATTAGATGTTGATCCTTTCAGTTCCTTCAACTGGGCCAAATTCAGACTTGTACCATTTTCAGTTACTGATTAATGTTTGCTATTAGGTTTTGGTATTACTTTATATAAATAATTGGTGGCGATTGGATAAAATACCTTAGTAGTACTGAATTCTTCATTTTAAGCAGCATTACATGCACACAAAAATTCACACATGATCCCAGGCTATTAGCAAATTCATGAATTTCAAAAGTGCTAATTAAGTAAAACCCAACACTTAGAATTTTATAGATAAAAGTTTCCGCAAGGAGCCTCTGCCTCCCTCTTCTTCTTTAGAGCTTGAAGTTTCCTTAAAGATCATTTTTTTCCAATTCTTCTTTTTTAACATTTGACTAAAGTGAAAGAACCATCAGGGGTATGTGATGTGCTCACAATGTAAGTGGTAGAACCTGAACTAGAAGATAATTCTCTATAGTCCATAGTTACTTGACAGGTCTTTGTCTTATGTGCAGTCTATATTATAGAGTTAATAGTATTTTGAAATTAATTCATGGGAGGAGGAGAATTTTGTTTCATTTAAAAAGTTGTTGCTTTATATATGCTATTTAAGGCTTTTGTTTAAAAACATTTAAAATCAGTGGAATTTATCTCTGCACTGGACCAAGTCTTTTCTATGAATAGACAGAAATGTCAGTCTCCACATATGATCAGAAAAGAAAAGGTAGGTGTAGTAGTTATGATAAAAGCTCATATAATGTGTTAATTAAAAAATGACCTAAGAGTTCTAAGTGTCAGTTTCAAAAAATCACATCACGACAACAAGAGCTAATGGAACTAATAAGAACAATATTCATAACAAATTATTTCTATATGATCACCAGCTCTCCATACCTGCTACTTGCTTAGTTCAAAAGAAATATCATTCTTTTACTCATATAAATCTTTGACTTTTCACTTACAAACAATATAGAACAATAGGCAAAAATAAGCATTGATTTCAATTTGATATTATTAAGTCTTAGGTACTACTCAGAAGGGAAAGTACTTCTTTATATTTAAAATCTAACTTAATGCATCATATCCTATGGTAATAAATATGTTTGTTTAGACTAGAAATATCAAAGCAATATTTACATACATACCTTGCATTTTAATATTATATTCAATTTTGATTAAATGGGCAATTAAGTATATTAAATTAATATTCAGATAACAGTATTTTAAAAAAAAATTACAATCTATCAATTTGAAGTGATGAGGCTTTAAAATAAACACAAAATAACACAGGCACATAAAAGGATAATGAGAAATACATTAGCTAGTGATAAGAGCCAATAATGCTTCATATAAATGTGACATTATACTTCCACTCTTTGTGCTGATGTCTGTGCTTGTCAGTTATTCAAATGTTAGTCATTCTTTTTTTAATGTTCCCTGGTCCTTAAACAGTATATAGAAGCTTGCTCCATATTTCACTTTCACTTAGAGCAACGTCATGCAGCAATTTTTAGATGAAACTAACAGCTAGGCCACACTATGGTCTTTGATCAATGTTCAGTGAAAACCATATGACAGAGAAATATTAAACCTTACCTCAAGCACCCTCTTTCCAGAGTGCAATAGATTATTGACTGTCATGTTGAACCACATAAGCTAATTCTGATGTGATAAATTACAATAAAAATCCATGCTGTTGTTTTTCCCCCTCATTTCTAATATTGGTTGTAAAACATATTAACCATCATTTATTGGTCACATTTATAATCATACTAATCCACCAGTTATATTAGTATTTACAATAGACCAGGTAGAATAATATAATTGCAAATAGTTCTAAAAATTTTACATCAAGTATACCCATTCACCCTGAGAATAATGTGTATGTTATGATATTGAAAAATCTACTTTGACAATTAAAAGCAGGGAAAATCTTTGATTTGAATGCCCACAAGATATTTTTCCTTCTCCCTTGGATTTTGAAATAAAAGACAGATTAAGTAACATGGTCTTTTCTCAAATTTATGTATCCATGCACTTAACCTTCACCTAATAAAAATGTTTCTTTGGCAACAGTCAAGAAATTTCTCAGATAGTCAAGAAATAAGACTGCAAAAATCGATGACCACGATTGTCTGAGCATTTTGAAAATTCATATTTATAAAAGAAAGAAAGTTGTTTTTAGTTTTGGACTTCACAATTACCTCTTAATTTTCTTTTCATAAATGGAAACAAATGAATCAATGCTTATGTGGTTGCTGGCATCCTGATACAAAACTTACCTTAAGACATTACAAATGTCCTTGATCTTTAAGGTATAAGCAATTAATGGTTTTTTCCTCTCCTTTGTTATTTTCTTTATGTTTTCCTTCTTGATCCTTCTTCCCCCTTGAAACTTCTCTTTACAAGTTCTTCCTCACCTTTCCTAATTTTCAGAGCAATTTTTCAAATGACACCATGCAAAGAGATTCAATGACAATTTGAAATGGCTAGGAGGGACAAAAAGGACAAAGGGGAATTTGTGCATGCCGGGACACTCTTGTGATAAGCTTGGAAGCCTAGAATTTGGGTCTTGAATACTATATAGAACCTTTTATGAAGATAACATAGGAGTTTCAGCAGAAAGCTATATGTTTACATTTGTGAATGAGAAACAAACTGAAACAATGTTATTGAGGTTGAAAGAATGTAAAGAGGTAAAAGCAGGTGTCAGTTCTCTAGATGTGAAATGTCCATGGCCCAAATGACGTAAGTACTGGTGGAAATGGAGATTAGGAATCAAAGCTATTATTAAGAAAGTTGTGGGAGAATTTAACAGTGGGTTGAATAAGGAGAATAATGAGTCACAAAGCAGAATTGGAATTAATATATTTTTAGACCTTCTTCCCTGACAGTTAAAAAATCTTATCAATAGACCGTTAGCTGAATGATAACTCCACTGGAAAAAAGGATGACAATCAGACTAAATCAAGCAGACAAGTAATAGTGCAACTGGGAAGAGTCCTAGAAAAGAATTTTAACATTTAGCATTTTCTTAAAAGAAACAATTTCAGCTTATATTTTATTCATGGAAGCCATTCTTTACTCTGTTGCCTTGAGTGATTTCCACCCTAGGTAGAGGTGACTATGGTAGCTTTAAATTCACCTGTGCCCTTGAAACAGCAGCCTATAGTACATTCAGTGGGAGTACAGTGACTGCTATTCTAGTTCATTCTACCTTCTTTAGAGTTGCCCCTTATAAAACTATTCTTCAGGGAAATGTCTGCTGTAGCTTTTTACTGAATTAACACTCTGTTTAAATATATGTATCAGATGGAAAGTGCACTCAGAAACAGCAAAAAGGCAAATTTTCCCGTTAAGATCATTAAAGGTGTCTGGCACATCTTATTTACACCTGTTAGAAACTTATAAATAACAAATGCCAAAATGTGCCCTAAATAGAGAGGGAAATTGAGTGATTTTCTCCTCTAATACAGTGGTTATTATTTACAAAGAACCATGCAAGGTAATATAGTTACAAAGACACAGACATATTGAGCACAATTCTATTATCTGCTCCTCAATTAAAAAAATGCCCCAAAGTCATAAATTACTATGTAACAATCAATCTTTACTTGCCATTATTCTCTCTTTGGAGAGTATATTTATAGTCTCCTAAGAAAACAGAATAGGTGTCTTTCTTAGATACAACATAGCTTTTTATTTTTCACCACTCTCCTGCATCTATTTTATTTTGAATTTCAGTGATCTGTATATTCTACAGAACAATTTATCCCTATGAAGCTTAATGTCATAGGTAAACTTTATAATGTTCACAGGGTGCAGAAAACTATTTTATACCACTGTAAGTACTTTACAAATATTTTAAATTAGATTTGTCTAGGATTATACCTGTTGGGCTGCTGATGGTATGTTTAACTCTTCAAAACAGTAGTACTAAAAAAGAAATAATACAAAAAGTAGCAGTGAGACTCTTCTCAAAATGATATGTTGCCAATGACTTCCATTGACTTCAAAAAATCATCAATACTTAGTTTAGTTTAAAGTTATTGCAGATGTTTTTGGCATATAGAAGTCTTAATTATGTTTTATTTATTATATAGGTCATTTAGCCTTTTCATACCATGTAGCCATTGAGCAGAAGGGAGATAGAACCATTAAGAGGTAAAACAATTCAGCTCACTATGTTATTTACAAATATTTTGGTTAAAAGACTTAATATGGACAAACATCAAAGCCCTGCCTTGCATTGAGGTTTTGCAAAAAAAAAATGTAAAAATGTGATGTGGGAAGGAATTGTGGGAAGATGGCAGAATAAGACAGCAAATTACCTGGCTTTCCCAAATCCCCTCTCCCAGATAATTTAAAATAACTTCTCAAAGTGAGTTTTAAAGTGACAGAAATCATTAAAAGTCAGGGTAAAGCAATTGTCCAGCCTAAGACAACTTGAGAGGAGGTTAGGAAAAATCTGACCTCCTAGGGTCTAGTCTGAAAGAAGTGTGTATAACACCAAACAAATATAGCACAATCAAATAACATTAAGCCCTAAGGACAGCTGTGTCAGGTTCAGAAACTTGGAGTGGAGAGAAGGCAGCTGATTAGGAGAAGGTTATGGAGTAGCCCTCAGTGGTCTCTGGACATGGGGTCCAGGTGTGCTGACCAGATATAGTCCTAGACTGTGGCTATTGGTGAGGAGCCACAATCACATGATGGTGATTGTGATTTCAGAGGGGTGAGGACCCTGCTGGTTGTGATCACTTGCTAGAGCCAAAGGGACCACACTTGGCCTGGGACTGTAGAGTTCTAGAGGAATCAGAAAGAAAAGACCCCCCAGATAGAGCTCAGAAAACAACAATAAAGACCTGAAGCCTGGAACTTGGAGCAGAAACCAACCCTAACATAAAGTTAACAACGAATAAATAAGCCATGAGGAAATCACAGAGGAAGAACCTGAACATAGACAGCTACTATGGTGATAGAGAATATCATGATCTATGCTTGGAAGAAGACATTGAAGTCAAAACAATTTCTTGCAAAGCTTTGAAGAAAAATACAAAATACTCACAATCACAAAAAAGAGGTCTCAGAAAAGCTTATAAAAGACTCTAAAAATCAAATTAAAGATTAAAAGAAGAAATGAGGAAAGCAAGAAAATAAAAAAATATGAAAAGAAAATCAACCAATTAGAAAAAAGATTAATAAATTTGCAGAAAAGATAATTCCTTAAAATTATAGTTAGACAAGTGGAAGCTAAGGACTTCATAAAACAAGAAATCATTAAAATGTGAAATATCTCATTAGAGAAACTACTGATAAAGGGGAGATAATATAAGAATTGTTGCACTATCTGAAAGTTACAATAAAAACGAGTCAAGTCCCTATTCTTCAATAAATTATTAAGGAAAATTCCTCTGAAATTTTAGAACTAGAGGATAAGATAGCAATTATAATAATAATAAGATAGTAAGATAAATGTTTTACAAGTAGAAATAATAGAACTATAATATTGGGAGACTTCAAACTTCCCTCCTCAGGAATAGACAAATTTATAAAAAAAAATAAATGAATCAAAGAGAGGAATAAATTGTTGGATAAGCAATATAGGATAGACATCTGGAGAAAACTGATTGAGAATAGAAAGGAATATACATTTTCTCAACAGTATATGGCACCTTTGCACAAGACCTTTAAAATTGAATGGCTGAAAAGAATAGATATTAAGAACATAATTTTCAGATCATCATGCCATAAAATTATATAAAGAACATGGGAATATAGATTAAAAGTTAATTGGGGACAAAATAACCTAATCTTGAAGAAAGAGTGACTTAAAGAACAATTAAAAATAAACAATTTTATTCAGAATGATAAAAATGTGGCTACATATTAAAACTTATAAGATGCAGCAAAAGAAGTAATCAGAGAAAATTGACATGTCTAAATGTTTTCATCAATAAAATAGAGAACAGATCAATGAATTGGGTACACATTTTTTAAAAAGTCTAGTAAAAGAATACATTAAAAATATCCAATTAAAAAACAAATTAGAAATCCCAAAATTTAAAGGTGTTTAATATTCTTGAATGTAACAAAGCTATTGAATTTATAAATAAAAGTTAGTTTTATGACAAAACCAATAATATAGAGAAACCATTGGTTAATATGATTTTAAATAGAGAAAGAAGAAAACCAAATCACTAGTATCAAAAATGAAAATGCTGAATATACCATTAGTGAAGATTAAATTAAAGAAATTATTAGGGGGTGTTTCACCTGCTTTTTTGCTGATGAATTTACAATTTAAGTCAAATGGAATAATATTTACAAAAAAGTAAACCACTCACTCTAAGAGAATAAATAGAATATGGAAATAAACCTATTTTAGGAAAAAAAAATTGGACAGGGGCTAATTTAACTATCTAAGGGAGGGGGGGGGGCGCTCCAGGAACATATTGATTTATAAGTGAATTCTATCAAACCTTTAAAGATCAACCAATTCCAATAACAAATAATTTATTTGTAATAATAGGCAAAGGAGTCCCAACGAACTCTTTTATGAAAGAAAAATGGTGCTAATTCCTAAACAGAGATATGTGTATGTGTGTATTCACACACACACACACACACATATAGATAGATAGATACATATATGCCTATGTGTTTATGCCAGTTTAACTAATGAATATAAATACAAAATGCTAAATAAAATGCTACCGACGAGACCACAATAAGATATTGCAAAAATTATACATTATGACTAATTGAGTTTTATGGAATACAGGAATGCCTGAGTTATTTAACATTAGGGAAACTACTAATATTGGCTGTTTCAATAATAAAATTTATAAAAATCAAAGAATTATATTAATAAATACAAAAAAACTCTTTTGATAAAACACAACATTTATTCCTATTAAAACATGTGAAAGCATAGGTATAAATGGAGTTTTTTTTTTCCTTAAAATGATAGGAAGCATCTACCTAAGACCATCAAGAAGCATTATCTGCACTGGTAATAAGCCTTCCTAGTAAAATCATTGGTGAAACAGGGTTGTCCTTAGCATCGATATTATTCAATATTGTATTAGAAATGCTAACAATAGCAATAAGAGGAAAAAAAAAGAAATTGAAGGAATAAGAATGGGCCAGGAGGTAAGAAAACTATTTCTTTTTGCAGACTATATGATTGTGTACTTGGAAAATCCTAGATATTCAACTAAAAGTTGTTTGAAATAATTAATAATTTTAGCAAACTTGGAGGACATGAAACAAATCCACATGAATCATTGGCATTTTTACACTTGACTAATTAAGCACTGCAGGAAGAAATATTTCATTTAAAATAGCCATAGATAATACAAATGCTTGGGAGTATATGTGGAAGCCAAACCCAAGAACTATATGAAGATAATTATCCAGCACTTTTTATAGAAATAAAGTCAAGGATAAATAATTGGATAAATATTTATTTTTGTATAATTAATTGAGATGTGTATCAAATTAATGTTACAAAAAGGAGAATTCTATCTAATCTACTTATTCAGTGCCATCCCATTTTACATACTAAATATAATATTGAGCTAGAAAAAAAAATAATAAGATTCACTTGGGATTCTAGAAGGTCAAGCATATCAAAGGAAAGAATGAAAAAAAAGTAAAGGAAAGAAGTCTAACAGTGCCAAATTTTAAGTTGTAATAAGGTGGTAATTATCAAAACTTTCTATTACAGGTTAAAAATACTGAGTGATAATTTGGTGGGATAAAGTAATAGAGCACACATATAATAGCCAGGAAGAAATTATTAAAGCAATCTTATGTTTGATAAATGTAAATATTTCAGCTTTTAAGATAAGAATTCATTATTTAGCAAAACAAATAAATGAATGAATGAATGAATGAATGAATAAATAAAGGACGGGGACGGGAAAGTAGTCTGGCAAAAATTAGACATACACCAATATCTTACAACATTTCTCAAGAAGCGGTCAAAATGAATGCCTGATATATACATAAATGGAGATATCATAAGTAAATCAGAAGAATATGGACCATATTATGTATCAGATTCACCAATAGGAGAAAAATTTATGAATAAATAAGAAAAATTTATGAATAAATAAATAATGACATATGAAATTTATAGTTTTTATTATATTTGAGGGGGAAATATACACAGTTTATCAGAAAATGCCTCATATTTCAAATAATTAGAGAATTTATGAAATTTATGAGAATATGAGTCATTTACAAATTGATATATGGTCAAACAATATGAACAGACAGTTTATGGCAGACGAAATCAGAGTTATTTACAATCATATGAGAAAAACAAAAGTTAAAACAACTTTTAGGTACCATCTCACATACATCTGGTTGACTATAATGATAGAAGGGAAAAATGACAAATTTTGAAGGAGATGCAGAAAAACTGGGACACTAATACATTGTTGGTGGAACTATGAACTAATCCAACCATTTTGGAAAACAACCTAGAATTATGCCCAAAGTGATAAAACTGTGTACACCTTTTGATCCAGTAATATCACTATTAATTCTGTTTCTCAAGAAAATCGGGGGGAAAAAAGCATATATTCTTAAATATTTATAGGACCTTTATTTGTGATAGCAAAAAAATTGAGAGGATGCCCATCAATTGGTGAATGGCTGAATAAGTTTTGGTATAGGAGTGTGATAGAATACTATTGTGGCATAAGAAATGACTAGCAGGTTGATTAAAAAGAAAACATGGAAAGACGTGCAAGAAATATTGAAGATTGCAATAAGCAGAACCAAGAAAATGTTGTATACAGTACTAACAATAGTGTTCAAAGAGTAACTGTGAATGACTTAGCTATTCTGAGTAACATGAATATTCAAATAGACTACCAAGGACCTATTCAGGAAAATGCTATTCATCTCCAGAGAAAGAACTGATATACGGAAGTATGTATTATATGCTTTCACATATATGTCCATATCAAATGTTGGCCTTCTTTAGTATAGGGTTGGGAAGAAGGGAAGGAAACAGCTCAGAACTCTTGATGAAGCAAAAAATAAAAAATAAAAAGAAAGTTGTAAAAAATATTGTGATATGACTTTTTTTTTTACAAACCTACCACAGAATTGAAACAAGGTCAATGTAATTGGGGCTTTGCCCAATGGTAAATGCCACAGGATTATACATTATAGAATGACATGGTTCTTGAAAAGATCTCAGGAATCATCTAGTCTAGCCCTGTCACTTTACAGCTAAAGAAGTTTAAGTTAAGAGATGTATTCAAAGTGCATGAATAATAATTAGCAGATCTCAAGATTTTAACCCAGGTTCTGGGCCTCAAAACTCACTTATTTTTCCATTATAGTTTGCTCTTAAGCTTCAGGAATTTGGAGGGCGCTTGGCAGCACTAACAGTTTTTCAGAAGCATAGAAACAAAAGCTTAGCATTAGGTTAATAAGAATAATTCGTTAAAATGAGAAAGTTCCAGATGGTGGTCTGCTGTTTCTTTTTTCCTAAGCACTTGCTTCTGCATGAAACTTTTCCTGACCTGCCCCCTTCCTTTACACAGCTTTTGTGCAGGGGTGGGGAACCTGTGGCTTTGAGGTTCCATGTGGCTTTCGAGGTCCTTGGGTGTGGCCTTTTGACTGAGTCCAAGTTTCACAAAATAGATCCTTTTATTAAGAAGATTTGTTATGTGAAGTTTGATTGAATAAAAGGGCCACAACTGAGGACTTAGAGGGCCACATGTGGCCTTGAGGCTGCAGATCCCTAACCCCCTCCTAGTGCCTAGTATCTAATTCATGTCCATCAATCAATCTGTCTATCTATCCATCTGTCTGTCTGTCTTTCTATCTATCTGCCTGCTTGTCTGTCTGTCTGTTTAAGTTTGCTACCCTTGATCCTCAAAGGAAGGTACCGTTTTCCTTTTTGCATTTTTATGTTCAGCATCTAGTAAGGTGCCTAGAACATAGGAATTACATCTTTGTTAGCTGAATTGCCTTTCTCCCCCAATTCATATCTAGCTTCATGCTACTGATAGGAGGACCTAGCAGGTGTTACTTGCCCAAGTGCAAAATTTTCTAGTTACTAATCTGCTTTCCATAACTTCTCAATCCAATTACATGCTTGCACCACAAGAGAAGACTGTATTCTTCCTATAATATTCTATACTTTTCTGGAAACCCTTAGAGGGGGAGCAGTTACTTTCAGAATCAATTTAAATTATGTTGCTGTAGCCACTGTTAGAATAAAGATCTCCTTCAAGACAGGGACTGTTTTGCATTTATTTTAATCCCCAGCACTTAACACAGTGACTGACTAATAAGAAAACCCATTTTTACTTATTTAGCCTATTATCATAACTTCAGTTATTGAACATAAGCTTTTTTTTACCATTGCCATTACTTGTGACCAATGATAATTCTGAGGAAGCTCTCATTTGCTTTGTATAACCAAATAGAGACCACCCTCCCTCTAGCACTTTCATAGCCTAAGGGAATGATCATTAGCACAGCAACTAAAAACATAAATGAAGTACAATACTGAAGCCAATTTAGTCATTTGGAATCATTCCAAAAATGTCAGAAAGAAGGCATGATAGTGGGTAACTAAATAGCAATACTGATTAGGAAATAGGGATATGAGATGTTGGGGACAGGAGGTCAATTATATTTTATTTCACACTAGACAATTGCTTGTCTATATATGATTTAATACTAGAATACATCATCTTCTGTGTGCCATAATTTTGTTTTGTATGTATTGTGAGATTTAAGGAAATTTCTTAGGATTTTTATTGCCTATTCAGTAGTGAGCCTGTACCTCAGGTAGGCACCATTTAGTACGTAGTAGCTATTGACCAGGATAGAATAAGCACAGTAGTTAGCCATGTTCTAAGTGTGGATAACTGAGAGGAACAGATGTATATTATGATCAGAGATGTAGAGATGAAAGAAACCTTAGAGATCACCTAATTACCTCTTTATTTTGAACATGAGAAAATTGAGATATAAAAAAGCTAAGTGACTTGCCCATTTTCCCCAATGATATTCAGCATAGTCAGAATTTGAACTCATGCAATAATCCTGTTTCAGTTTACCTAAACAGAAGTGATGTTTTTGTCCTCCAGACTACAATAGTATTTATGTCAATGGTATATTTTAAGTATTTTGTATATCCTCTCCTTTTCCCAATATGAAGGTTTTTAAATTAGAGATTATGCGTTATGCATTTCTGATAATTGCTCTGCAATAAATACATATTTGAATGTAAACAAAATATAAGAGACAATCTCATTGAAGGAAATGAATTTTTCATTTTTAATTGTATCTCTAGTACCTAGTACAGTGTATTGCACATTAAAAGACCTTATAAATTTTGGTTGATTGAATGAAAAATTATTCAGTTAAATCTGTATGCTGGAGACAGAAGCAAAAAAATATATTTAGTTTCCTAATTTGTAGGATAAATCTTTTTGCTTATATATGTTTATCTTTTTTTTCCAACTTTTTAATAGGTTTATAGCTCTCTTTTTACTTAGTTATTATTCAGGCCATATGTTAATTATTTGTTTACCACTTCTTTGTTATTATGAGCATTATATTTGCTAATTAGCTCCTACATTTTTTCCCTCAAAACTTCATAATTCCTGCTGCCACACACCATCCCCAAACTATGTAATGACAATGGACTATTTTCTGAAAGGGCATTATATGGTATTTCCCAAGCTTTTCTTAACTCACTCACTGAGAACTCCTCTGCTCTATGAGTGAATGACCCTTCTATTTTAACACCTGTTTCATAAAGGGGACCAAACCTTATTTTCTTTGATATCTTGAAATTGTCACAGAAAAAGAAAGCCATTTGAACAGAACTAGTTTTCTTCACACTCTGTACTTATTTAGTGTTCATCACCTCCCAAATTAGAAAACTAATTTTGTTCAAATGGTTTTTAGGTCTACGAAAGGGTTTAGACCAGGAAAAGTCATATGCCCTAGACAATGTGAAGAATTATTTGGCTCAGCAAAAGCTTGTCTTAGCTCAATCAAGATGAAAGTAAAGAAATTCTGAAGGGAGGATTCCTATAGCCCTAAATAAAAAGAGACCCTATTCATTTGTGTAAAAAAAATCCAAAGCTGAATAATAATAAAGAACAAGCTAAGAGAAAAGAACACATCTGAAGCAATTAATAGCTACACAATACTAGTCTTTAATGTATGCTTTAGGAATAGTGAAATTTATTATAATAGAAATTTATAAAAGATACTATTGCTGGTTACACACCAATGGATTTGTTAAATATAACCTCTGGATGGAGTCTATGAAAAACTAAAAATCTAAGAGTGGAATCATAAGCAGTACCTAGGCAATCTAAAGATTAATATTGCCAACAGTGTATCAACAAAGTATTTAGCAAATATCTGAGTCATGCAGATTTGTTTGTGGTTATGATGACAATTCCAGACAATTCCAGATCTTTGAATCTACTGAAAACCTACTAAGACATGACCTAGTACCTAGAGTATGAATCAGAAGCTTCCTGTGTTTCATAGACTAACAGATTACAGGTTCTCATACTGCCACCACAATCCCCTTTTTTTCTGAAGAACTCAACCAATAAATTCTACTGGGAAATCATTATTACAAATGAAACTGTTGTCTATAATCACTCAGGCATAGTAATGATTCATTAAAAACTTAAGAACAATGTTTTAGTAGCTTTCACTATTGAAAATATGCACAATCTCCTTAGTACATGGTATTTTTTGAAAAACAGAAAACCAGGGAATAGGGTAGGGGATATAGCATGTCTATTGGCCTATGTACTACTGGATTTGTGCCAAGAATGATTTTAGAGAACCTACAAAGAAAAGCTTTCATGCTAATACTTTTATTTAAAAAGAATTACTATGTCCATTTGTACGTTTGTCCATAGAACATTGGACAACGAGTTTTTTTATTTTTATTTTTTGTTTTTGTAGGGGGAAGTCAACGCAGTTGGGGTTAAGTGACTTGCCCAAGGTCACACAGATAGTAAGTGTTAAGAGAGTGAGGCTGGATTTGAACTCAGGTCCTCCTAAATTCAGGGTCAGTGTTCTATTCATTGTACCACCTAGCCGCCGCAGATAATGATTTTTTTTAAAAGAAATCTTAATAGGATAGCCACTCAGGCCTGTACTGTTTATATCAGAATCCCTTCAAAGAGATAGAAAGAACGAGACAATAACAATGAAACTCACATTTTAACCTTTTAACCCCAAGAGTTCCTAGATAATATTTTAGCAGCAGCATATTCTTTCTTCCTCCTTAAGGTTTTCTTTATTTTCTCTAGCTCTCCAAGTAACTTTATAATATTTATAATAGTTTAAAACAAAGAAACAAAAAATAAAAGAAATTCAGAAACTTCTGCCTAAACTTCAGTCTAAACACCAGTCAAATAAACAGTTTGGCATCTAGTCAACAAAACAATTGGTAGTTTGAATTTTTCATTTCCCAGCCTTGTAGCCATTTAGAAAACACTTTTAATCTCCTATTTAAAAGCTTGTTAAACTTCCTATTTACATCTTGTTAAAATGTAATGATCTATAGTAAAAAAAAACAAATCCTTCAGAAACAGTTCTGGGCAATATTCTTGCTGACAAGAGTTGGGGTAGAAAGGCAGCATAATGCTATTGTAGTAGGAGTGCTGAATTAGAAATTAAAGGTCATAGTTTAAATTACCCTTCTTGGCATTTATTAGCTGAGTGACCTTTGGCAGATCACTTACTTCTCTGTGCTTCCATTCCCTCATCTATTTAATGATGGGTTTGGGATAGATGGCTTCAAGTAACTTCTAGGTCTAAATCTGTGATCCTAAAAAAGCAGACTATATATAAGGCAGCCTGTAAAAGTTAAAGACTTAGGGGAACCAGTCTACAGGTGTTTAATGTATAAAATTTCCTTATTCACTTAAATGTCAATACCTATTACTTGATCAACTACCACCTAGAGATTTCTGTTTGAAAGGGGGTAATAATCTTCATTTTTAAAGAAAAAATAGTGAAAGTTCTTTGTGGTAGAACAAATTAAAGTAAAAGGAATTCATCTTTTTAATAGTATAAGGTGTGACCATACACTTTTTTTCAGTAGAACAATAGGGTCTGAAGTGAACACTAAGATAATCCACAAGGATGCCACAAGAAAAGTTGTGAACTCTTAGGTCAAAGATAAGATATTCTAATCATCCAGGAATGTACAGATCTTGCACTAAGTATTCAAAATCACAAACAAAACAAAACAAAACAAAAAAAGACAAAAAAAACCCTATATTCCTAATAAAGGGAAAAAGAAAGATGAAAATACAGAAGGGAATATTCCAAAAGAAAGGAAGATAAAATTGACTTTAGTATAATTTACTCAGCAAAACAGGGAATCTGTAAAGGGAGAAGAGTGAGGTAGAATAGGAGTGGGAAGGACTTCACAGAATTATATTCATTCTTAGAAAATCGCAGTATTGTGGAGAATATTACAAAGAGAAACTCAACAGATAAAATACATAAAAGAATGGTAAACACATGAAATTACCTTGAAAGTCCTGAGCTAGGTGAAGAGACAGTGTTTACATACTAATAGGGGAAGTAAAGCAAATTGTCCCTTGGGAGTCTGAACTTGCTTAAAGGTCCTTGAGGAAACAAAGAAAACTCAAATTCTGGACTTGGATATTAAAGAAAAAAGTGTAGCTCCTTTGAGTTGTGGTCTCTATTTTTTTTAATCTATCAGTAAAAAATTTGATCTCATGATACATGTATGTGCATGTGTTTTATTTATTATTCAGCCCTTTCAGTTGTTCCTAACTCTTTGTAACTCTTCATTTTACAGGTAAGGAAATTAAGGCTGAGAGAGCCAGAGGTGGAGAACCTGTGCCCTTGAGGCCACATGTGACCCTCTAAGTCCTCTAGAGTAGCTTAAGCATATAGCTTAGTCACCCAAAGAGTAATCCACTAAGGCAGGATTTAAATTCTTGTTTTCCTGATTCCAGGCTGCTAAAATATTCAACACTAAAAAATAATTTATTATTAATATTTAGTGTGAAGAATGTGATTAAATATGCTCTGTGTTTTTAAATCTTAGTTTAGTAGTTTGTGCTACAAAGGTCTGGTTCTAAGTTCAGTTCATTTTAATATCTGCTTCCAGTGACTATAATAACTGAAAGATACCTCATAAAGACATGAAAATCAAAATTGAATTACAACCTTGAATGTAGGTACTAAATCATAATACTCATTTTTTGTTTTAAAGACAATTAAATAAAAAGCTAATATATTTATAGGACAGCTACATGTAGCAGTTACTACAGCATGTGGGTCTGAGGTCAGGAAGATCATAATTAAAATCCTGCCTCAGACACTAGCTGTGTGAATATGGCCAAGTCACATAGAGCTGTTTGCCTCAGTTTCCTCATTTCTAAAATGAGCTGGAGAAGAAAATGGCAAATAGCTCCAGTACCTTTTCCATAAACCCCAAATGGAATCATCAGGAGTTAGACAACTGAAATGAGTGAACAGCAATATATTTCTATTTAAAATATGCATGTATTAGAGTCTTTAGGAGATACACTATAAATTATTAAAAACATTCTAATAATGGAAACATTTCTAAAAAGATATTTTCAAGATACTTTCTATTAAGTACAACTTGCTTCTTCAAAGGCAGTTATTTTGCCATACAATATTTAAACATCAAATTTACGTAGAAGGAATAGATTAAATGTATATATGTTTATTTATTTATTTATTGGTAAATATCTGCTAGGTAGCACACTATTGCCAGGAATTTTTCACAACAAGGTCAGCAGATTTGGAATGCCTTTTTTTAACCTTTCAATTTATTTGTTTTAGTTTTCAACATTCACTTCCACAAGATGTGAGTTTCAGATTTTCTCCCAATCTCTCCCCTCTCCCTACCCCATGAAAGCATGTGTTCTGATAATCCTTCCCCCAATCTGCCTTCCTTTCTTTCACCCCTCCCCCCTTTTCTCTTATTCCCCTTTCCCTTTGGTTTTCCTGTAGGGTAAGATGGATTTCTATACTCCATTGCCTGTATATCTTATTTCTCAGTAGCTGTGATAGTAATGGAATATAAAGATCCCCCTGTATTGGCTTGGTTTTCAAATTGATTGTGTTAAAACCCAGAGTTTGTTAATCCCACCTGTGGGATGGACTTGTTGACGTGAAAAGAGAGTCCTGAACTGGGAGGAGCTGGTGAGGTAGATTTGGAGAGACACAGGAGAGAGGCAGAAGAATTTTTTGGAAGGAGCACTTGTGGAGGCAGAAAGAGACTGAGAAGATCACTGAGGGCCACTTTGAATTGCCCTGGACTTTTGAGACCTGCCCCCAGAGCTGCCAAGGACTGAGGAGACATGGCTGTTTTGCTGGTACTTTGTCTGTCTGTTTTGATGTTGTTTTGCCAGATTTGTCCACTGGTGAAAGACAGTCCTGTTGTTGAAGAAGTCCTGGAACCTGGCTGTTGGTTAAGAGCTCCTGAGACTGTCCTGCAGATAGAGAGTGAACACTGTCCACTGGTGAAGGACAGTGCTGTTGTTGCAGGATTTCTGTAAACATACAACAAGAAAATCCTTCTTCAGGAATTCTGAACCAACAGAAAGGTTCCCAGACCCCTGCAATATAACCTGGCTATAATATTCCTAGAACTTTTCTTTTTGGGATGTTTTCCAGGAGGTGATTGGTGGATTCTTTCAACCTCTATTTTGTCCTCTGGTTCTAAAACATCAGGGCAATTTTCCTTCAGAAGTTCTTGAAGGATTATTTCTAGGTTCTTTTCATGATGATGGCTTTCAGGTAGTCCAATAATTTTTAAATTATCTCTCCTGGAACTATTTTCCAGGTCAGTGATTTTCCCAGTGATATATTTCACATTGCCTTCTATTTTTTCAATTGTTTGCTTCTGTTTAACAGTATCTTGTTTTCTCATAAAGTCACTAGCTTCCATTTGCTCCAATCTAATTCTGAAGGAATGATTCTCTTCAGTGAGCTTTTGAAATTCTTTTTCTATCTGGCAAATTTGGCTTTTTAATGCATTCTTCTCCTCATTGCCTTTTTGAGACTCTTTCGCCATTTGAGTTAGTCTATTTTTTAAGGTGTTATTTTCTTCCATCAGGTTGCTGACTCTCATTTCATAATTTTCTTGCATAATTATCCTTTGTCTTCCCAATTTTTCCTCCACTTCTCTTATTTGGATTTCAAAATCCTTCTTAAGGTCCTCTATGGCCTGTAACCAGCTCGTAGTTTTCTTGGAAGTTTTTGGTGCAGGAGTTCTGGCTTCACTGTCTTCCTCCAGTTCCATGCTTTGATCCTTTTTTTCCCCAAAATAGGAGTGTACAGTTGGGTTGCTCTTTTTGATTTGCTTCATTTGCCTGCTCATGTTGCCACTCAATTACTTGACTTTTGGGTTTTTGCCACAGTAGGACTCTGCCACCAGATTGGGGAGCTAAGGCCAAACGCTAGGGTTTTCTCAGCTACCAGTTGGGTGCCCTCTCTGAAGCCTCCACACTCTCTGGCAAGCTGATCACACACCCAAGGACCTTCACCCTAAACCACATTCCATATCCAAGCAGGTCAAAGCAAGAGCAATTACCCCTCAGACTGTTTGCTTGGTCCCCCTATGATCTGTAGGCCAGGAGCTGAAACTGCCACATGATGGTGGCTGCACAGCCATGGTGCCTCAATGGCTTCTTGCCCCAGGGCAAAGGCTGACCTCATTCCCAACTTTGGATCCCAAAGTCCACACTGCACTGAACTCTCAGTTTATCCTTAGCATCTATGTGATGATAATTCTGGAAAGCTCCATAGCTGCTGGTGATCTGGCAATCTGAAGTCCCTTGGCCAGGCTGTCCTCAGAGAGAGGTTAGCTTCTCTGTGTCATTTTGTGTTCTCTAGCTCCAAAGTTTGTTCAGAGTCATCTTTTACATGAATTGGAGGGGGTAGGAGTGGGAGCCATATGGAGGTCCTGTTTCTACTCCACCATCTTGACTCTACCCCCATAATCCTAACTTCTTTGACCTCTGGAATATCATGTTCCAGTTCCTCTGATTCCTTAATTTAGAAACTGTTGAATATTGTGTTATTGTGATCGTTTCCACAATACTTGAATTGTTTCCTTCTGGCTGCTTGCAATTGTTTCTCCTTGACCTTGGGACTTTGGAATGTGACTATTCTATTGCTGACAGTTTTCATTTTGGGATCTCTTTCAGGAGGTGCTCAGTAGATTCTTTAAATTTCCATTTTTGCCTCTGATTCTAGAACATCAGGGCAGTTTTCCTTAATGATTTATTGAAAGATGTCTAGGCTCTTTTTTGTTCATGGCTTTCAGGTTGTTCAATAATTCTTAAATTATCTCTCCTTAATCTGTTTTCCAGGTCATGTTTTCCAATGAGATATTTCAAATTGTCTTCTATTTTTTTATTCTTTTGATTTTGTTTTATCATTACTTCATTCCTCACAGAGTCTTTATCTTCCATTTTCTCCATTCTAATTTTTGAGAAATTATTTTCTTGAGTGAGCTTTTGGACTCCCTTTTCCATTTGGCCAAATCTGCTATTTAAAGGATTCTTTTCCTCATTGGACTTTTTTGACATTTTGTGTAGTCTATTTTTTTTTTCTTTTTGGAGGGCAATTCATGTTAAGTAACTTGCCCAAGGATACATGGCTAGTATTTTTATGTGGGTGTTAAGTGTCTGAGGCTGGAACAGAACTTGCATCCTCCTGACTCTGGGCCAACGCTCTAATCAGTGTCCCACCTAGCCACCCCTTGTATAGTCTAATTTTTAAAGGTGTTATTTTGTTCAAAATTTTTGTGGTCTCCTTTAGCAAAATATTGACTTTTTCATGATTTTCTTGTATCACTCTCATTTCCATTCCCAATTTTTCATCTACTTCTCTTACTTGATTTTTAAAATCCTTTTTGGGCTTTTCATGGCCTAAGACCAATTCATATTTTTCTTGGAGGCTTTGGATGTAAGGGCTTTAACTTTGTTGTCTTCTTTTGGTTATATTTTTGATCTGCTTTGTCACTAAAGTAAGATTCTGTAGTCTGAGACTTTTTCACACTTATTGGCTCATTTTCCCAGTCAATTACTTGACTTCTTAACTACTTGTTAAAGTAGGGCTGCCCTTCCAGTGTGGAAGGCAAACTATCCCGAGCTTCAGGAATTTTTTTTAGATGTTTTCAGAGATATTTCTAGGGACCTGTAAATTTTCAGTTCTTCCAAAGTGGTATGATGTGAGGAGAAATGTTTACTCCTCTGCTGGCCTGTGCTCTGATCTATGAGTCACCACAAACACTCTTTTCTGCCCTGGAACTGTGAGGAGGGTTCCCTCTGCACTGCTACAACAAGCTCTGCTATGCCAGTATTCCTCCTCCCTCTAGGACTGCAGCACAAATCCAAGAATGGACAAGCCAATTCTGTCCTGCTTCAGTGCAAAGAGATCCCTGTAATCTTCTGATCAATTGTTCAATCCCCTTACCATCTGTGAGCTAAAAGCTCTGGGCCAGGAGTGGTGTGAACTTCTCTCTCATGCATATCTAACAGACCTTTTGCACTGAACTTCTAAGTCATCTCTTGTGGGTTGGAAGTTGGCATAAAATACAGAGTCAAGTATATATGAGATTGAAAAATACAGTGTTGGGTCAGCTAGGTGGCTCAGTGAATAGAGCAGTGGCCCTGGAGTCAGGAGGACCTGAGTTCAAATCTGGCCTCAGACACTTAACACTTACTAACCATGTGACCATGGGCAAGTCACTTAACCCCAACAGCCCTTCCAAAAAGTAAAATCAAAGAATTACTTTTGGTCATTGTATTTCTGTGAAGAGCTAAGTCCATCATAATTGATCATTGCACCTCACCATCAGTTCATATAAGTGTTTCCAAGCTTTTTTAAAACCATTCTACTCATAATTTATCATAGAAAAATAGTATTCCATTGTATTCATATACAACTTGTTTAGCCATTCCCCAATTGATGAGCATCCTCTCAATTTACAATTCTTTGTTACCACAAAAAAGAACTGCTGTAAGTATTTTTGTACATGTGGGTTCTTTTCATTTTTTATGATCTCTTTAGTATTTAGACCTAGTAGTGGTATTGTTGGATCAAAGAGTATACACATTTTGGTTACCCTTTGGTCATAGTTCCAAATTGTTCTCCAGAATGGTTAGACCTATCCATAACTCCACCAACAATGCATTAGTGTGCCAATTTTCTCATATCTTCTTCAATATTTATCATATTCTTTTTCTGTAATGTTAACCTATCTGATGTCTGTAATGTGATACCTGAGAGTTGTTAAATCTCTAATCAGTAGTGTTTAAAGGGAGAAGATTCTGGAAAGATGGCAAACTTTGTCAGGAAACTTTCATCTCTCCAAATTTTCTCCTTAGAAAAAGGTAAAGCATTGCCTCTGAAGGAATATAGAGCAGTGGACATAAACAAAAGTCAGAGTAAATCAATTGTTCTCCTAAGACAACCTTAAGAAGACCCTAGGAAAGATCTGACCTCCAGGGACCTCAGGTTCTGCCTGAGTGAAATACAAACAGTGCCTAGACTACTGTGCAGAGTTCACAAACTAAATTTCCTGGAGGCACTGGAGGTTGGAGGCAGACTCAGTCTTAGAAACTTCCATATCATGTACAGTGTAGGGGTCCGACATTTGGGAAGGAGAAGATTGAAGGACCATCCACTGTCTAAGGATGCCAACCAGAGCTGTGTTGATCAGACTACTATGTTTCAGAGAATAGAAACTAGTACAAATCTGATGAGTGCAGTAGCAGAGGGGCAGTGACCCTATAGAGCTGAGGTTACTTGCAGTAGAACAGAGTCCCTGGTTTCAGTTCCAGGGAAAAGGGTAAACCTGTATTTTGCAGCCACCTTCAGGACCATTGGGAGTAAGATCATTAGTGGAACAGTATAAGCAGGGGCTCTAAATATGGCTTAGGAGTGGAGAGGAGAGCCCAAGGTTGAGCCCCAGGACAGACTTCAGAAAATAACAGTAAGAAGGACTTGAGGCTTGGGACATAACTCCCCATACCTCAGGACTAGAACTTGATCACACGAATAGCTGAAAAAATAAAACAAACAAACAAATAATAAAAATGTTTAAGCAAATGAGAAAGAACCCTATTATAGACAGTTACTATGAGGATAGAGAAGATCTGGGTTCGTATTCAGAGGAAGGTAATAGAGCTAAAAAAAAAAGGATCTCCTTTTTCACTGAGAAATATAAAACGATCAAAAGCACAAAAATATTTCTTAGAAATACTTAAAAAGTACTTTAAAAATAAGAGAGACTCCTTTCTGGTGGGCGGTTCCTGCTGCGCGTGCGCTGCTAGCAGTACCCGCAGCTGTCTGTGCTGCACCGCACGCCCTGGCCCACCCTGCCAGACAAAGCCCACCAGCTGGGCTACAAGGCCAAGCAAGGTTATGTCATCTACCGAATTCGTGTCCGCCGCGGGGAGCGAAAGCGCCAGGTCCCCAAGAGTGCCACCTACAGCAAACCTGTGCATCACAGGGTCCTAAGCGACTTGAACTCCTACTGGGAGGGAGAAGACCCAGCCTACACATTTTTTGAGGTTATTCTTATTGACCCATGTCATAAAGCTATCAGACAAAACCCCGACACTCAATGGATCACTGAGCCAGTGCACAAACACAGAGAGATGTGAGGGCTTTCCTCAGCTGGCCTGAAGAGCCGGGGTCTTGGAAAGGGTCACAAATTCCACCATACCATTGGAGGATCTCGTCGTGCTGCTTGGAGAAGGCGCAATATTGACCAACTACATCGACACGGCTAATTGGTGCACATTAGTTTGTAAACTTAAATGTTTAATAAACAACATTTATGACAAAAAAATAATAGGAGAAACTGAGGAAAAAATAGAAAAAAAATAAAAGCAATCCATGAAAACCAAGAAAATTATGCAAAGAAATCAACCACCTTGAAATAGAGAACCATAACTTAAGGAAGAAAGTAATTCCTTAAAAATTGGAATTCAGCAAAGGGAAGGTGATGACCTTCTAAGACACAAAGAAATAATAAAATAAAATACAATGAATAAAAATAATTGAAGAGAATATGAAACACCTTATCAGAAAAAAAAGTAACAACTGATGTGGAAAACAGATAGAGGAGAAATAATGTAAGAAGTCTGGCTGCCTGAAAATGACGATTTAAAAAAAAAGGATCTTGATAAAATATTACAAGAAATTATAAAGAAAAAAATTGCTCTGAAATTCTATAACAAGAAGGCAAAATAGAATCAGAAAAAAAAAAATACCAATCAACCCCTCAAAGCAAACCCAGGAAGAAAACTTACAGGAATATCAAATTGAAGTTTCCAAGCTCTCAGGCTAAAGAGAAAATATTGGCAGCAACAAGAAAAAAAAAAAAAACAACAAATATCATGAAGCTACAATAAGGATTATGGAAGACCGTTTTTTGTGTTAAGTGGCTGAGGCCAGATCCAAACCCAGATCCTCCTGACTCCTGGGCAGGCGCTTTGCTCACTGCGTCATCTAGCCACCCCAAGACAATATATATGTCTTGGAATACTGTATTTTGTAGTGCAAAAGAGCTGGTTTTGTGACCAAGGGTAACTTATCCATCAATGTTAGCTATAATCCTGAATGAGAAAAAGAGCATATGAAATGAACTGAAAGACTTTCAGATATTTTTGACAAAAACTGCAGAATTTAAGGGAAAATTCAACATATAATATCCAGGAGAAATATAACACAAACCTTAAGGACAAATTATAAAGGACTCAAGAAGGTCAAATAATTTACTTCTCATACATGAAAATATCATTTGTATTATGACTGTCATTTTTGGGGGTATTTTAAAAGAAAGGCTTTGGCTGAGCTGAGTATGTGTAATGTAATACCAAGCAAAGGCAACTTCCCAGGTTCAAAATACCA
>NW_027187336.1:5924502-5946228 GCF_028583685.1 Petaurus breviceps papuanus | reverse complement strand
AAAACCAAGCCAATACAGGGGAATCTTTAATTGCCATTACTATCACAGTATGATGGAGCAATTCTAAAAAAATGTTTAGGGAGAGATAAAAAGGAGTAATGAACTCCTACAAATAATGGGGGAAAAGGGAAAATTGATACAGAAGAAATTAATAGGAGGAGGGCAGGTAGTATTGAAGCCTTACTCTGATTGGGAGTGGGTTAAAGAGGGAACTGCATTTATATATGTGTGTGTGTATACACACACGCACACACACATACACATGCATATATACACATACAGACATTGCATATATTTTATGAATGTGTATATAGTATACACATATACATACTTATACATGCATGCATGCAAATAGGTCTGTAAGTATATATGTGTGTATATACACACATATGTGTGTATGTGTATATATATTTATATGCATATCTCTTCTGTATTCAGTAAGAATTGAGGGCAAGGGGATAGGGTGGGGGAGAGAGGAATCTTGGATGGATGGGTAGGTTAAGAAATAAGAGGGAAAGGTAGCAGGTAGAAGCAAATCAGATGAATGAGGAAGGATAGGAATAGGGTGAGGATTGTGAAGAAAAAGAAGAGGGAGAAAAATAGACAGTAAATATTTATAGCTCAGAATGTGAATGGGATGAATCTATCCATAAAATAGAAACTGTTAGATTTTAATAAATTAATTAAATAATTGTTGTTTTCAGGAAATACTAAAAATGATAGATACACACATGTATGAAATAAATGTCATTTGTAGAATTTATTATATCAAAAGCAGGGGTAGTAATCATGATATCGTACAAAGTTACAGCTAAAAGAGATTTAGTAAAAAGAGAAAAATAAGGAAAATATACTGTGTCAACCATATTATTCAATATTATTTTAGACCATTTAAAATAACTAGACAGTATAAATACATAAGAGTATATCTGCCAAAACAGACACAGGAACTATACAAATATAAACAAAAACATGTTTTATACAAATAAGGCTAGATCTAAGTAATTAAATTAATATTTATTTTTATAGGTAGGTAAAGCCAATATAATTTTTTAAATGAAATTTTGACCTAACCTATTTGTATAATGTCATCCTAATGAAATTACTAAAAGAAAATATCCTAGTGAGTAAGAAAAAATAATAACAAAGTTCCTTTAGAAGAATAAAAGGTCAGGAACTTCAAAGAAACCAGGGGTTTGGGGTGGGAGAGGTGTAAGGGAAGTAGTTCCCATAGCATCAGACTTTATGCCATATGATAAGGTGAAAGCAGAATGAAATGTAAATTGGACAATATTGATTATTTTAAATTACAATTTTCTCACATATATTAAACTTATGCAAGCAAAAAAGAATGAATGCAGAAAACACGGTGGGGGGGTGAACCTCATTGACAATCTCTCACAATGGAATTGTATTGGAATATTGTTGTGGTATAGGTATTCTTCTCTTCCCTTCTCCTTACATTTGACAGGTAACCTAATCCCTGTTTTCTGACTTAGCCTCTGAGTGCCTAGACAGAGACCAAGGCCAGGACTTTTGGCATTTCCCTGGGGTTACACTGAAGCTCACAGTGTAAGGTGTGTGGGAGGGTGGTCTGGCCACTTCTGGTTTCTGCTTCTGCACCTCTGGGCTAGAGATTAGGGAGGCTCAGCTGTTGGTGGCTGGGGCTGTGATGGTGTCTGCCAATTCTCCTGGTTGTGCAAAGGCACATCTGAGGTTCTGGTGTTAGTGCTTGCTGGCTCTGCCTCTCTCAGGTTCAGGATCTCCCACTGCTAGGCTGAAATGGAGCCTCCCGCCTTGCACTTTAGCTTCAGCACAGTCATAGACACACACTTCCTCCAGGTTTCCCAAGCCTGCTGCTGGTTCCCCTATTTCTGTGTAAAATCTTACACTGGGGCAATACTTTTCTGAGTTTTTCAGGGTCAGAGAAAGAAATGAGAGCTGTTAAAGTTTACTCTACTGTCTTGACTCCTGGAAGTTCAGGTGGGTGATTTTTAAACTTCCAGGTTGTGAGTTGATAATCCTAGGAGTAGCTGCTGCCACTGCCACAGTCCCTGGGCTTGTTTCTTATCCAGCCCCAACAGACCCCCATCCTACAGTGGGGGATTTGGGAATCACCCCTGCAGTGAGTTTGTCAGTTACATGGGCTTGATCCAGCTCTGCTATGATCATGTCTGTGCAAGTGCAGCCCATGTGCTCCATAATCTGTGCTCCCCTTTTCCAGTGCAACAAATTCTACCCTTCTGCACTTTTCTGGCCTGGAAATCTGTCTCTGATTCTGCCTCTAAAAACCATTCAGATTCACTTTTTTTGGAAGTTACTAAAGTAATTCATGGATTAGTTCAGATGAATTCCTACTTTGACTCTGCCCAGCCAATTCTACTTTTAAAGGAGTTTTTTTGTTCTACAGTGGATTTTTTCCCCACTTGGCTATTTCAATTTTTTTAAGGAATTGTTTTCTTCAGTCAATTTTTGTGCTTTCTTTTCCAAGCTGTTGGCACTTTTTTTCATAATTCTACATAACTGTCATTTAATTTGCTATTTTTCTTCTACCTCTTACTTGATTTTTTAAGATTCTTTTTTGATCTTTTCAAAGAGGATTTTTGGGCTTGAAACCAATTTCTATTTGGTTTGAAGCTTCTTGTGTAGGCATTTTGACAATGATGATCTCTTCTGAGTTTGTATTTTGATCTTGTTGTTATAGTAGCTTTCTAAGGTCAGGTCTCTTTTCTCTTTCTTACTAATTTTTAGCCTATTTCTATTTTTTAGCCTATGACTTTTAAAGTGAGCTCTGCTCCTGAGGTACAAGGGGCACTGTCTTAAGCTTCATATGCTGGGACATATGATGATCACTGGCTTTCCACACTGGGACCTCAGGTCCTTGAGGCTTGTCCTAGGTCCCCTCCTACCCTTTTGCACCTGTTATTCTGGGGTTTTGGTCCTGGCAATTTATTTCTGCACTGGAATTGAAGGCTTCACAGCTGGCCTGCTGTACCACTGGACTACTGAGCCAGGATCCAGGGGCCTTAGTTGCTGATCTGTGCTGGGGATAAACACCTCTTTCTGACTTGCCCAGACACCATCTGTGCTGAGCTGCACTTCCCTTTTACCCAATTGAGTCAGACCTTTGTTGAGATCTTACTAAGTCATGTTAAGCTGGAAAATTGTTTCATTCCATATTTTTGTGGGTTTTGTCACTCCAGAATCTGTATAGCATCTTGATTTATAATATTCTATTTTTTAAAGAATTGTTTTCTTCAGTCAGTTTTGTGCTTCCTTTTCCAAACTTGTTTTTTCTTAATTCTCCTGAATAACTCTCATTTCATTTGCCAGCTTTTTTATACCTCTCTTACTTATTTAATTTTAAAGATTATTTTTTGAGCTTTTCTAAGAGTACTTTTTGGACCATACTATTTGCAGTTAAGGTAACGTATATAGTTTCACAAAAATTTACCATGTTTGGGGGTATAAAAACCAAATAACCAAATGCAGAAAAGCAGACATATTAAATGCATCCCTTTCCAAACATAATGTAATAAAACTTCTGTTCAAAAAAGAGCTCTAGAAACATGTATTAAAAATTAATCACAAACTAAACAGTCCAATCCTGGGAATTACATGAATCAAAGAACCCATGGAAACAATGCATAATGTCATTAAAGAGAATCACAATAATGAGAAAACATAGCAAAGTTTATGGGATGAAGCCAACACAATACTTAGGGAAGAAATTATATCTCTAAACTCTTACATCAGTAAAATAAAGAGAAAACAGAGCAATGAATTGGGCATGTAGCTAAAAAGATGGGGAAAAGAACAAATTAAAGGTCAGCAACAAGACATCAAATTAGAAATCCTGGAAATCAGGGGGGAGATTAGTAAAATTGAATGTAAGATAACCATTGAATTAACAAGTAATCCTAGGAGTTGATTTTATGAAAACAAAAACAAAACAATAAAATAGGTAAATTATTGATTAATTTTAGTAAAAAAAGAAAACCAAATTACTAGTATCAAAAATGAAAATGGCAGATTCACCACCAATAAAGGTGAAATTAAAGCAATTCTCTCCCCTCTCACTGAGGAAACAATTTAATATAGGTTATATATGTGTAGTGGCAAAGAATATATGTCCATATATGTCATGTTGTGAAAGAAAACACAGATCAAGTAGGGAAAAACAAAACACAAGAAATTTCAAAAAGGTATGCTTTCATCTGCATTCAGATGCCATCATTTCTCTGGAAATGAACAGAATTTTTCATCTTAAGTCCCTTGGAATTGTCTTGGGTCATCATGTTGCTGAGAACAATTAAATCATTTATAATTGATCAACCTACAATATTACTGCTATTGTGTATATTGTTCTGGTTCTGATCATTTCACTTTATAGCCATTCATGTTAAGTTTTCCCATTTTTTTTAGAGCATCCTGCTCATCATTTCTTATAACACAATATTATTCCATTACAATCATATACCACAACTTATTCAAGCCATTGTTCAGTTAATGGTCATCGCCTCAATTTTCATATTTTCCCTATCACAAAAGAACTGCTATTAATATTTTTCTACACATAGGTCTTTTTCCTTTTTTTAAAAATCTCTTTACAATGCAGACCTAGTAGTAGTATTTCTGGATCAAAGGGATATGGATCACAGTTTTATAGCTTTTTGGGCATAGCTTCAAATGGCTCTCCAGAATGGTTGAGTTGGTTCACCACTCCAGTAACAGTGCATTAGTTCTCAGTTCTTTTCCCACATTCCCTCCAATATTTGTCATTTTTTCTTTTATATTAGCAAATATTATAGGTGTGGAGTGGTACCTTGTTTTTTTTATTTGATTTTTCCTAATAAATAGTGATTTAAAACATTTTTCATATAACTATAGGTAGCTTTGATTATTTCATTTGAAAACTGCTTAAACATATATATCATTGGACCATTTATCAATTGTTGAATGATCTGTAGTCTTATAAATTTGAATCAGTTCTCAATATGTTTATGAAATGAAACCTATATCAGAAAAAAAAGTTGCTGTATTTTTTCCTACAATTATGAGTCCTATATATTGCTCTCCATCTTATCTCCCCTCCCCCCCCTTTATTTTGCTCCCACTTTTTCATTTCAACCTTTTCCTCCTCAAATGTATTTTGTTTCTGACTCTCCTCTCCTAATCTGCCCTTCCTTCTATCAGGCCTACTTCATTCTCTTGTCCTCTTCCCCTCCTACTTGCATGCATTATAAATAAATAAATACACAAATAACTAAATTCATAAATTTTGGGACACACAAATTAAATGTAAGTATGTACACACAAACACAAACATATATGTGCATGTATATGAGTATATACATACATACATACAGATAGACATATGCACACAATTAGAAAATTTGATCCAGAGAATTGTTATATCAGTGTGGAAATATAAGTTGGATTCAGATTATGAAAGTTTTAAAATACCAGAAGAAGAGTTTGTATTTCATCCTACTAGGTGCTAAAGCCTCTCAAGTAGTGGAATGACCTATGCCCTAGGAATAGTAATTTGAGAACTCTTATCAAAAAAGGAATTTCATTGGGAAGAGATTTAAGGCAAGGAGACTAATCAGCTATTTCTTTAGTCCCCAGGCCATGCCATAGGGCCTAAACTGAGAATCAAGAGGATGTGCAAGTTATCATCACCGTAATTAACGCAGTACTGCAACGCCTCTGTGTCTCATTAATACAGCCACGAACCCACTGAATGTGATTTTAATATGATGCAAGAGCTCTCTCCCCAGGCGTCCTCGTGCTAGTGACATCGTCTTGAAACCCCGCATGGCAATCCCTGAAGCACCATCGTGATGCCCAGGGAAGACAGGGCTATCTGGAAGTCCAATTACTTCCTCAAGATCATACAACTTTTGGATGATTATCCAAAATGCTGCATTATGGGAGCAGACAATGTGGGCTCCAAGCAGATGCAGCAGATCCGGATGCCCCTCCCTGGGAAGGCTGTGGTATTGATGGGGAAAACACCATGTGCAAAGCCATTCGTGGGCATCTGGAGAACAATCCTGCCCTGGAGAAACTGCTGCCTCATATTCGGAGGAACGTGGGCTTTGTGTTCACCAAGGAAGATCTGACTGAGATTAGGGATATGCTTCTAGCCAATAAGGTGCCAGTTGCTGCCCGTGCCGGTGCCATTGCCCCATGTGATGTCATTGTGCCAGCACAGAATACCGGTCTGGGTCCTGAGAAGACTTCCTTCTTCCAGGCTCTGGATATAACCACCAAGATTTCCAGGGGTACCATTGAAATCTTGAGTGATGTGCAGCTGATTAAGACTGGAAACAAAGTGGGTGCCAGTGAGGCGACCTTGTTGAACATGCTGAACATCTCCCCGTTCTCCTTTGGACTGATCATTCATCAGGTGTTTGACAATCACGGAGGAGACTTTGCATCTTTGGTTCTTAGAGGGTGTCCATAATGTTGCCAGTGTCTGTCTGCAGATTGGCTACCCAACTGTTGCATCCATACCCCACTCCATCATCAATGGGTACAAGCGGGTCTTGGATGTAGCTGTGGAGACTGAGTACACCTTCCCACTTGCTGAAAAGGTGAAGGCCTTCTTGGCTGACCCATGGGCATTTGCAGTCGCCGCCCCTGCGGCCTCTGCTCCAGCTGCTGCCGTGTCTGCTGCTGCCGCTCAGGCCAAAGTGGAAGCCAAGGAAGAATCGGAGCAGTCTGATGACGATATGGGCTTTGGTCTCTTTGATTAGCCTACAGAAAACAACTATTTCAGCCAGTTTATTTGTGAAACAAAGAAATAAAAGTGCTCGTTTATCTAAAAAAAAATACAATGCAAGAACTGGAATATCTTACAAAGATGTAATGATTTTTGTGGAAGACTTATTATATAATCTATTACCTGCAAACTATGCAGGGGCATTCTATAAGGCCAGCCAGGAGCAACTCTCCTGAGGACTGCTGCTGTGAGTAGCTTTAACATGCTGATCCCATAGTATAATGAACTCTCTATTTATTGGGTAATAAACTAAAGCAAAACATTAACAACAATATAATAAACCACTTATTACTTAGATGGCCACATAGTCTTAAACAAAACATATACAGTAAGTCACAATCTAATCAATCAGTATAAAGTACCCAAGTCAAAGCCTTCTTTCATCTTTCCTCTAGGCTGAGGCTGGCTTCCAATGATCCTTGAACTAATCATACTTAAAGGGTAGTAGAAAGTACTAAGACCACCCACCCCAAGTCTCTATTAAGTTACAATATCTTTAATTACTACTAAGTACACTCTTAAGGGGTAGTGGAAAGTAAAAAAGTCATCCAACCCTAGTAAGTCACAGATCTCATCAGTCAGCACTGAGTAGCCAAATAAAGGTCCTTTCATCTTAACTGGAGGCTGACTCCCAAACTCCCAGGTCCTCTGCCTTGGGCTGGCCTGTTCCTAGCTCTTGCCATATCACAGCTCAGGGGAAGCTTGGAGTGGAGCTCTTCACAGTTTCTGTTTGTAAGAAAACAAAGCTCGACAAGGCTACAACAATATTTACACACCTTAAGCTTAACAGAGTTATGCCAATATTCACACACATTGCTGGCACTATCATCTCAATTTGCTTTCTGTCTGAGAAATCAACACCAATCAATAGACAATGCTTCTGTCTGACCAAGTAACACAATCAACAGAACAAAAGACAAAACAATAGACAGAATGCCTACATGACAATACATTCTCCCTCTCAGTTCTTCTTGGCTCCAGCTAGTTCTTGAGCTTTTAATATGCTATGCTCCTTTCTGTTCCACATTTTCTGTTCCTCCCTTCCTGTTCAACTCTTTCAGTAAGTTCCTCCCACTGAGGACTCCATGTGATTACCTTAGGCCTGTTAAGGGCAGGAAGGTCTCCAACTCCCTTAGGCCTATTAAGGGCAACACATACATACTGTTTCCAACAAATACTTGATATAATCACAGGCAGGGCTCAAAGGCACTTGAATAGCTGAAACTTAATATAGCTTAAGTACTACTTTGCTTGCCCAATTACAATAACTGAAACAAGGAGCAAAGTACCACATTGCTTTCCATTACACATACACAAGTGTTTGAAACACTAAACTTAATATGCATTATTACCATTTTCTCCATCACTTTTTTATCATCATCATCATAGCTAACATTATAGCTAACATAAATCTTATGATGTGCCAAGTCTTAAGATAAATGCTTTACAATTATTATATTATTTGATGATCATAAGAATCCTGAGAAATAGGTGCTATTATTATCTCCATTTTATAGATGAGAATGCTGAGAGAAGTGGAAGTTAAGTGAATCTCCTATGGTCACATATCTAGTAACTATCTGAGCCAGGATTTGGACTCATGTTTACCTTACTCCATGCCAAGCCCTCACTCCACTGTGCCACCTATATGTCAACTAAATCTAGACAATCAAAGAAGTAATAAACCAAGCCTTAATAATGCAGTGTTTCCTATCACCTGTTAGTTGAACAAATTCAAGCACAACTCTGGAACAAGACCTAAGTTCAGAAAGGCATGTTATTAGGCTGACCAGTGGTTTTAATCTTTCTGTTCACAGAAACCTGGGTAGTCATTCCAGCCCTCAGCTTTAAGAATGTTCCCATCATGCAGAACTTACAAGAGGCTGTTTAGTGAGGCAGATTGAAGACATTAGGTATGGGAGTTGAACACACAGAGAAATGGGTATTGGGGCAGAGAGAAGATGGTGGTTGTATCTGCAAGTGCTAAAGAAAAAAAAATATGAGTCTGATTAACTTAGAGCTAGCACTACCTCATATGGTGAAGCTCTTTCACCTTTATAAAAGCCCACCAAAAATATCTATTACCATTTTAAAAGCAGGATGATATATATATATATATATATATATACATATATATTTAATTCTAGATTTAAAGGCTTTAGAGGATCTACATTTGAATCATGAACCTGCTGCTTATGGCTTGTGTTATCTTGAGAAACAGGGCTTGGCACACAGTAGGTATTTAATAAGCATTTGTTGATTAATTGATCTAGTTTAAAACCCTCATTAACCCCAGAAAGATTAATTAATGTCAACTAATCAACAAAACCTAATTAAGTTTTGGCTACATGCCAGTCACTGTCATAATGATATGGTGCTGAATGATAGTCTAATTCTCAAGGTATGATTCTGTGATCTACTATATTGTACCAGAGTTCCAAAATACATTGGTAGAAATACTACCTATGGTGACAAAATTATAAACTATTTACATTATTATGTAAATATTTTCTAGGGGAATTCTCTGTATTTATATGATATAGTCTTATATAATTTACTAAGTGCCAGAGAGGTTACGATGTGTTAATAGTCCTAGAAAGGAACCATGGGGCAGAAGCAGGGGTTGTACTTAGTTCTTTCTGACTTCAAGTTCAGTATCCACTATGTTATGCCCATTTATCATTTTAATTAATGTTTTATAATGTTGATGTAAGCCAAAAAAGGCACTGGAATTAACAATCATAATACAAACCATTTGGTGGCTTCAAACATAAGCTAATATCATTCAAAAAAGTATTGCTCTTCATTGACAGAGTTGAAATTTATAGCTAGCAAAAGTGATACATCTGCACACAGCTATTCACCTAATGGCTTCACTTAAAGGGATAGGGATCATGTGAACAACTATAAGCATCTACTTATGCCAGCTTCCCCATATACTCTGCTCTCTTATTTCTCATATCTCTCTGTCTTGAACCTTATATAGAATATCCTGGCTGACTATTCTTCCAGTTAATTTGTTAGCCACTTAAATTGGGCTTTTTCCTTGCTGTTCATGATCTGAGTTCCCAAGTAGTGACCTGGCTCTAAATCCAACACAAGCCCTATTAAGTAAATTTACCTGTACCTGAAGGTATACTTGAGATGGATGATTAAAAGAAAGGGGAGGAGTCATACAGCCTCATTATACAAAGAACCCTGATTGACATGGGTGTTAATGGGTCTTACCCATGTCAATGGGGAAAAAAAAGATTGTGACTACTTAGATGTTTGTTTCTTTAAATGAAATTACAGAATTTTATCCTAGAAGTGTTCTTGGAGAACATCTAGTCCCACATTTTATAAAGAAGGAGAATGAGGTTAACAAAAGTACCATTAGTTATCTAGGGTAAGAAAGCCAGGAGTAGAACTTTGGATCCTCTGACTTTTGTTTCAAACATTCTTCTCATTATCATGTTTCATTGATCTCTGAAGAGACATGACCTATTTGAAACTTGGCTTGAATATTTAGGGGGAAATATATATATATGATTTACTTTATTTTTGCTCTTTTTGGAGGGGGAAGGTAGGGCAATTGGGGTTAAGTGGCTTGCCCAAAGTCAAACATCTAGTTTGTGTGAGTGTGTGCGTGTCTTAAGAGTCTGAGGTAGGATTTGAACTCAGTTCCTCCTGAATCCAGAGCCAGTGCTCTATTCACTGTGCCACCTAGCTGCACTTACATAATTTACTTAAAAAAAATCCTTTCATAATTGAATAACATAAGCAGTCTTTAAATGTTGTACTTTTAATTTGGGGTTTCTATCTAAATCTCAATTAATTATAATTTGAGAATTTCTTAAAGACACAGGAAGATTATTACTTGGGTTTAAAAGTCTCCAGGTTGCAGTGACTATTGTTCTGAAGTATTCATTAAAAGTGGAGATTTTAAGCTCTTTTCTATCTTTTAATTTTTTTTAATAAAAAATTATTTGTTTTCTTTCTTTTTTTTATGTCTCTCCAACCCAAACACTGGAAATGAAAACAAAGTACAAAAAGTAAAATCCCTTGAACAAATATAAATTTATTCAGGCAAAGCCAATACCTACATTGGCTATATCCAAAAATATATATTCCATTCTGCCCTCTGAGGCTATAACTTGTCTTCCAGAAGGTAGGTTGAATCCTTCATTACCCATCCTCTGGAATTTTGGCTGGTTGTTGAATTGCTAAGAGTTCTGAAATTTTTCCTGTTGTTCGTCTTTACTCTTCTCCTTGCACTTTGCATCAGTTTATACAATTATTCAAAGATTTCACTCAAACCATCCCTTTCATAGTTTCCTGCTGCAAAACTGTATTTTGTCACATTCATATGCCACACTTCATTCAGTCATTCCACAAATGATGAAATTTTCTTACTTTGAAGTTCCATGCGCCTACAAAAAAAAAAAAAAGCTGCCATCAATATGTTGCATATATGGATCTTTTTGCTCTTTCTTTGATCTTATTTCGGTTTGGTCTCTGGAAGACTAAAACCTGTTGGGGTTTCATGTTGTGTTGTGGTGGAACCATCTCAAAGAATTCAAAGTCAGAGCACCTGTAATCCAAGTATAGGCATTTATTGAGATTGACATGTCTCAAGGGGCTAAGTTCCAAGAGGAACCAGCAATTTCAGAGAGAGCAAGATGTATCTTTATAGAGGAAAGGTGCAATTGCATAACAAATACCATGAATATTAAAGAGGCAGGAGAGGTTTGTTAAGGGATTAGGTAATGGAGGAGGGGTTCCAGCCACAGAGGAATTGTACATGTGATTACTCACAATGTACACAGAAAAACCAATTTTGGGGGAGTACATGTATGATAATAATATTATAATAAGCCTCTCTACATCAGAAGTTTACTCTAGGCTAATTCTTTACTGTTACTACACAGGTGCCTACTTAGGGAAAGTTCCTTCTATTGTTTTTTGCTCCACATCCTGCTCAGGCAACCTGGTGGTGCTGCTTTTTTATTGGCTGACTATTGTATTCCTGTCTGAGACTAGATGGTCTGGTTGTGATTGAGTACATAGAGTGCACCTGTTTCTTTGGAAATGGGTATGGGGGCAGTGACTAGGTAGAGACAGTAACTGAAATCCCATCACATGGACATGCCTGCTGTTTTTGTGAGAACTATGAGTTCATGGACATACCTGTTGTTCTGGTGAGCGTTGAGGAATATATGAAGAAGTTAGGACATGGGGGGTGGGTAGGAACAGCGGGCCTGCTGTTCATTGGAGCCCATAATGAAGTTAGGATCTTGGGGTTGGGGCAGTTTTATTAGGATTCCATCAATCTCTTTGGAAATATAAGCATAGTAATGGTATCTCTGACTCAAAGGGAATATATAGTTGAGCAACTTTTTGTTCAAAATTTCCTATTCTTTTGGATGTTCATTAATGTGCTTGTTTTTCTCCAGTCCCACCAAAATGTGATTTTCTTTTATGTTTTTTACCATTGCCAGTCTGATGAGTGTGAAGTAGAACCTTGGTATTTTCAAACTTTTTTTTTAATATGGCCATTGTTAGTTTGAATTTCCTCCTTAAAAAAAATTAGAAATTCTACCAGGTAATATCCTTTAACCTTCTGTCATTCGGGAACTTTTTATTTAACATTAACTTATTAGGGAACCTGTGTGTATGTTTTTTTCCCCTAAAGAGAAGCATCTTTATCTACTTTAATGCAATAAAAAAGTCAGAAAACTCATAGGAATAAATATAACATAGGAATAAATAGATAGTGGCACACAAAACAGTAAGGATTTATATAGTAATATAAGGCTTGGAAAAGACTTTAAAGACTATTCTGTGAAGTAAGTACTATGGGAATTATTGTTACTATTATACTAATTTTTGCATGTAAAGAAATTGAAATTCAAAGAGATTAAATGAGTTATTCATGGTCTTGAAATTTATTATGTTATTTGCAGGATTTGAACCCTTTCTTCTAAATCCAGGTCCTGCACATGATCTACTATACAACCATTTTTTCATTCTTTGAGTTAGGAAATTATTTGCTTGTATAGGGAAAGGAGGATGTTGGGAAATGGCAACTGCCTGATTTCTTCGGGATATGTATAAAAAGGAAATTTTTCTTAATCTTTCCTTTTTTTAATCTCATTTCCTGCTCCATAAAAATCCATCAAATACTTTTCCAACCCTCCTGTCTCACTTGAAGATGTGAAGAAAAACTTGCCAGTGCTAACCTCTTCATCTCAACCCCCTCCTCCAGGATGCTGTTATTTTAATCATACCCTCTCTTTTTCTCTTCTTCTATCATTCCATGGTACCATCCAGCCTGCTTAAAAACATATTCAGATTTTCTGTGTGCTGAAAATAACTTTTCCTTGAACCTGCCACCCCTCAAGCAATCTTATGTTTCTTCTCTTCACTAATAAAATCCCTCCCCAAAAACTTTTAAACTCAAAGACTCAACTTTGTTACTACCCATCTTTTCCTCAACTTTTTCTCAATCTGACAGCTTTCTTAACAACTCCATTGAAACTGCTTTTCCCAAATTATCCAATGAATTCTCCTTCTTTCCAACTCCAATTTGCATTTTATTATCATTCTCTTAATTTTTATGAAGCTATGCTGCTATTGAGTAGGCTGCATGATACAGTGGGGGAAAATAAAAACAAAGAAAAATACAAAAACAACTCAAATAAATCAGGAACCCACCCACTTTGTCCCTGGAATTAGACAACCTCTATTCATAACTTAGTTGTGTTACTCATTAATTATGTGACTTTGGTCAAGTCATTTAACTTCCCTAGGCCTCAGATGGTCTCTGAAGCCCCTTCTATTCTAAATATTTGATAATGGTCTGTTGGTATTGTCTCTACCTTGTATTTTGTGAGGTACCGTTCTCTTCCTAATCTTCCTAATTTTTTGCTATTTTCTGCCTCTTCCATTGATGCTTTTCCTCTAAATAATGCTACAAGATTTCATTGTCTTTCTGTTTTTCCTCCTATTGTTTTACTCCATTTTTTTTTACTACAGTTGTTTCAATTGTCTTAATATCAATAACTGCCAAACTGATATCTCTAGTCCATACTATTTCTGGAACTCCATTCCCTGTTTCTGAATACTTGTTGCACTTCTTATTCTATGTGAATGTCTTATAATACCATTAGTCAACATTTTTTGAACTGAACTCATCTTAACAAAACTTTTTTTTATTCTGAAAAGCAATTTTTCTTGAGAATATCACCTCTTTGTCTATTTCAACTTTATTGATGTTATATAATATGAACTTCTGATTATACTTTGGAATCAGCCTCATATCCTTCTCTTGCAGGAAGTTCTTTTTAAAAAAGCAATAGTTAGCAAAACCAACCAACACATCTCACATCATGTGCAATATTGCACAACCATAGATTTTACCTTCAATGAAACAAAGGAGGAAGATTTATTTCTCTCTCTCTCTAAGGGAGAGGGCTAAGTTTGTTCCTTAAAGTGATATTTTTTGGACATTTAAATTATTATAATATTAAACTAAATGGGCATTTAAAACTTTTTTTCTGGGAGTAGTTTTAAATTATTTTCCATAAATTTTGAATGAAAAAATAGCTATAAAAGCAATCTACCAGTTACTATCTTTTGAAATTCCCTCCAACATCGACTAGTTCTATCCTTTGTTGTATATTTCAATCTTCAGTAGTATTTTGTTGTTTATTCAACTCACATTATTGTAATGTGAGTGTTTGCTGAGTTTTGCTTACTTCATATTTTATCAGTTCATACAAATCTTCTTGCATGTCTCCGAATTAATTTTTGTCTTTTATTATGATGCAATAATATTCTGTTATTATATACACCACAATTGTTGTTGTTGCTTTTTAGCTAGTATATAATAGTGTGGAACCATTTTATTTCTAGTTGCTACAACAAATTTTTCTAATATAAATAATTTTCATAGAATATGTGGCCATCATTGTGATTTCTTGGTCAAAGAAAACTAATGTTCAAACATCTTGGTCAAAAGTATGGACATTTAAAACTTTTTTCCTGGGAGTAGTTTTAAATTATTTTCCATAAAGTTTGAATGAAAAAAATAGCTAAATCAGCGATCTACCATTTATTATCTTTTGAAATCCCTTGCAACACCGACTAGTTCTATCCTTTGTTGTATATGTCAATTGTCTTGTCCTAAAGTAAAACCTGAGAGTAGTTTCAAATTAAAAGTTTTTTTCTTTGGGTGGCCAGGTAGCACAGCGAGTAAGAGCACTGGCTCCAGTGTTGGAATGACCTGGAGATCGAATCCGGGCTCAGACACTTTGTATCCACCAAGAAACACCTGTCCATGTAACCTTGAGCAAGTTACTTAGCCTGAATTGCTTATTAAAAAATCATTCTTATTATGAATTTTTAAAATAATCTTTGTGTGTTATTTTGCCATTGTTCTTTTGAAAACTGTTCATATCCTCCCATCACTTATATACTGGAAAAATAGCTTTGTATCATATATTTATACTAATTATTTACATATCCTGAATTCCAGTCTCTTAGAGACATTTGACTCAAAGATATTTCCAAAATTGACAATTCCCCTTCTCTTGATTGAATTTACTCTTGCTAAGTCTTTTAATTTCATGAAATAAAAAAAAAAATATTTTTTGTTCATGTCTCCTTTGTGTGGTTAAAAAGTCCTTCCCAGCCATGATTGTGAAAAAATTCTCATTCATTTTTTTCTATTAAAAATGATATGATCTTTCACTTTTAGTCTTCTTTTCCATGTGTAATTTATTGTGCTGTATAGTGCAAGGTGCTGTCTAAAAGCTTTATTTACTTATTTATTTTTTCCATACTGCTTTCCCATTATTTCAGTAGTCCCTGATGGATAGCGAACATATTTCAAACTAGTCCATGTTTTCTGTAGTTAATCAAATAAAAGATTAATGACTTGGGGTTTTGATTCTTGTTCATCTTGTTTGTTCTATTTATAGACACTTCTCTTTTTTGGCTAATACCATTTTTTTAAATGACTATTGCTTTATAGAATATTTTCAGATCTAGAAGTGCAGTATTGATTTCCTTTTCCTTTAAAAATATGTTCTATAACTTTTATTAAGCACAAAATGAATGTTGCTATAGTTTTATCTTGTACTACAGAGTTACTTCTTGATAAATTGATTAGAATATGATCAAATTATTTTTTTTCTGTTTTTTTTTTTGCCATCATGGGGTCCAATGTCAGTCTGGAGAAGCCTATGGACTTCTAATTCTAATATTTTCATAAAATTAAAAGGAGTTCTAAATTTCTGGTAGAGATTAGTAACAATAAATATTCTTCCCCATCCACATTGAGGAAATGGGATAAGACATTAATATGAGGAGGAAGAACATTTCAGGAAGAGAGGATAGGCATATCATAGATGTGCGTACTGTTACCAATAATGGGGTTATATTCATTTTCTGCCTCAAATATATTTCTATAACTAAATAATGTATTGCTATGTTACAGTTGGTACTGACTCTAAATATGTAAATCACCCATCCATACACACACGCACACATCTTAGTAATCATCTTTAGTCACTATAAGAGAAATAATCATCACCCTGGGGTCTGATTTTTTAAAAATCTTTCTCTGTATTTAGCTGAGCTGCCATTTAAACCATAGGTATATTGTCCATCATTTGGTTAGTAACTGAAATATTTCCTCCTTGGGAGAACCTGTGAGAATTTTTGACCTCTTGGCATAGCCTTTGGCAGTCAGTCCTCTTTCTGACACAATTAGGCATCAGCATAAGATTACAATTTACTATTTGCATGAATGTGGTTAAGCTATTTAATGTCTCTGGCTGTGTCTCAGTTTTCTCATTAATAAAAAATAATTGAGTGGAACTAGATAGCCTCTATAATTCCTTACTTAAATTCTGCTAGATCCCTTCCTATACCTATGATTTATAATCTATGAAAATTTCAGTGATAATAAATTTCTATATCGTATATGACTAAAAATTTAAGTAAGAAGTGTAGGAAAATGATAATATTTAGACTCAAAATTTAAAATGCTTTGATTAACTATTTTCTTGACTTAACTCAAGTTTGCTTTGAAGTATGTGATTTAAATGAGCATTTATTGACTCTATTTTTGGCTTTGTTGTTTAGCTGCCCATATAAAGAATCTTTTAGAAACATCACAATCTGCAAATGGCACATTTGTTCATTCCTGCCTACATTATCCGTGTAAGGGTTTCATTCCTTTGTTGATTTAAAGACACATAATGGAATGACGAGTTTGATAGTGTTTTCCCTGAATTCTTAAAAAAAAAGCTTAAAACTACTATTCAATATTTGCCCTAATCTGTTTTTCTTAAATAACAAATTTCAACCCGTGATATGTTTGTGAAATTACAGCCTAATTTCCTTTTACACAGCTTGTTTTAGTAACACTTTACATTTTCATGTAATATGGAGTTAATTTAATATTGACTAGTATGAAATGAAATCTTTTGCTATTCATTTGAATATCACATATATTTTCTTAAGTGTTTCATTACAATTTAGCAATACTTAATAGACATTAAAAACAAACTGGTACCTTCATATCTGCCTTATTTTCATTAGCATTTAACATTTATTGTCTTTGAATATAAATGATGCATCCAAGTTTCTTTGAGCTACAATGATATTGAAAAAGAATGAGGGTAGGAAAACTGTCTTATGATCACAAGAGTAAACAGAAACAGTTGCTGTTTTCAAGTAGTATATATCTAATGGAAGAAATAGCCATTAAATTTCTGGGTACCTAATTGGATAGCCCATCTAGAGTGATTAAAGATGCCCAGATTAACAATAATTTACCCATATGGGAAAAAAATGTTATTGACTACTATTAATAAATTGCTGGTAGTTAATGTCATTGTTTGAATTAATGGATCATTTGACTAGGAAAAGGCAGCTAATCTAAGTAAATAATTCACAATATGGGGAAATTTGCTTGAATTGTAGAAGCTGGGAGATTGAAGGGAGATCAAAGATCATTTAGTCAAATCCATAAGTGAAAAGAAGTATGAATTTTGGAGATAAACAATTTTGGTTACATCACACAGTGGGAAATCCTATTGCAATATAGAGACAATATGAGGCTGGTGAATTTTGAGGATGATGTTAAGTTGGAAAACTAACTTTGTGATATTTTCTAAGCCACAAAAAGTTTATATGTTTCAGTTGCCCTATCTGTGAAAAGGCAACATTGGACTAAACATTGTGGATCGTTAAAATGATGGTCTATGAACTATTAAGGAAAAAATGTTTGAAGTCTGTATTTAATACAATATATGTCCTTCCTAATTCTTTATATAGCATTTGTAATTGTATATGACATATGTATATATAAGCATATATGCTATAAGTGTATATATGTATACATACATACATGCATACACAAATACATATATTTAAAATATTATCTTGGGAAGGGGAACATAGATTCCATTGAAGTGCCTAGGGGTTTATGATACTTAAAAAATTAAGAAGGCTTGGAACAATAGTGATGATGAATGTGGTGTTTTCCAGGTCTAAGATTTTATGATTCTAAGAGGAACAGAAAATAAAGTAGAAGGTCTTTAGCACTGATTTTCCTTGCTTCCAGGTTTGCTTAGGACCAGCATAACTTTTTTTATTTTCCAAAGTACAGAGACTATTATAGAAACAAAAGGCCAGTTCCTGCATTACAGAATTGTAAATTGTGCTTGCACATAGTAGGTGCTGTGCCTAGAAGCCCTTAAGTGAGGTTCTAATTACTTCTGTTTTGGTTGATTGAAATTTAGGTATTCCCTAATTTGTCTGACTAAAAGTCCTACCTCAACCATCCTCAACAATGGAACCTACTTCAACACAACTTAGGGGCCAAAAGACTAAAACTGAATACGATGCCCTGGCTGGAACTGATTTTCAAATCATAGAGCTAGAAATGAAAGGATCTCAAAATATTGTCTAATCCAGAAATAGTCTACTACATGTTCTTTTTAATATTCAAGTGGGCAGCTATCTTAAGTCTAGACAATCAAAAACAGTGAAGCTGGAACTGATTTGTAGCATTTGTTGTTTCCTGAAGTATAAATGCTCACAGCAAAAAAATTATCATGAGCTGGTTCAAATTTGCTCTGATACACCTCTGATTCTAAGCCAAAACCATTAACTTTACAGATGAGGAAATTGACCCTAGAGAGGTAATATGACTTTTCCACGGTCACTCAGGTAGTTATCAGATGCCAAGTTACGTCTCCAACCACCCATATTCTATAAAAACCATGGCAGTCTCTAGTATGATATATGAGAGGGAAATAAGATTAATCTTGACTTGAAATCATGCTTTGGCCTGAATATCCCAAGGAGGATTGTGTTATACTCAGGAGATTACCGAATCAATATAACTATGCTGATGGATCTATTATTTCATCTCTGGGGCTACTGATGCAGCTGCACAATAATTTAGAGGCTTTTATACTATTCCTGAAGCATATGGTACTAGCTCAGATTTATCTTAGAAAAAGCTGGTCAGGAAGTAACAGTGCAGAAGAGTTGGAATGTGTTTAAGCTGCTTGAGGAGGCAAAAGAGGGGGCACTGGCATTCTTCCTTGGGTAGTTCAGGCTGTCTGCCAGTTTGTCATGCATTAACAAAAACCAAGAAGCTGATTCTGTCCTGATTAAAATTTCCTGGGGTAGTATAAAATGGAAATTCAAAAAGGAGACTCACCAGACTGAATACCCCAATACACCATTTGAAAACACAGCTTCATTAAAAAAATACATGGTTATCCTGGAAGGAAGATTGGTTTTCTAAATTTTAGAAGTATTTACAGAACTTTAGAAATATAATTACCAGATAAGAATTCTGTTATGCCCCTCTGTTGCATCTCAGATGGGGAAACTGTGTCATAAGAGAAAACCTATAGCACTGGATACTGGAACAATAACTAGTATAGGGAGAACAAGACTTTGCTATAGAGTTCCAACAAAGAATAGAGGGAATATTTCCTTTCAATTATAGCCTCAGTGCCCATAGGGTCCTTGGCCAGACTGTGACAACAAATATAAACTGAGCAACTACCTCCAGGCTACTATTCCATACCCCCTTTAGTCAGGTGATCCTCTCCTGAGGACTGCCTTCCCTGCAAACTTTGGAAAGCATAATGGGATAGGAATATCTTCTCTTGTCACTGTGGTGGGACTATTTTCTGGCCTCCGTTGGACTCCTCTCCCATTTTATCACTGTGCTCAACCCTCTGCCAATGAATTAGTTTTCTTCAAGAGCAATAAGTCCTTGTTATGACTTTAGGGTACAGCAGCAGTGAAAATGTCAGTCTTCTAATATTTCCTCTAAAAAGTTGAAATGGTAAACCAAAATAGGGTTAGTATGGAAATGAAATTAGTAGCACTATTTTCTACCATTATTGGTTTAGGGGCATATTTATTTATATGTATACTAAGTGGAAAAATATATATTTTTTTCCTCTGTATGTAGACATAACCCCAGAGAATAACTTAGAGGGACTCTGTGTGTATGTTGACACACACATGATATATGCATATATATATATATAACACACACACACATATATATACGTACACTCATATACAAACACATATATATATATATACACACAAAGCTCTCTATCTATACTGTATAACCTCCATTGTAATTGCATGTAATAGGCCATTAAGAATTCTCATGCATTAGGATTCAAAATTCATATTCCTAGACAGAAGATATGCTTCTAAAGGTCTTGAAAATAAGACTATTTAAAAACAGGTTTGATATTTTTCCTTGAAAGTCTCCTTATATTGTTACCTTATTCCCTAAAAATTTGTGCCATCATACAAATTAATATTTTAAACCACTATTAATTTGCATTAATGATCCATAATTAATGTATTGTGGATTCATGAAATTTTGACATATTAATTTTTATAGGATTATTGACTGAAAGCTGGAATGAACCATAGAGCTCATCAAGTTCACCTCCCTCATTTTACAAACGAGACAAATGAGGTCCAGAGAGGCTTGGTGTTTTGCCACACAAATTAAAGTTAGTGAGCAACAAATGGAATTCCTGTTTCCTCTGATTGCAGAAAGAGCGCTTCTCCAATGATTCATTATGCATATTTTAGTAGAAAATTGTTATAAAATTAAAGTCTACATATTCCTCAATTTTCACCCTTATTCTGTCTTCTCTTGCCTACTCCTCTAGTCTGAACTTCTTAGTTTTCCATTACTCAACTCCAAGTTCAACTCTCTTTAAATACTCAGTATTATAGTCAAATTGTTGTATACCCTGTAGCACTCAGCATTCCATATCTCTGTAATGCGAATGTAAATTTTAAAGATCTTCCCTGCCCCTAGGCTAAAGTGCACCAGAAGCCTGGGGAGGGAGGCTTGTTTTTCAGTAGATACTTTTTGATTGGCCAGTGGGTCAAAAAGGTTGTTACATTCTCTGAGCCAGGAGAAGGCTATATAAGCCCTGATGTGTAGCTTTGTTTTGGGACTCACTTTGAGAAGTGTTCTGTGATTTGATCTGAATTCTGGGAAGCCGTTGTTGAGAGTCCCCCGGCTTTGAAAAACCCAGAATGTGGAAACCCAGATGTTGACTGGGTATGGATGTAATGGTTGGACAGTTTGGAAATCTGTCTACTTGATGTTTCTGTCTTGATAATTATGCCTGTATACTTTGAGGTTCGGGGTGCTGACCTTTTCTCCTGAACAAGGTAAATGATATATGTCTGACTGATTAAAGTAAGCTTGTTAACCCATTTTGAGTTGCTTTCCTTTAGCAAAGCAGATCCAAGAACCTGTGGTAGCTGCAAACCCTGAGGACGCTTGGGGTGCTTGCTGCTACAATCTCCCTTCTTGTTCCTTCTTTCTCTTTCTTTCTTTCTTTCTTTCTTTCTTTCTTTCTTTCTTTCTTTCT
>NW_027187336.1:5890752-5924492 GCF_028583685.1 Petaurus breviceps papuanus | reverse complement strand
TCTTTCTTTCTTTCTTTCTTTCTTTCTTTCTTTCTTTCTTTCTTTCTTTCTTTCTTTCTTTCTTTTCTTTCTTTCTTTCTTCTTTCCTTCCTTCCTTCCTTTATCACTCTCTTTCTCTCCCCTATATGTGTGTGTGTGTATATTCTCTCCCCTACATATATATTAAGATTTTAAATAAATCAACTGAACCCTCTTTAATTATTGGCAATCATGTTAGTCATATTTTGTCTCCTCCATATTCTGTTTTCCTTATGAACTTCTCAAAATATTTTTCATTTTCCTAAAGCCAAAAATTACATCTTTGCCTTCATCCCTCTCTGGAGATGATATTGCTTTCAATTTTTCTGAAAAGATAGATATTATTTGAAGTGAAATTCCAATTTGTTTGAAAAAAATTCTCTCTCTTCAATTCCCTTTCCTCACCACCATGCTACTCCTTGACCACATAGTAATCTAAATTCAGCTCTTTGAAATTCAAATTACTCATTTATACATCACCAATCACCTCCTAGTTGTTAAATTTAGTGTGCATTTCTTGGCTTAATTCTTTTTGATATCTGCAGTATTTTATACTCTTGAATTCACCTTAATTCATCGTACTATTTTTCCTAAGTTTTTTATATAATTCTTCTCTCCTGGCACTTCTGGCATGACTCTAAATGTGTTCACATGCTTCTTTTCACCTTCTCTATATAAATGTTGGTATTTTAAGTTCTTCCTCTTGGACTTCCTTTTTATTTTCATTTTGTAGTCTTATCGAATACCATGATTTCAAATATTACTTCAATGAAGATAATCCCCAAGTATTTCTCTAATGCCCAAACTTCTATATACAGATTATATATATATATATATATATATATACACACACACACATACATACATCTAACTTATTTTGTTGTTTTTGCAAAGCTTCAGTTTTGTGTGTGTGTGGGTGTGTTGGTTCCTAAAATGCTGTCCAAAAGTGCTTTGAAGAACTCAACATTTCTCCAAGCTAACCTTTTAAATGTTACCATCTTATAATTATCAGCCCAACTTTTACCTGGCTAACTTTATCCTAAAATAATCCATTTTCCCAAAGTTCTGTAACATCTACAGTATTTGTCTTTCATTTAGGTTTCAGTATATACTATTTTGCATTGTGGATTAGCTTTTAAGTATACATTTATATGGTTTCTCTAAATGGATTAATGCTCAAGTAAATATACTTAAAATACTCTGTATGTCTCACAGTCATTATTCCAGTATCTTAGATATTATAGATATATTAAAATAGATATTAGTTTATATTATGATTTCCACATAATACATGTCACAGTTAGTAGAAATTCTTTTTTCACCTTGTACTCTCCAAAACTTAAAAAAAGGTGGTAGAAAAAGCATATTAGATCTAGGATAGTAGAGATAATTTAGTCCAATTTTCTCACATTACAAATAAGGAAACTGAGGCTTCGATAGACTGAAACTTGCCCAATTTTCACAACTAAGAGCTATAATTAAAATTTAAGTTTCCTCCCTGAAAGTCCTACAAGTTTTTATTATATAATAAGACTGTATGTAAGAGTTTGGTCTTTATTCCCATTTCAACTAAGGTGGAATTGATCCTACATTGTGTTGAAATTTCTTTACTATCTGATAAGAAGAAAGGCCAGGAATAAAAGGCATGCTAGACAATATATGGAATAATAGAAGCAAAGGATAATTCAAAATAAGATAAAATTAGGAAAACAAAGCTCCGAAAGTTCAGTTTAGAAACAGAATTCATAGGAACTGACAATTGTGGCTTGGGAAAGGAGTACCAAATCTGCTCTTAAATCACCTATTCAAGGGAAATTCTGAAACCAGCTCTATGGGTAAGATTGTTGTGTGGCACTATTCCTTATCTCTGGCTTGCATGTGGAGATATAAAAGCATAATAACCCACAGGGAAAGACATAGATGCTGAGATATTTCACTGTTTGGAAAAAGAGGTAAGAACTTACTTGGAGGGGGAACTGCTAATATTTCCAACTGAGGAAGGACGTATACTATGTAACAGCTTTTTAAAATTTCCCAATCTTCAAAAATATCTGTGTTAAAAAATTGTATTGTAACTTTCTGTGTCCAGATGGAAAATCACATTGTTTCAATCTACTTTGGGATCTTCATTGGAAGAAAATATTAGTTTTTATCTTGTGAATATTCAGATAGATGATACTTGAGTGGGTTTAAACAGAATAAAAATGTTATGCTGTCATTTATATATCATTGATGAGTTACATGAGATTGATTTCTTCTGTAGAAAAATACAGTGTGGTAATATAATATACTGTCATTTATTTAACAAAGACCCTAGTATGAATTTTACAAAATATACTTTAAAATCACTTTTCTATGTATTTATTTTAAACATATTTCCACATTAGTCATATTGTAAAAGAAGAATCAGAACAAAAGGGGAAAATCATGAGAAAGAAAGAAAAAAAGAGAGAGAGAAAAGCATGCTTTCATTGGTATTCAGACTCCATAGTTCTTTCTCTGGAAGTGGATAGCATTTTCCATCATGAGTCTTTTAGAATTGTCATAGATCATTGCATTTCTGAGAAGAGCTGAATCTATCAAAGTTGGTCATTACACAATGTTGCTGTTATTGTGTACCACGGTATTGTGTACCTGGTTTTCCTCATTTCACTCAGCATCAGTTCATGTAAGTCATTCCATTTTTTTCTGAAATCTGCCAGCTCATCATTTCTTATGGAAAAGTAGCCATTCATAAAATCATGCCTTTTAAAACCAACCAGACTAAAACAACTGGGTTAGATGATTTCACCTTGAAAGAAATACTTCTAGCAAATATTAAATAGTATTACATATTTATTAAAAGTATTACATATTTTCTTAAAACCTTTTAGGAACAGTGATCACCCTTACTTTCTACCCATGAATTCATTTTGCATTGCTTATCCAAAGATAAGGGTGGTTATGATCAGCATATCATCTCAATCCTGTGCTACCAGTTTATGATTGAGGTAGTGGGGCCATCAGGCGTTCCCTCTAGGTCAAGGAGGGGCAGGCACAATGGAGGGTTTTTGTTGTTGTTGCTTTTTACATATTTGCCATGAAAGATAACAACGACAATGCTTCAATAGCACTTTACTAATGAACAGAGGGCACAGAGGCAGGTAATGTGGAGGTACAGAACCAGATGACATGGGGATAGTGTATAGTGTGGTGGAGGAAGGCAAGGGTGCAAAGGTGAATGACAGGGGAAATGACACTTTTGTAACCTCTAAAAGAGTTGGAAATACTTGGGCAACGTGGCCTATCGGAGGTGGAAGTATGCTCAGGGAATAGATGTTTGAGGTCTCATTTTTACAGGCTTTTGTTGGTGGTTGGATTAACACTCATGGATGACACTCAGGGTTAATTTCTTAGCATATCCATATCATCTCAATGTTGTCATTACCATTTTAGGGTTCATTCATTACTACAATACTTTCTGGTCTTTTGCTCGTCTCATTGCTCATGTCTGGAGCTTATCTGAAGTGTACAGATCACGGTTAGCAGAATGAAGTGTTTCTTACAGTAAGGCCCAGATGACTTCCCCTAATTTAGTACATAGCCTCATGATGTAGCCTTCATTTATTTATGATACAATTTCCAGTGGTTCCAAAGCTCCCCTAATTTATGTGACATTCACAAGTAACTTATGTTGCCTTAATTTATGTGATAGTTTGTAAGTGAATTCTAGGCTCCCCTTTGCAATCTTACTTCTTCCTATTGTCACCTTGTGCTAGCTACTTATAAACATACTATACTGACTATGAGGAGGTGTATGATCAACGGAGCCAGAATAAAATATATTTTAAACAAATGAAACAATTATAAAACTTGATAATAAACCTATTGTGATATATAAATTGTGATATATAAAACTTTGTATGCATCATATTATCAAAAGAAAATCAGACATTAAAAATGAGTTAGAAATTCTAAGACTTCACAGTCACTCCCCCCCCCTTTTTTTCCTGATGTGTGTGTGTGTGTACCAATGTCAAGGAATTGATTTCTATATATTTCTACATCCTTACATTTTTTTCTATTCACATAGCCCCAAAATTCAGGTGCTTATCACCTCACCTATCATAATGGATTCCTCATTGGGATATGTGTTTCTTGTCTCTCCTCCAACCCCAAGATGCCAAAATAATCTTCTTAGAACATCAGACTAATCTCAGTGTTCCCCTGCTTAAAAATCTTTAGCAACTTCCCCTAACCTCTAGGGAAAAAAATACAAATTCCTCAGTCTGGTATTTAAAGTCTTTCACAATCTGTCCACAGACTATTTTTCCAGACTCATTTCACACAGTTTTCCTTTACTTATTCTCTATGTTCCAGCCAAAGATTCTTATTTGTTCTTGTCCCCCAAATGGATTTTCAACTGCTCCCATACTTTTGCAGAGGCCATCTTCCATGTCTGGAATACAGCACCATCACTACCACTTAGAATCTCTGGCATTTTTTTTTTCAAAACTATACGACCTTAGGTAATTCTTTCATCAGGCATTAATTGTTACTGTTTTCTTTACCCCATCAATTTTTATTTACTTATCTGTTTATATATTTTTATCTCCCAAAAGAAGATGTGCACTCATAGAAGTTGATTTCATAAGTATTTGTGGGATTGAATTTCATATGGAAAATGTGTGTGAATTTGTGTGTGTGTGTGCATGTGTAAGCTTTTGCAGAACTTTTAGTTTCTTTTGTATAGTGAACTCTCAATGAGGAATTTCCTGCACAAATGCAGATTAGAGACTTCTTTGCAATTCATTATCCCTGAAAGTTTCTGGGAGATATTGAGAGGTTAAGTAAATTGTCCAGGGTCACATAACTAATAGATGTCATAGGTCAAACTTGAACCCATTCTTCCTGACTTGGAAAAAAATATCCACTACATCATGAAACTTGTCATTCATAGTGTATGCATATATGGACATGTGCATACATATATGTATATGTGTACTTTATGTTAACATATAACATGTCATACAATGCTATATAATATGCTACATTGTATATTATACAATAGATTATAAGTTATATAATTTGATAATATATAATATGCTACATTATATGTTATGTAATAGATTATGTTATATAACTTGCTAATTTATGATATAATCATATAATTTAATAATATGAAATTATTTATGCATTGCATGCATTTTCCTTGGAATAGAATTGGTGCCAATGTATATCCAGAAAAAGTTAGCATGACATTAAAGCTTCTGCACTATTCTGTGCGAATATCAAGTGATTTTTCAAAGTAAGTTGTGATTGACAGAAAGCAAAGTGTATTTAAAACATGAGTATATGCATTGCCATTTATTTGCTAGAATGTTATACACTGATACACAGTTTCAAGTCAAGAATAATTCATTTAAATAAATTTGGCCTATTCCTACTAGAAATATGACATCATTTGACCTTTTCTTCCATGTTTTACTATAACCAAAGATCTATCTATACACAGAGTGTGATTTCTAGTGAATTGGCAGAATGTTGTAAAAGAAAACAGTCTGTGGCATGTATTTGGGGAACTATCAAAATTATTCATCCCTCTACTCATTTCTTTAAGCACACGTTTTCCTCGGTCTCATGCAAAATAGTTATGGGAGGGCAATAATAAATTTCCATTTGATAAACAGGGTTGAGTGAATTTAAATGCAATGCCCAATCATAAAAAGGTCTAACAAAGAAGCATTAATTCTTCACAATCTATCTGAGGTTAATATTTGGAATTTAGAAGGTTAAATTATGGAGATAAATTTCATTTTTATACTTTAGTACAGATAGACTTACAAAGAATTAGAGACTCGATGTCTACTTATATATTGACTGAAATAATTAGAAATTAGTCTAAAACATTTGATTAATTTGGTAATTTTTAAATAAACTTCATCACAAATTAAACCATGGATCTAATTGGAAATGTTGATTTGTTGCTACAAATTTTCAAAGTATGGAATATTTGTGTGTGTGTGTGTGTGTGTGTGTTTAAGGTACTTTATTAAACTAGATGTGCAATTTCAAAGTCTCTTCAATAGAAATTTTAAAAGCAAAATTATAAAAACGTGTTTCAATAAAAGTTACATAGTTAACAAAAAATTTAATTTTTCTATATAATAGTTTCTTATATACTGTCTGAAAAATTACATGTTCTCCAATAAACTGACCTTAATAAACTTAGATGAAATGTTGTGTTTCAGTAAGAATGTTCACATTTATTTCAATTTATCATCAATAGCAAGCTCATTACTTGACACAGAATCCAAAGTTTATATTTAGAAGAATAAAAACAAAACTTGGCATCCAACATAAATGCATCAAAATATGGACTCAATTTGTGTAGATGTGCATATACACAAAATCATAGTTTAGGTGAAAAATAGAAAAAAAATTCTTGAAGGGAAAATAAAATATTTTTTTAATTTAATTTTAAATAAAATGAAAAATAAAAAGGGGAAATAAAAAATTTCAAAATAAAATGAGGGGAAAAATGAAGTAAGTTAGGGCAAAGAAAAATAATTTTTTTTAACAAAAGGGCTTGAGGGATGAGTTTTTTCAGATAAATAAATGTTACTTCTACTGCTTGATCAAGCTTGGAGTTCTTGAACAATTGCTCTCCACTTCAGGATCCCCAGATCTATGCATAGTTAGACTAGGGTCAGTCTGAAGAACATTAGTTCCTAAATAGAGGTACCATGCTTTTCCCCAAATTCTCTGTTTCTCTGTCTCATGCTTGTATCCTAGACATAACTATATAAAGTCACACCTCATATCTAAGATCCCACCAAAATGAGGTAGTCAAATGCTACTTAGTGTAGAATGTATATGACTCATACAGGAAATTATTAATTTTTCTCTGCTTATAAATGAAATGCTAAACATGAACAGTATTTTATAACTATGCTTATCCCCTATACTTAAACAGGTTGAAAGTTAAACATTAGAAAATGAAGTCTGTCTGCAAAATTTTTCAGCATTTCATTTGGGCTCTGCAATATCCAAAAAAAATTCTCTTTACGTCATTTTTTTTCCATCAAGCTTGGAAAGGGTTTGGTTTCATCCCGTTGCTGGCAGAAACTCTTTCTGCTGTAGAAAATGTCCCTATTACCTGTCAACTCCACTGAGGGAACCAGGAGCTCCCCAAATTGCCTCTGTAGCTGGAAAATACTTTTCAATAACAGTGTTCCATCATCTATGCCCAGGAAGGAAACAAGAGGTAGAAAAAGGAGCCGGGGGCCCAGTATTCAGCCTCTGAAGGGCCTACGTAGTTAGTCCCTTACTTTACTGGCATCTGCAGATGCCATGATGCCAGAGTGGGGAAAAGGGCACCATAACTACCACAATCTCAGAGAAATGCCTAAAATAAGATATCTACTTGCTAAACATTCCAGAAACGGGAAAAAGGGAGCAAGTTAGATTTAGTTTCCCAATTTCAACTGACCAAGCACTCAGTCATCTTCAGCTGTAATGCAGGGAAGGATCCTGGAAGCATCCAGGATTTGCTACATTGTATCCAAACTTCATATTATTTCAGCATGAGCCACATTTTTTCTACAAGTGACCAGGATGCAGGTTCATTTTTTTCTGAGGCATGTTCTCTAACCAAAGACTACTGGGAGGGGTAGGAGGGAAGGAAGCTACCATTTAATTCTCATAACAAAACTGGAAGAGACCTTAGAATTCATCTAAGGTCCACTCCCTCATTTTACAGATGAGGAAATTGAGACACAAGGAGACTAAATGACTGGTCCAAGTTCATACTATCAGTAAGGACCATTGACAGGGCATGCTATTTGGTTGACTATAGGAGGTAATATACTACATCTTCATTCACACAGACAATGCTATTTTAATTGTCATACTTGATATAATAAAGTTTTTGTTAACCCAGTCCAATAAGCATTTACTAAAAACCTACTAAGTACTAGACATTGTGCTAGGGTCTAAGGATACAAAGTCAAAATGAAAGAATTTGTTTGCCCTCAACTAGATTATATTTTACTCAAGGCATGCAAAATGTAAATTGATACGTGTCACTGAATAATTTAAGGTATGAGGAAACAGTAAAAATTTGGGGGATTAAAAAGACTTTCTCTGAGCTGAATGAATGAATGAATGAAACTAGGGTTGCTATGAAGAAAGGTCAAGAGATATTGAATTATAAATTTGGATAATAGCATATTCAAAGACTTTGAAGAAGGAGAGTTTGGGCAACAGTAATTACATTAATTTAGAATACCTGAAAAATAATCTGACTGAATGGTAGTAATAAAATGAAGTAAGCCTGGGAAATATTGAGTGGAACCAGATTGTGAAAGTTGAGTAATGTTGAGTTGAAACTTTTCTGTTTCATCTTTGAGGACATAGTGAGCAGTTGAAGATTCTTGAAGAGAGATGATTTATTCAATATTGTGCTTACTCTGATCTCCCTAATATCCAAGAAATTAAATGTATCCTACCCTATCACTATTAGAAGGTATATATGTAAATAGAAATGAAAGCATATTGGTACAGCCTGCTTAAATGAACTGGTAAGAAATTTTTTTTTTAAAAAGCAATAACACTTAAGTATATTATATTTTAAAATATTATTCTATCCTTTCCTCTAGGAAAATTGATTATTTTAAATAATTTTAATTTCATAAACATAATTAATATTATATTGATTATTCTATTGTATATTCAGAAAATTCATGAATTTGCTAGCTTAGATATGCCTGTAATTTATATAGATAATAATCCTTGCATAGTTATGATGGTTTTCATAAGTTGCTATATTAAGCAATTTAAATTTAGTCAGAGTTGTCCTTTGATGACAGATACACCCACTTTTGAAGTATTTCCAATTTGCTACTTTCAATGTCACACCAGCATATTTAATAATCAATCCCAGAATTTAGTCTGAATCCTGTGCAAAGGTCACTTGTCTTTGATTTATAGAATACATATTCTTTTCCATTAAAATATTTTGGGGTCAATTTTTACTTTCTTCCAAGTTCCAGTATGTCTCTCCATCTCCATAATTTCCAAAAGACTATCTGAGAACTCAGTGTACAGTGCTTCTACAGTTATCTTATGTCAGCAGACTAGAACACAATTATTCAGGCCCAGAGACTAGAAATAGCCAAATGGTCTATCTCTATAATTCTCTTTTTCTTTTTTGCTCCAAATATTGTTCAGCATACTCTATTTTGGAAAATAGGGAAACAAATCATCCATTTTACAAAGATTTCCACGATCAAAGTTACTTTTTTTGAATATTGGTGATCAGAATAGCCAATTTTTGCCCACATGAAAATACAATTATGTAGGATACAGGATACAGTTCAGTGCTACAAAAATTAAAATTCTGTCCATTATACTGTGAGTTTTTTGAGGGAAGGCATTGTTTTACTGTTATCTTTGTATTTTCTATTCTGAGCATAGTACATAAAACATAGCAGATGCTTAATAAAACCTTGATAATTGATCACAACTTTTCTTCATTTTAGTAGTGAGTTTTCATAGCTAAAAAATTCACCACCTCATAATCAGCTTGTTGTTGAGCCTTCCCTGACCTTATTATGGTTATTATGTATAAAGTAGAGATTTAGTTTGACATGGCACAAATACTCAAACCATTGCCAGATTGGTAAATTCTACCAGAGATTTTACTCTGATTGTATATTTTATCCTTTTATAACCCAAGTTCATTCATATACCATCAGAATAAGATTAATGGAGGTAGAATACATAATGGTACCATAAAAATAATGTGCTACTCTGTCATCATCTGTATTCATCCCCTTGACCAACATATCAAATACACAGAAAATAGGTGAGTAAATTCATTTCTGAGAATATACATATTCAATTAATGGAAATAGAAATAGATGATAAGCCTATTAGATGAGGATAGGTGAAAGAAATTGCATAGGTGTGTGGAGCAAGAAAAGATGAAAAGTCAATAATAAATGGGATAGATGTATGTAACACACTGCTAGTGATATATTAATTTCCTCTTCACTGGTGGTAGGTTCACGATTTTCATTTTTGATACTCATAATTTGTTTTTTTTCTTTCTTTTTTTATCATATTGACTAAGCTTCTCTCAATTTTATTGCTTTTTCATAAAATCAGCTCTTGGTTTTATTTATTAATTCAATCATTTTCTTAATTTCAATTTTTATTAATCTCAACTTTGGTTTTTGGTATTTCTAATTTAATATTTAATTGAGACTTTAAAATTATTTTTTCTAGCTTTTTCAATTGCAAGCCCAATTCATTGACCTCACTTTTCTCTAATTTATTCATGTATGCAGTCAGGGATATAAAATTTCTCCTAAAAATGGCCTGTGCTGCATCCCACAAGTTTTGGTATGTTGTCTCATTATTGTCATTCTATTGAATGACGTTATTGATTGTTTCTATGATTTCTTGTTTGACCCACTCATTCTTTAGGATTAAATTGTTTAGTTTCCAATTAGTTTTTAGTTTGTCTTTCCATGGCCCTTTATTACATATGATTTTTATTGCATCATGATCTGAGAATGATGCATTTATTATTTATGCCTTTCTGCACTGAATTGTGAGGTTTTTTGTCCTAATACATGGTTGATTTTTGTGTATGTACCATGTACTGCTGAGAAGAAGTTCTTTTTTTCCTTTTTATCTCTTTCAGTTTTCTCCATAGGTCTATCATACCTACCCTCTCTAAAATTCTATTCACCTCCTTAACTTCTTTCTTGTTTATTTTAAGGTTGGATTTATCAAGTTCAGAGAGGGGGGAGATTAAGGTCTCCCACTAGATTAGTTGTGCTATCTATTTCTTCCTCTATTTCCCTTGCCTTCTCCTCTAAGAATTTGGATGCTATACCACTTGGTGCATATATTTTAAATAATGATATTGTATCATTCTCAATGGTGCCTTTTATCAGGATATAATTTCCTTCCTTATCTCTTTTAATTAGATCAATTTTTGCTTTTGCTTTATTTCAAATAAGGAATGCTACCCCTGCTTTTTTACTTTAGCTGAGGCATGATATATTTTGCTCCAGCCTTTTACCTTTACACTGAGTGTATCCCTCTGTTTCAGATGTGTTTCTTGTAAACAGCATATTGTAGGGTTATGTTTTTTAATCCATTCTGCTATCTGTCTCAGTTTTATGGGAGAGTTCATTCCATTCACATTCACAGTTATGATTATTATCTGATTCTTTCACTCCATCCTATTCCCTCCCCTGTTAATGCTTATATTCTTTTTCCCCTTCTCCCTTCCCCTCCTTAATAGTTTTCCTTTTGACCACCACCTCCCTCAGTATTGCCTTATCAGCTCCCTTCCCTTTTCCTCCCCTTTAACCTTACTTCTTCCCTCCCCCCCACCCCTTCATAGCCCTTTCCCCCTCCTACTTCCTGTAGGGTATTTTTATACTTAATGAAGTAGGTTCTTCTTCACACCAAGAGTGAAAGGAACAAATCACATGAGAAGCTCCTTTCCCTCCCCTCTTTCCCTGTAATATTGCATTTTGCATCTCTTCTCCATAGAGTCCTATGCTTAACTCATTGTTATTACCTCCTTTCACCAGAACCAATGAGGGAAAAGCTCATATAATACTCAACTCCCTCCCTTCTTTTCCTCTGCTATATTGTTTTTATGCCTCTCTGTGTGGCATAATTTACCCTTTTCCACTTCATTCATTCCTCTTCTTTATTTGCAGTCCCTTTGTAGCACTTGATATAATTTTTTAATCATCATCTTGTGTAATTTATACTCATACCATCTACTTGTCTATAAACAGTTTGCTCTTATTAAACAACAGTGTGTGTGTGTGTTTTCATTGTTTACCTTTCTATGTCACTCTTGCATCTTGTAATTGGAGGTTGAATTTTCCATTGAGCTCTGGCTTTTTCATCAGGAAGGTCTGGAAATCTGTTATGTCATTGAATGACCATCTCTTTGCCTGGAAGAATATGATTAGTCTCTCTGCGTAGGTGATCCTTGGTTGTAACCCGAGCTCTTTTGCCTTGCAGAAAATTGTATTCCACTGACTCCAGTCTTTCAGTGTAAAGGCTGCCAAATACTGTACAATCCTCACTGTGGTTCCTCAATATTTGAATTTTTTCTTTCTGGCCACTTGAAGTATTTTCTCTTTTACCTGGTAGTTTTTGAATTTGGCTACAACATTTTGAGGACTTTTCAGTTTGGGATCTCTTTCAGGAGGTGTCTGGTGGATTCTCTCGATTTCTAATTTACACTCAGGTTCTAGTATCTCTGGGCAGTTTTCCTTAATGAACTCTTGGAGAATGATATCGAGGCTAATTTTTTTTTGTCTTGATTTTCTGGTAAGCCTATGATTCTCAGATTATCTCTCCTGGATCTGTTTTCCAGGTCCGTCATATTTCCATTGAGATATTTTTCCTCTTTTTCTAACTTTTCATTCTTGTTGTTTTGTTTGACTAATTCTTGTTTCCTCATAGAGATGTTTGCTTCAATTTGGTTGATTCCAGTTTTTAGCAAATCATTTTCCTTGGTTAGTTTTTGGAGCTCCTTTTCCATATCATACACATTTCTTTTTAAGGAGCAGTTTTCTTCATTATAATGTGTTTCTAATTCTGTAATTCTGATTTTAAGAGAATTATTCATTTTGTCTTCTATCTCTCTCATTTGATTTTCAAAGTTCTTTTGAGCTCATCTAGGAGAGCTTTCTGTGCTTGTGACCTGTTCCCTATTGATGTTTCAGCTGTGAGTGTGGAGTCCACATTGTCTCCCTATGAGTTTGTTTCCTCCCTCTGAGGATAGTAGGACTCCAGAGTCTTTGTAATCTGCTTTCTACCCAGTTTCAGGGAGTGCCCAAGCCACACCCTTCCTCTGGGGCTCCCAAGCCTATACTCTTGAGGGTTTTGTCCTGAGGCGATAGTTATTATGTTTTCAGGGTGTGTGTGTTGGGGGGGGGGTGGGTTGGAGCAGGCTGGGTTCACTCTGCCATCCTGGTTCTTGGAGGTGCTGATAGTGCCTTAAAAAAAATTCTGGGTACTAACTCTGTATTCCCTCAATACTATTAGCCTCATTTATATTTTTCCTCTCCTTTCACCCTGTCCCCCCTCACCAATATTTCACTTCTGACCATCACATCCTTCAATCTGCACTCCCTTCTATGATCCTTTTACATTTGTTTCCCCCTGCTCATCCTACTTCTTCCCTCCATTTTATCAGTCCACACCTATTCTTTTTCTTTCTCCTTTCCCCTCCTGCTTCCTTATAGGGTAAGATAAATTTCTATACACCTCTGAGCATGTTTGATATTCTCCCTTTGAGCCAAATTGGATGAGAGTAAGATTCAAATAATGCTCACCCTCTCTTCTTTCCCAGTAGTGTAACTGGTCTTTTGCATCTCTATATGTAATGTAATTTACACTATATACTATCTCTCCCTTTACTCTCCTCCCAGTAAAATCATTTTTTTAACCCTTTAAGTTTTTTATATCATCAAATCAAATTCAACTTATTTCCTTATTTCCACTCCTCTGTCTATATATATATATATATATATATATATATATATATATATATATATATATATATATATATACTCCTTTTAACTACCCCAATAAAGTTATAATTCTCAAGAGTTACAAGTATTATCTTGCTGTGTAGGGATACAAATAGTTTAATTTTATTGAATAACATTTTTTTCATTCCTATTGACCTTTTTATTCATATCTTGAGTCTTGAATTTGAAGATTGAATTTTCTGTTCAGCTCTGGTCTTTTCATCAGCAAAGTTTGAAGGTCTCCTATTTCATTGAATGTCTACATTTTCCCCTCAAATATTATGCTCAGTTTTGCTGGGAAGTTGCTTCTTGGTTGTAACCCAAGTTCTTTTGCCTTCCAGAATTTCATTTTCCAAAATCTTCAATTCTTTAATGTAGACCCTGCTAAATCATGTGTAATCCTGACTCTGGTTCCTTGATATTTGAATTGTTTCTTTCTAACTACTTGCAGTATTTTCTCCTTGACCTGCTACATTTGGAGTTTTATTATAGTATTCCTCAGAGTTTTTATTTTGGGATCTCTTTCAGGTTGATTGGGATATTCTTTCAATTTCTATTTTACCCTCAGGTTCTAGGATATCAGGGCAGTTTTCCTTGATAATTTCTTGAGAGATGATGTATAGACTCGTTTTTATTTTATTTTTTTTACTTTGACTTTCAGGTAGTGTAACAATTCTTAAATTATCTCTCCTGGATCTATTTTCCAGGTCAGTTGTTTTTACAATGAAGTATTTTACATTTTCTTTTTTTTCATTATTTTGATTTTGTTTGACTGATTCTTAATGTCTTGTATTAATGTCATTAATTTCCACTTGCCCAATTCTTATTTTTAAGGAATTATTTTCTTCAGTTAGCTTTTTGCCTCTTTTTCCATTTGGCCAATTCTATTTTTAAGGAAATGTTTTCTTCAGCCAATTTTTGTTTCCTTTCCCAAACTGTTAACACTTTTCCCCATAATTCTCATTTCTTTTTCCAATTTTTCTTCCACCTCATTTATTCGATTTGTAAATTCCTTTTTGTGCTCTTTAAAGAGGACTTTTTGTACTTGAGATCAATTCATATTGCCATTTGAGGCTTCATATTTTGAGGCATTTTGACATTTTGTCCTCTTCTGAATCTGTATTTTACTCTTCCCTGTTCCCAAAATAACTTTCTATGGTTGGGGCTCTTTTCTGTTTCTTACTCATTTTCTACCCAATTTTATGACTTTAAAAGTTGAACTCTTTTTCTCGGGGCACAGTGGGCACTATCCCAAGCCTCTTAAGCTGGGGACCAGCCTCAGAATATAACGTAGACTGTGTGATGCTGGAAGGACTCACCCCTGTCACAGAGAGACCTCCTAAGTTTTATTGGGTTAGAAAATTGTTATACCCCAACTTTTTATTGATTCTACCACTCCAGTATTCAATTTGAGGCATTATTTTAAAGTCATTTGTGAGGGAATTTGGAGTGTTTGTGATATCATTAGATAGATATCACTATCTAGGCATCAGTGATAACACAGAACATCAAAAACTTTCATTCTATAGGCAGAAATAGCTTGTTTATAGACAAATAAAAATAGTATAAATAAGGAACTGGACACCAAGAGCCCTGTCCTTAGAAGCCTGAGTGTAGCATGCTTTATCTGATGCAGTCTCCTATGAAGAGAAAAAAAAGATATGGAATGAAGCAACCTAGCTCTCAATATTAGAGCACATGAAAGTGTTCTGAAATCATTTCTGGTATGATTACTAGATTGTTTATTTGCATAGCCATCTCAGTTCTTCCCCAACAAGTACTTACTAAGATCCTTCACCTTAGGTTCTGGAGCTACAAAAGTACAAAGAATAAAACAGCTCCTACTCTTAATAAGATTATGTTCTGAGGGAGGAGTAAAGTATACATACATACCTACACATACACATATGTAGAATGAACATATTTGTGTGTTGATGACTCTCTCTCTTTCTGCCTAGATAGTATACATGTACATAAACATATATATACATATATATAGCTTAATATGTTTTAAATAGGTTAAACATGTATAGGCTGAATATACTATATTTAACACATAGGTTGAATATGCACACATATAAATTGAATTTACATATAAATTACATATATAGTCAACTTAAATACAAAGTTAATGAATGAGCACTTGTATAGGTACCAATACTTACATATGGGTAAAGATAAGTTCATTTTTTTTTTATTTTTGGAGGGAAATTGGGGTTAAACTACTTGCCCAGGGTTACACAACTAGTTTGTGTGTGTGTGTGTGTGGTGGTTGTAAGTGTTTGAGGCTGGAACCGAACTTGGGTCCTCCCGACTTCGGGGCCAGCGCTTTACTCACTATGCCATCTAGCCGCCCCAATAAGTTAGTTTTTAAATGATAGAACTATCATTTAGGAATCAAAAAAGGTTTAGGTCAAAGATTGTCTGCTACATTGAAAAATCAAAACTTGGTGTCAACAGTGACTTTTTGTTATTTCTCATGTCTCATGTCAACAACTGTTCTGCAACTTCACCTTTCACAATATGTCTTAAATAAATCCTCTTGTCCCTATCCTCATTCCTGCAATCCTCATTACAGATCCCCTGAATCATCATGATAATCCTATAAGTGATGCCTCTCCTACTACCATTATTTTTTAATTATTCCTTCAAAAAGCACCTAGGACTTTCTTCCTTATGTTGTTCCTTTTATCAAGCATTCAGTCAATCAAAAGTAATTTATTATTTACTATATGACAGGTACTATTCTAGGCATCAGTGATAAAACAGAACATCAAAAACGTTCATTCTATAGGTGGAAATAACATGTTTACAGACAAATGAAAATAGTATAACTGAGGAATTGGACAACAAGAACCCTGCTCTTAGAAGCCTGAGTAGCATACTTTATCTGATGCAGTCTCCTATGAAGAGAAAAAAAAAAGATATGGAATGAAGCAACCTGGCTCTCAATATTAGAGCACATGAAAGTGTTCTGCAATCATTTCTGGTATGATTACTAGATGCTGAGTCGGAAGTAGGTAAGAGATTTTGAGTGCATATGTAGTTCTGTTTCAGATGGCAACCAAAATACCCTTTATTTAACACACAATAAGGAGTCATGTAATACCTGTAAATACTCTGCAGTGTAGAGCTGAGTCTGCCTATTTGCATCATTATGGAATTCCAGGAGCAGCTTCATTTAGAATAGAGTTGAGGAAAGTTTCCCAGGTTAAGAGAGCAGCCTATAAAAAAGTCATGGAGACAGGAAAATGAATTCCTTAGACAGAGAATTAGCAATGAGGCCAGGCTTCCTAGAATGTAGAGTGAGTAGAGGCAAATCAGCCCAGAAAGATGAGCCAGTGTCATATTCGAGGAATTTAGATGCTAAACAGAGAGGTTTGCACTTGTTCTTCAAGCAATGGTGAGTTTCAATTAGACATTCAGACTTGTGCTTGAGAAATACCAATTTGGCAGCAGTGAGGAAGATAGACTAGAGAGAACAAAGACTGGATTAAGGAAACAAATCAATAGATAATGCAGCAGTCTATGTAAAGTATAGTGAATCATAGGCTAGGGAAGCTTTTGGTGCAGGAGTTCTGACTTTAGTCTCTTCCTCTTGTGCCATGCTTTGCCCATTTTTGTCCTCAAAATAGGAGTCTAATGTTGGAGTTTTCTGTTTGTTTTGCTTCATTTGTGTAGTCATGTCACCCCTCAGGCACTTGAGCTCTGGACTTTTTGCCACAGTAGGACTCTGACACCAGACAGGGGAGGTTTTGTCCCAAATGCTGGGATTTTCTCAACTGCTGGAGGTATTATTGGGGTGCCCTCTCTGAGCCCTCCACACACTCTGGTAAGCTGGTCATGCACCCCATAACTTCCACCCTAGACCACAATCCATATCCAAGCAGGTTAAATCAAGCGTGATTACCCTTCAGACTGGTTGCTTGGTCCCCCTACACTCTGCAGACCAGGAGCTGAAGCTGCCATGTGGTGCTGGCTGCACCAGGCATCTCAGCGGCTTCTTGCTCTGGGGGAAAAGCTGACACACTCCCAACTACTGGTCCCAAATTCCACACTACAATGACCTCTCACTTTGTCCTTTGCATCTATGTATTGCTAAATCTGGAAACAGCATAGCTGCTGGTGATCTGAAGTCCCTCCAGCCAGTGATTGTTCAGGCCTGCCCTTGGGCTAAAACCTCCGGCACTGGTCTAGGGTCAGCTCCCAGAGTGCTGGGTTGGCTGATTCTTGGCAGCCTGCTGGGCTACTCTTAGTGGGAGGTTAGCTTCTCTGTCATTTTGTGGATTCTGCAGCTCCAAAATTTGTTTAGAGTCCCCCTTTTATATGGATTGGGGAAAGTGGAAGGTGTAGCCCGAGGAGATCCTGCTTCTACTCCGCCATCTTGAATCCCCCCCCAACAGCTAATGACCTTTACTAGTTGCAACTTTATATTGCCTCCAGCATCTTGCCAATGGCTCTGCATGTGGTAGCCATTTAATTTCCCATTGAATTATAAATATAAATTTTTTAAGTATGATATACTTGAAAATATGTTCTTTCCCTTTATCTTGGAGAACTGAAATAATCTTCTGAAGGTCTCATGATGATATGAAAAATATTGACCAAGGTGAAATATTTTTCAATGTAAGACTTAAGTTTTAAAAATAAGCATATGTTCTTTGAGAGAAGAAAAGCAAAAGAGTTGTCAGTAGGGAAGAAAAGAATGGAAGGAACTGAAAGGCTTTTAGCTTGCTCATGACTTTAAAAAAAATTATTTCTAATAGTAGCCAGAAGGTTGTTGATATTCCTGAGAGCTTGAAACCTGCAATATATATACATACATGTGTGTATGTGTAGCTTTTATCCCCATTGAAATTTAGACTAATCCTGTATTTTCAACAAATCAACAGTTTCTTGAATATTTCTTTTAAAAAGCAATACTTTTGGGGTGGCCAGGTGGCACAATGAGTAAGAGCACTGTCCCCAGAGTCAGGAGTCCTGGGATTGGTTCCAGACTCAGATACTTAACACCCACACAAAATAAGTAGCCATTTAACCTTGAGCAAGTTACTTAACCCCAACCCCAATTGCTTAAAAAAAATAAAAAGCAGTACTTTTTTAATCCCTCTCTTCAGTTTAAGTAAAGCTATTGCTCTGATTACTGTTTGATTATAAACTCAAATTGTGCCTTGAAATGCTTATTTTGAGAAAAAAAAGTTACTGAACTTATTATTTATGCAATTACTGACTTTTCTTATTGCAATTTCAACAGATTTATAATATTCTCCCCTGAGGAAAAATAAACATGCAAAATTCTAAATGTGGCATGTTAGTCTTTGAAAAAAAAAAGTCTGCTAATATGCTTTATTCTGCTTTGATGGAGGGGGAAAAGTCAAAAGGTAGTTATTTTTAGTTCAAAATTCACTTTATAAAATGTAGCCTCAAGATTTATACAGTGTAAAATTTAAAAGTATTTCACATAGAGCTATTTTCTTGTTAATTATCTTTGCTTGTTATTTTGACAATGATCCCCTCATTTTTTATTTTTCATCAATTAATAACTTTTATTTACTCCTTTAACATAAGAATCACTGAATAATTTCCAAATGCACCCATTTCCCTTTGAATATTCCTTTGTAACAAACTAAATTTTGACTAAAATGCAACCCACAAACTTACCATGAGTTTCTATATGAGTATAAATACATATACATATGTGTGTGTGTGTGTGTGTGTGTGTGTAATCTCTCTCTCTCTTTCTGCCTTTCCAGTATATTGCCCAATATTTGATTTAGATCTCTAATTCTGTATTTCTCTAGCCTCAGTCTCACCTCAGGAACTTGAATGAAATGGGAGGAATCATAAAATAACATAATGTTCCAGTTGAAGATTGTATGATCCTAGATTGTAACATTTATGAGGTTAATAAGGAGACTGAAAGCACTATTTAATAAATTTTAATTAATCTTATCCAGCCCACTCATTTTTCCATTACTAAATCTGAATTGATCTTTTAGAGTTATTGGAGCAGCCCCACAACTCCAACTTGGTTGAATGGAATCAGTCAGGGAATAGCTTTGTATACTCCAAGGGATGGTTGGGGAAAGAGAATAGCAAGTGCCCTTCTCCTTTCCTCTTTCCCCTTTTGAGCAATGATATTTTTGGTATTGGTTAGCATTTATATAAAATCTTTAGGTGTTCCTTGCAAATGTTAACTTGCTTGATTCTCCAACAACCCTGTGAGATAGATATTACTATTTTCCTCTTTTTATAGATTAGGAAACTGAATTTCAGAGATTTAAAATAGGATTTTACCTAAGGTCTTCCTGATTCCAAGTCCAATACTCCATCCACTGTGTCATTTCTCTGTCTGACTATTTAGAAACTTGCATTGTTAGAAACATTCCATAATTGCTAAGCTAGAAGATTTGATAACTTATTGAATATACAAAAGGGAACAATATTACCTTTCCTTGCCCTCTTTTAGGTTGTAAAGCATTCTAAGAATTCCTATACTGAAGATTAGATCTAGGCAGAAAACATCTGCCCATCCTTCAAAGGATATTCCTTATAAGTTCATTCATATTCCCTCTATACAGATGAGTAATGAAGGAATTTCCCCAAATTGCATAATAAGTAAGAGAATTAGTTGGAGAAGCCTGATGTTTTGAATCAAAGTGAAAAATATCTTTCTATTGTTTCATTTTGCAGGTGATTTTGTTATTACTGACCCTTCCTCAAGACACTAGGTTTTGATTATGCATACTCAAATCTTGAGTTCATGGTTGTCTGATTATATAGATTCTCTACTCATAAGGTTTTGAAAGAAATATAGAATATTGTTCAAGAACCCTAAAGAAAAGACTAGTTAAACTACTGGAAATCAGTATTTAAATAAAACCATGTTCTCTCTGATGGATCTCATTGACACTGGTCAATGATGCATCCCACATCCTCATACATACCCATCCACCCTGTGTGGTACTTGTTCCATTTCCTCTTATAAGGCCATAATAGGGAGTCCACCAACATACATAAGATCCTTCCTCTAGATCCTTTGAGATTTCATGGTTTCCAAAGGAGCATACAGGCTGTTCATGAATTTTCTTCTTGCTACATGACTTGTTCATTTTTTTTCTGGTCATTCATTAATATTTTAACTTATTTTTAATTTATTTATTTACATATTTTCATCTTTTATGCAAGTTCTATGAATTTCTTCAAATATAATTTAGATTTGTCAATAATTTACTCTTTTTAGAAAAATATTTTTTATGTCATCTTAATTTTCAAGGTGTCTCTCCCTTCATGCACAGAGCAATCACTTCAAATAGACAATTAAACAAAATTTTTTAAAAAGCAGTTCAGCAAAATCACAAATACAGTGACAAAGTCTGAGATTATATGTAATTTTTCACACTCATTGTCCCTCACTTCTGCAAAGAAGGAAGGAGGTGAATTCCAATTTAATCCAGTGGCTAGATGTATTACATGTAACATGTACCTACATGGTACAGTGGATGAAATTCTAGGTCTGGACTCAGGACAACCAGAATTCAAATACAGACTCAGATAGTTATTAATGTGATCCTAAGTTAGTCACTTAATCTCTTTCCACTTCAGATTTCTCAGTTTTAAAATGGGGTTCATAATATTTGCCTTACAAGTTTATTATAGGTTCAAGATAGTATTTGTAAAACACTTAGTATCATTTTTCACACATAGTAGGCACTTCATTCTTGTTTCCTTTTTCCTTCTCCTTAGGTAAAACTTTCATGTTTATTATCTTAGTTTATCCTCATACAGTCCCCATGAATTTATTGTGGCAGATTATCCCATTTTAGAGAGGCACAGAAAAGAGGTTCAAGATTTTATTCAATAGTCTCTAGTTATTGAATTATGGTAGAGAAGGCAACCTATTTTGGAATTGTCTTCTCTCCCCAGCTAATTCCCAGGCCCTAGTTTCTATGAATATTAAAACAAACAAAAGCAGATTGAATGATGTGACAACAAATATCATTACAGAGAAAAATGCTATAAGCCTGCCAAGTCACAGCTGACAGGCCAGTTATCTCAAGTGATATGCCAATCTGAGGAAAGAAATTAGATGGCTCCATAGTATTTTTGTGATAGGATTTGAACTCTATACATTCAATTCCCATTTCTTTATGCCAGTGAAATGGAACATGAATTTGGACAGCAAAACATAAACAATTTTTCCCTGAATTTGCCTGAAGCTCCATATCCTTTCTATGGAAAAGTGGATTGTGGATTTATCTCTTTGTTGGTTCAGAGATAATTATTGATCTGCTGAAGCATCTGGGAAACATGGCAAACTTACAGCAAGGGAAAAACCTCAGCAAAGGGCATATGTTCCTAGTGGAGGGGTATGTGTGAATGTGTGTGTATATGCATGTGTGTGTGCATGTGTACATATTTCATTTTACTGAGTCCAAAATCATCATTTCTTCATAGAGAATGGGTTGTTGTATCTACTTCTATATACTTGGTACTCACCCTATCAAGAAAATATGACTTCCTAGTTATAGTGAGGAATTGTATGTGGACACTTGGCTGCCCTTAAATCCCAATTATTCTGAATCAATGTAAATAGGCCTTCATGACTTCTATCTATGAATCCTCTCACAGGTTCTTCTCATTCATACTCTGCTACTTCAACCAGGAATTTTTCAGTCACTTAAAGCACTCATTCCACACCTCAGTTGTGCTCTTTGCTAATAAATGCAAAAAAATTAATTAAGGGATCACTATTTCTTCATGTTCGGCCAGAGAATCATAAACAGAGCTTCACATTGATTGGGAGTCTAGTTTAAGTTGTGTGTGTGAAGTTTTCAGTTTCAATTCAGTTTAGCAAATGTTTATGGAATGGTAGTTTTTTACAGGGCCACTTTACATTTTTATCTTTTATGAGTTGGGAGTTGGAATAAGATACAGAGTCAAGCATATATGAGATTGAAAAATACAGTTTTGGGGTGGCTAGGTAGTGCAGTGAATAGAGCACCAGCCCTGCAGTCAGGAGGGTCTGAGATGAAATCCAGCCTCAGATAATTAACACTTACTAGCCATGTGACCTTGGACAAGTTACTTAATCCCAATTGCCCTGCCTTCCTCCCTCTGAAAAGCAAAAAAAAAAATACAGTGTAATCAAAATGTGAAATAATAGAGACTATTATAGTGTATCTACACTGGTGACTCTAAATAATCTATTTTATGGACAATTTACAGGGAAAATGAGGATAAGAATCACATAAGGATATGAAGAGCTTGAGATCTATCCTGTTATATGAACTATACAATTGAGACCTAGCATACACTGAATTATTCAATTGTGTGCAGCACACTAAGACTACAAAGATGGATGTATCCTAACAGTATTGGAAGTCACAAAGCATTACATCTGGGAGGGCAGAGCCAAGATGTCAGGGTAGAAGCAGGAAAACTCCCTGCACTCCCCCCTGTAACCACCTCAAATACCAATAAAATAATTACTCTAAACAAGCTTTAGGGCTACAGAACCCACAAAGCGACAGAGAGAAACAAATCTCCCACCAAAGACAGCCTGACAGGTGAATAGGAAGGGATCTCTACAGCCCAGTGAGAGCAGAGACTAGCCCCAAGTGAGCCTGGTGTTTTAGCCTCAGGGCAGCCTGACCAGCTGCAGTGAGAGGGACTAAGGGAGAGTAGATCACCAGTAGATGTGGCAGTTTCCAGAATTATCAACCCATAAATGCCAAAGACAAAGTGAGAGTCAATGTATTTTGGGGACAGGGAGTTCAGGAGTATGGTCTGACCTTTGCCCCTGGAGGGAGAAACAGCCAAGGCTCAGCAGCTGCAGCCTCATGGCTGCTTCAGAGCTCCTGGCCTACAGATTGTAGGCGGACTATGCAACCATTCTGAGGGGTAATCGTTCTTCCTTTAACCTGCTTAGAAATGCCTTGCTATCTATGGTGGAGGTCCTGGAGTAGAGTGTGTAGAGCTTTCAGAGAAGGCAGCCAACTAATAGTTCCAGCAAAGAAGAAACAATTTTAATATGGAGGAAACACAATCAGCATAAAACAGGACCTGGGAACTTCTTCACTGGACCTGCAAATTCATTGGTTTAAGGATCTCTGTAAAGTTCATGGGACAATAAGATCTTCCCCACCCATTAGCAGGCCTCAAGTAGAGCCCATTGGGGGAGGAACTTGCCTAAGGAGGAACTTGCTTAGGGGGAGGCTTTCTTATAGGCAGATTTTCAGACCTTTTGGTACTAAGTTGATTAGGCACTGCATCACAAGGGTGGTAATGCCTTCTGGCTCTGAGAAGCATATGTATCTATATATAGATCTAAATCTATAGATCTGGATCTGGATCTGGATCTAGATCTAGATATGTATAGACGCTCTGAGTTGGTATTTTGCTTTGGAGGTTCTCTTATGAAAAGGACCATTTGATTTGTTGGTTAAAATCTGAGTAGCATATATTCAGAGCCCCCCAACTGCTCAGATGTAAAGGCTCTTCCAATCCAGTGGTGTATGTAAAATGTATAGCAATATCGCTTTGATTCAGACATTCAGAGTTCTGTTTGTTGGTCTTTATGCTACTTTCTCTGCTTGTATTTTCTCTGATGTTCAGGGTGCTGATCTTTCTCCTAAACTAGTGAATGTAATTAAAAGTAGGATTGTTAACCCCTTTTTTGAGCAGTCTTTCTTGGAAAAGCAGATTAAAGAACCTGTGCTAGCAGGTCATCCTGGGTATGCAAGGATACTTGCTTTTATAACCTCCTAATGAGGAAACAACTTATATCAAGGCAAATCTGTATATGGTCCACAACTTATAGTATTAAGGAGTTTCCTGGGAACTAAGAGTTTAAAAGACTTGCTCAGCAGTATGCAGCCAATTCTGTATATTTTAGAGTAAAGACTTGAAACCAGGGCTTCTTGACCTTACCATTTTGCTAAAAGCTACCACCATGAGATTACTTCAAAGTCACACACACACACACACACACACACACACACACACACACACACACACACACATATATATATATAATACATATATATGAATATTTGATTTTAAAACTTTCAATTCCAGATTCATTTCTTTCCTTCCTTGTCACCCACCCTTACTGGGAAGATAAGCAGTTCAGTATAGGGTGTACATGTGTGGCTAATGCAAAACAATAACATAGTAGATATATTGTAAAAGACTGACTATATTTCCCTCCCTCCTATCCCACCTCCCACTTGTTCTATTCTCTACTTTGATCCTGTCCCTTTTCAAAAGTGGCTGCTTCCAATTTCCCTGCCCCCCAGGCTGCCCTCCCTTCCATCATTCCCCCTCTCACCCCCTTCCCCCCCACATTCTCCTGGAGGGTGAGATCCCCTATTTAGTGTGTATTTCACTCCTTCCTCAAGCCAGATTCAATGGGAATAAGGCTGACCCATTCCCTTTTGCCTTCCTATTCTTCCCCTCTATTGTAACCATTTTCCCTTGCCTCTTCTGTATGAGATAGTTTACCCCAATCTGTCTGTCCCCATCTCCTCTCATCATATTCCTCTAATTTCTTAATTTCACCCTTTAAGTATCATCCCTTCCTGTTAAATTGGCCCTGTGCCCTCTATCTATGTACACCTGTAAACATATATACACACATTAACATATGCATTCATATGCCTATATACCCTCATATATACACACACACATATTTCTAATAGCTTCAACTACTGAAAAAAGTTTCATAAATTACAATTATTATTTTTCCATGTAGGAATGTTAATAGTTCAACTTTGATAAGTTCCTTATGATTTCTTTTCCCTGTTTACCTTCTCATGCTTCTCTTGCTTCTTGTATCTGAATGTCAAATTTTCTATTCAACTCTGGTTTTTTCAGGAAGAATGCTCGAAAATCCTCTATTCCACTGAATGACCATATTTTTCCCTGAAACATGATACTCAGTTTTGCTGGGTAGGTGACTCCTGGTTTTAATCCCAGCTCCCTTGACCTCCGGAATATCACATTCCAAGCCGTTCAATCCCTCAGTATACAAGCTGCCAGATCCTGGGTTATCCTGATTGTGTTTCCACAATATTCATATTGTTTCTTCCTGGCTGCCTGTAATATTCTCTCCTTAATCTGGGAATTCTGGAACCTGGCTATAATATTCCTAGGAGTTTTCTTTTTGTGATCTTTTTCAGGAGGTGATCAGTGAATTCTTTCACCCTCAATTTTGCCCTCTGGTACTAAAACATCAGGGCAGTTTTCTTTGAGAACTTCCTGGAGGATGCTTTCTAGGTTCTTACTTTGATCATGGCTTTCAGGCAGTCCAATAATTTTTAAATTATCTCTCCTGGATCTATTTAAGAAACTATATTTCCTTGCAAATCTTTGTGCTGGTGTCAGCCTCTTGTCTCATTCCTTCTAATTCAAAGGGCCAAGAGGAGACTTAAGTATGCTTCTTATTTTCATTATTACAAGTTCCAGATCATTAGTATATCAACATTACTCATTGTAATGTATGAGCTTATTGTATAATTTTAAGTGTGAGAATTTACACTTTGGAAATCAACTAATACTACAGATCAGAGATTTGTTGTTTTCTTGATTTAGAAAGTTATAGAAGAAATTTTAATAATGTGGGTTAAACTTCAAATATTTCCATGGATGTACTAAAAAGTCAATGTTTAAACATTTAATAGCACAACTTTGATTAAAGATACACACATATACATGTGTACATATATGAAAAGAGAGACAGAGAGACAAAGAGTATTTCAATGTAGTTGATTTCCTTTGTCGTCATATGAATTTTATTTGAATCACTGAGAAAAATATTCTGGCAAAAGATTCCATATCCTTTATCAGACTGAAAAGTTATCAATGACTGAAAAATCCTAAGAAATTATCTAGACACCTTTAAGGCATATTTATTCATTGATGATAGACAATGTGTTACCAGCTGGGTCAGTATCTCCAGACAGATTCATTATTTTCTCTCTAGGTTTTGCCATCTATTATGTGTTGTTAATAATATCTGCTGTGACCTACCATATGAAGATCAAATTAAAGAACACAAGACCTTGAATATCACAGGCCCTCAATAAATGTTGAATAAATGGATCTATTCATGCATGGATGTACTGGTACAAGAACAAATGATGCATGTAAATTCATACATACATCCACACAAATGTATTTATATATGTGTTAGGTATATATGCCTCTATATAAAACCATGCAAATATGAGGAATTTTTATTTAGTTGTGGCTTCTGTTATTAGGAGAGTTGTGAGAATTCCTTGTATAATAATATCTAGTATTTATATAGTGCTTTAAAATTTGTGAGGTACTGTTTGACCCTCTTAACCTGCCATAATGGCTAAATAACATAATTGTATTTTTGTATTTAATGTAATATGACATCTCCAAAAACCTATTTTTAAAGGTAGAACATCCAGGTGGAAATATGCTATACATATTTAGAAATGTAAATTTGAAACTTAAATTACAAAATAATATATATTTCCAACAAGGAGAACCCATCAAGATATCTTATTTAGCTGGAAAACACTTCCTCTGGGAATTATATTAAATAATTATATTTTGATGATGTTTCAAATAAAGGTTTCAAACATGCAGCACTACCAACTTAAGCAAATCCAATCCAGAATGAAAACATTGACCAGCAGGTTGTATGTGGGTACCCTAAAGGAGGTGTTGAAGAACTTAAAACAAGTATGTCTGATATATAGTTTTTCCTAGCACTATTCCTAGTGACTAATATTGATCATTACAATAATCTAGTTGTTAGTCTAGATTCTAGACTAACACAAAGTAGAAGATTCTCCAAGTCATGTGTAAAGGGCAGTAAATTGGGAAAAAAAGGAACAATATGATGGTTGGAATGTATGGACAGGACAACTCATGCTGCATTACTTTCACTCTGTTGCCAAAGCAACAAATATCAGAAATAAAAGCTCAAGCTGTTGTTACCTTAGAGGGTCTTTTGAGTTGTTAGGATGAAATTAGAAAAGTACTGGATCTTCTATTTTCAGGAGACCCATCTGAATTGTTGAAGTTAAATGCCTTTTTCTGTATCTCTTTCAACTAAGTATGCTATGCAGTCAATTTGCTTAAATGTTGGATGCACATGCCAAATCTAATTATGCCTTATCTCACAAAATCATTAATAATTTTTATCCATTATTTATTAACTATCAAAAGCCACTCCTGCCTTTGGTGCATGGAGCTTCAAAATGAATTAGAATTACACACACACACACACACACACACACACACACACATATGTGTGTGTGTGTGTGTGTCATTTATGCTTGAAATGGACTTTGTGATATTTCTAAGTTAGATGAAATATTCTTGGCAAGAAAACTTGTAGTATGTTTCATATGGTACTCCTCATAATCGATAAATAATAAAAATCATTTTCAGGAGACAATAATGAGGTTAGTGACTGTTATTCATTATGCTTTTAATTAGCACAGCCAATAGAAAATACAGTCAATCTGCAACAATGTAGCAGGATCTCCAAGCACACCATATAGTGATTACTTGGAAATTATTGAGGATTTCAATGGGAGGCAAGAAGCTATGGAGATCCATTTGCTTTATTTGTGAGGTTAAAACAAATAGGGGGTAAAGGTTAGGTCCTACCACTGATCATTTCCCTCTAATTATAAGATCATATTTTCTCCCCAACATTGGATCTTTATATCCCTTTCCTAAATAGCAAAATAATTGATAATGAGCCATGGACATTTTCAAAGGTATTTCTTTCTCAAAGAAGAACACCTAGCAAAATAATAAAACATTGCTGATATGAGAAATATCCAGTGATATTTTTTGTACAGGATATGGACATGTGAATTTATTAGTTTAGAGAAATTTTGGCAAGGAAAAATTTACCAGTACAATCTACTAGATCACACATTATAAGACAATTTATGATATTGGTCAGTCAGCAAGATATGCTTTGAAGTCATGTAAATGGTGTATATTTGTCAATAGAGTCTATTCCCATGAATCTGTGAAAATTTAGATGAAAATGAATAAGAACTACCTTCATCATCATTTCAGCATAAAATTGTTATTAATGCAAATCAGAAATTTATCAATTTATACTCTTCGAGGGTTTCTTGGGCCACAGAGATGTTAAATACCTTATCCAGATTATGCAAACAGTATTTGAACCAATATCTTTCAGATTTTTGATCTGGCTCCCTATACACTAAATCATGGGACCTCTCTCAATAAATAGTCAGCCATAGAACATTAGAGCTGGAATGAGGCTCAGCTAGTGCCCTGAAAAACCTGGTCCACTATAATTGTTGATGATGAAGAAATTGGAGCCCAGAGAGATAAAACAATTTGCTCAGTGTCATATTCCTAGTGATAGATATGGAACTAGAACCAGAAACTACACTAAATTTAGATAGAGCTGATCTAGGTTCAAATCTCAGGTTTGCAACTTACCACCCACATAATTTTGAGAAAGTCAATTAACCTCTCTGGGCTTTAGTTTTTCTCTTGTGTAAAATGGAAAAGTTGAGTTAAATGAACTCAAAATCCCCTTTCCAACTCAAAATCTAAGACCCTGCTATATTCTGATGCATGAGCAAGTTCTATTTTCTTGATTTAATGTTTCCTTCTTTGGCTGGTCATGCTTAATATACTTTCACTTCTCATCTCTGTTTCTGTTTCTTTGTCTCTCTCTATCTCTGCCTCTATGTATCTCTCCTTCTCTAACTCTTTCCAAATTTAGTAATTCTTCAACACAGTTCATATTATCCTCTTTGAAACTTTCTCAAATCAATCCAGTATATCAATCTAGAATATATATCCAGTTTACGTCTTCTCCATCTGATAAATCCTCAGAGTAACAAGTTTGAGCAGTTATCCAAGAGCAACCTTAAAACATCCCTAGATAGAAAATTTGAAACTCAAGGAATTGTGGAACTGAATCTTGTAAACTAAAAGTAAATAGATAAACTAGTAAAGAACAAAAAAACACCCCCAGAAAAGTTTTATTGCTATTTATCTTCCATATTATTTAACTATTAATAAGTTTATGTTTTGGTTCCCTAATAAGAATGTAAGCTACTAGAGGTTAGATACTTACCCTTCTCTTGGATTGTTCTAAGTACCTATTACAGGATCTTATACAAATTAATCACTTACTAAATATGTGTTGGAAGATGTCAAACATAAGCTTTTCCATTACAGTTAGCTGATATTCAATTTTCCCTTCCCTTCAGGGTACACTGATATGAATATTAAGAGCTTTCTATGTGGAAAGAGAATGGAGAATTAGGCAGAAAGATTCACTGCAGTGTTCTGAATGCTGCAACTAAGGTAGAAAATCAAGCTAGCCTTTGGAGTAGTCAGTTTTTTTTTTCTCCATTGTTTGTCCCTTGCCAGCAATCTCAGTGTTTTAACATGAATTGGATGGCAATGATCACTAATGTCTGTACTTTAAAATGTGTCTATACTTGCCATAACTCTTGAATATTTGATTTGTCATAATTTTCTAAAAGGGTATTCATTACATATTGAACAAATGATGGGATGAGACAAAATCAACAGTAACCAAAAAGCTAAGGTCAAGTGGTTTGGCTATGTCTTATGGTGAAGGTCTGGAGAAGGCAATTACATTAAGATGATTTCTCATCTCCCTGTATAAACCTTTTTATTCTTTCAAACACACTTATCACAATAGCCACCCCCAGAGCAGTCATATACCCAGATGGAGATGATGATCATTGGATAGAATAAAGTGAACAAAAGCATACTCTAGGGAAGGTGAAAATGACAGAAGGTCAAGAACTATGGAGGATACACTGGAAATCATGTTCACCCACACACAATAAATGGAATGAAAAGAAATACCTCTAAAAAAATAAATGGAAGACCATTCCATACAGCTTAGTCAGGGCATAAAATAATTTAATTAAAGCACTAAAAGGAACTTCCAAGTAATTCAGTTCATCATTTTACCCAGGGAATAAACCCTTCAATAATATTGTCAACAAGTAGACCATCAGACACAGGGATGAAATCAGGCATTGATTTTAGCTATTGCTCCAAAAGATAGTGATGCACATATGTGATTGTAAAAATACTTAACAAAATGGTATATATTTACACTATATCCAAAGAGAATGTGTGTAGTATTTATCAGTTCATACATAATACAGCTATCATATAGAAAACACACAGCTATATATGGATTCAGAATTATCTAACTTTACATATATATGGAGTTTATTTTGAGAGTACTTCTCTGTTCTTGTTTTTCATGTTTATTGAGAATGCCCTCATAGGGATAATGATGTAAGCAGAAACAAAAATTACAGAGAATTCCTCAATTGTTGTAGGATAGAATAAAAATTCCTCATCAGGAAGGCTGTCACAGGAACAATGTTTGAAAAATCAGTCAGAATGTCATCATTTAACCAACCATGCTGATGCCATGCCTTTGAGACACAGAGATACAAATTTATCTATCATCTGACTAGTTTGGGTTTGAAGATTTGAGAAAATATGGAATTATGATCTAAAATAACATTTTTCTCTGTACATATATGTGAGTGTGTGGGAGAGAGAGAAAGAGATAGAGAGAGGGAGAGAAGGAAGAATGGTTATGATTACTGGCATTATTTCTAGACTTTTGCAAAAATATTCAGTACATGAAGTTTGGACCTTTTCATACATCTGTTCTTTTAATATGTTCTTTCCCCCTCTTCTGGTAGGCCACTTTCATTCTATTAGTTTTCACACTTCATATTATTAATGTGGGCAAGTTGCCTGTACAACTCTACATAAATGAAAACTACAATATATCCTGTATATATCTTTTTTTTTACATAAGGTTTTTCATGTTTTCCCTCTTATGAGGTTATGAGTTCCTTGAGGGCAGGGACTATCTTTTGCCTTTAATTATATCTCCAGTATTAAGCACAGTATCTGGCACATAGTAAGTGCTTAATAAATATTTATTGACTACCTGATTTTGGGGCTTCTCAGAAACCGCCTTTCTGTGAAGAACAGAGGGTTACAAAACAGTAGTATTAATCTCTTCTATTTCTAACTTTCCATCCAATCTTATAAAAATTTTTGTCAGTTAGTTAGTGATCTCAAATATTAAATAACACTGCTATGAACCTGACAAGATTGGTGCCTTTTGTTTCAATAGAGTACTACATTCAAAATCTTAAGCTGGTTTGTTGTCACTTCTGGCACAACTGCATGATAGAGTGGAGGGGAAGGACGTTGTTTTCAGTATCCATATAATCACTTATAATTTATCTAATACACCATAGACATATGAAATCAAATCTTGATCTCATTTGCAAATGGCTATTTGCTTACAATGTATTTTGTTTGAATGAATGAGAAAATGGTAAAAAAAAAGGATGATAAATAATGCTATTAGGATTAAGGACAGAAAGGTTAAGGGATAAGAAATGAAAATTAGAAGATAGATAATGAGCTAAAACATCAATGATGTTAAGTGAATACTGCCATATTACAATTTAGAAAAATCACCTGTACATCCCCCACCATGAAAATAACTTACTTCTAAAACATATAAAATCTAGTGTATCTTATTCACTGCACAAAATATCATATACACATAGAAATTCTCTAATTAAATTGACATATGATTTAATTCAAGAATTTAGTATTAACTAAATTGGATTGTCTGCAAAATGTGTTATTATAAAAATATTTTTAAGAACCAGTAGTTGTATAATCATTTTTTTCAACTATGTCTAACTCCTTGTAACCCAATTTGATGTTTTCTTGGCAAAGATGGTTTGCCATTTTGTTTCCAGCTAATTTTATAGATGACGAAACTAAGGTAAACAGAGTTAAGTGACTTGCCCACGGACACACAGCTAGTGTCTGAGGCCATATTTGAACTCACAAAGATGAGTCTTCCTGACTCCTGACTAGCATTACATCCACTCTGTCACCTAACTGCCCAAGATATTATTATTGAAATCACAGAATGTGTTTAACATTCCTACTTATTTTTTTCAATTTTTCATCATAACAAAATATATTCTTCAATGTAATTTTCAGGATATTTTGAATTTTGTATATTTAAAAATAAATTTTAATTAAAATATGCTTCCTATAGTTTTAATCCTGAATAGTTGAGGAATATTTATTTAAAGAAAAGCCAAAACATTTGAATAGATTAAAGGGATAAAAATGTCTGGATAAGAACTTTCACTGAGGTGGGAAGTTTGTGTATGATGTGACAAACAGGAATTTGGCAAGGAAATAATTTATTTGGTAATAAAAGTTCAATTTCTTTCCTTAAAGCAAGATTATGTTTCTCATGTTCCATTTTGTACATCACAGACATTTATATTCCTCTTCTGCTGAACTTAACCTTTTCCTGATTACAACCATTGTGCTAATTGCTTGCTCAGATTCCAAGGTATGACAGAGCCTGCTTTGTTCCCATTTCTTATGTGCACACAGCTGCACTAACATTCAGTTGGAACTTACTGAAAAAAAAATAAAACAACCTAAGTAGCATTTAGGAAGACATCTCCCTCCAGTGGGTAAATATACCTATCCAAAGAAACAAAATATGCACACAGTACGCATGTTTTTAAAATGTTACAACCAATCCAAATGAGTCTACTTCAAATGAGAGGTTCACAATATGTTAATGCATATGTAAATAATGTATCCTGTACCATCTCTGAAGAAGAAGAAATAAGTTCAAATAAAAATGCCATAGGGCTAAAGATTACCTACTACAGAGCATAGGGCAATAGAATTCCACAACAGCAAAGTTAAGGCTGAAGATCTTTGTATCAGGCAAAGTAAGTGACACAATATTCTGGTTTATTCCTTATTCTGCATGTTCCTCTACACCATCATTATACTTGTCCCTTGAAAACAGTGAGTAGGGACTTTTAAAAGAGGCACCTCTAAAATAGAAGCCTTTAAGACCTACTTTTCTGTTCTTATTTCTCACTCATAAGCAGACTGCCCAATTAAAACCTTTCCTTTCCTGGCAAATTAATTTCTTTCCTGTCTTTCTTTCAGTTTACCACCCTATCACCTTTATATCCACAAAGACAAATACAAATATATGTGTGTGTGAGTGTGTATGTGTGTGTGTGTGTGTGTGTGTTGATG
>NW_027187336.1:5885017-5890352 GCF_028583685.1 Petaurus breviceps papuanus | reverse complement strand
ATATAGATTTGTTCATGCAGTTTACCTATTCTGGAATACATTGATTTACAAAGAAACTTCTTTTTTTTTTGTAAACCAACTGATAAGTATTACTTATAGCTATATTTATTTTTTTTATCTCTACCTATCTATACATGTAATAGTTAAGCAAGAAAATTCCCTGATTAACTTGATGAACTGTTGAACTACAGAATAGTGGAATTTAGGATTTCAATTTTTTTCTGTTAAGGAGGGAGATGAGTTTACTGATTTATGGACTTCTGGAATATTAGTTACATGAATGCTGGATAAATTGTTTGGCTCTATTTTTTATTGGTCTATGGAGGTAGAAGGCTTGGCCATGAAAGTAAGGCTCCTTCATGATCAGATAAGCCTAGAAGGGTCTGAGTAAACTATTTGGCCAATATTGACAACTGCTCTTCAGGACGTGGCAAAGGGCTTGCTTTTATCCTTTATAGGAAGATTCTATTAAAATCCCAGAGACTCCTCACCCTGATGCCTATCACATTGATGTGAGAACTCCCTAAATAATAATGCTAACTAACATTAAAATACTGCCATGGGGGACAGCTAGGTGGCACAGTGTATAGAGCGCCGGCCCTGTAGTCAGGAGGACCTGAGCTCAAATCCAGCCACAGACAATTAATACTTACTAGCCATGTGGCCTTGGGCAAGTTACTTAACTCCAATTGCCCCTCCAAAAAGGAAAAATTTTTAAAAATACTACCATGATATTATCAAACTACTTTGTATATGTTGTTACCTAATACTAAGAATAACTATGGGGTAGGTATTAATATTCTCATTTTACAAATGAGTACATTAATACTGAGAGTGGTTAAATGACTTTCCCAGCATCATAGGTCTAGTTAGCATCTAATCTTTATCAATCTCATTATATATATATATATATCTGTCCTCTATTCTCCTAAACATGAAAGTGAAGAAAATTTTATTTCACCTTTGCAGATATTGTCTAAATTTAGTTTATGTAACTATCAATCATCTCCTATATTCTCCACTTATTATATTAAAAGAAAGCTTCCAAGATCAAAGAAAACCCCATCTTGTTTGGAAATAGACCTTTCATTGCCATCCCATCCATTGTTATGACAACTGCAACTCCCCTCCTCTCCCCCCAATAACCAAAAAACATTTATTCTTTGATATCCATAATATATGAATAGTCAACTTGCTAGCTATACATTTTATGAGCCTTTTGTTGCACTGGTGTCAGTATGTCTTTAGTAAGACTTTTGTCAGTATTTTTAAAATGATGACACAATAATTTATTATTAATTTGTGTTGCATAATATTCAGGATATAACCAGGAAATGCCCATATTTGAACTTTTATAATTTCTTAATGGATGTCAATCATAATACTGTATTTTAATAACTCATTTGGATTATAGATTTCTTTTGCAATTGGAACAATAATAAACATGATCTTCATTAAAATATTTATGTCAGTATTCTTAAGTATAACTACTAAGCATTGAAGAATTAAAATTATACTCTTGCTTGTCAACATAGTTGAAAATGTTAAAAAGAAGCAAAATTAGGCTTGATGTCATATAAATCTTCCGTCACTACAATAGTACTGCCTCAAAAAGTTGTGGGTTCCTCCTCATTGGAGGTCTTCATTAGAGACTGAATCAACACTTCATAGACATGCTAAAATTGGGTCATTATTTTTCTATATGAGTAGGATAGATGATTGTTAAGGTCCCTTCCAACTCTAAAATCATTGAATTAGCAGGTGAGGACAAAGAATCTTCATCTTAATTGTTCTATGAGAAAATGTTTCAAGTATTTATTGTCCATGTACTCAAATTTAAGAAATCCCTGTTTAATATAATAATAAAATAATTGATTATTATTTCATTTATTTTTTTCTTTACATTAAGAGTCATATTAAAAACACCAATTAATCCAAGAAACACTTTGTCTCCATTTTTGAAAACCATGAAAGGCATAGTTCAACTTTCCAAAGAATGACTAACTCATGTAGGAAAAAAAAACTCTTGAAAATGTGAATATTATTTTCTTCAAACACAATTGGACATAATATCAACATTTCTATGTGACTATAAAAAGAATAATATTCAACACAATTTAAAAAACTGAAGTTCTAAGAACAAACTAAAATTAATAAATGCCTTCTCATTCACTTTCACATTACCATCATTCAAAAATGTTACTCATTTCTTTCAGTTCAATTCATAGATATTTAATATATTCTATATATAATACAGTTTACAATATACAACATGGCACCATTTCCAAATAGGTTACATATATTTTCAAATATATTTTATATATGGTTTTCCTTTTTTATGCATTCTTTTTTTTTGCCAAATGGGCCTTCTTGCTGTTCCATCTCTTGTTTCAATGTCTTTGCATTGGTCATTCTCCATATCTGGAATACACCCCCCCCCCAACTGATCCCAGCCTCCTAATATCTCTTGTTTGTTTGTTTGTATGTTTTTTGCCACTTCCTTCATGAAAACATTCTTGATTAACCAGTTGATAGTTCTCAACTCCCAATGTATATTACATTTAATTTATAAACTTTCATTTTCCATATTCTTATTTATGTACCCATTATCTCCCCTGATGGAATATCATCTTCCTGAGGGAAATGCTTTTTTTTTGTCATTGCATCCTTTGCACCTAAAACTATGTCTTGAACAAAACTTGTGCTTTATCAATATTTCTGTTATTCGATTACATAATTAATTCATGATAAGATCCAGGATAGAAGCTATTGGGATATTATGTCCAGTCAGCACAGATGGAGAGTGATCAACAAAATGCTTCTATGCATGACCATAAGCCTTGACTTATTTCCACTTAGAGGAATCCTATTGGGACATTGCAGAATCAGTACTGATAGCATCCAAATTTCTCCATGCTGGACCCAAGTTCAGCAGAAGTAGCTCTGAACCAGCAAGCAGGTTTGCTGCTAGCAGTTAAACAAATATGGACCAGTAGCTGAGCATTGTACTATTTCTATTTAGAAAGATAGACTTAATAGAATTTTTTATCAAACTTTTCAACTCTTCTTATCAAGTTTTCAGAGTTTCCACTCAATAAGTGCTGAGGACACACAAGGAAAGGAAATAGAAACATTACGCAGAAAGGGGAAAAGATCCATTGTTTCTTCATTAAAATAAGGCTAGGGTAGAAGATTGTGGTGGTAATTAGGAAAAGGGGAGAAGGGAAATATTGTGAGTAAATGTGTTCAGTACATCTCATTGTCCCTACCATAGTTTTTTTTAATTATTGTATAGCATTCTACAAGATTTCTCAACTTACTGCTATTTCTTAATGGGTAAGATGGTAATAAATATTGATTGTGGTTTTCAGTAGACAATCTACCTACTCTGTTTATAAAATTCAAATCTTGCATTCCATTTTGTACTGTCAATATTGATGGAGGCATTAGAGATGTAGCCTATTCGAAAAGACATGAAAAAATTACTGACTGTCTTAAACCCTCATTTAGAAAGTTGGCAATATAGCTAGAGAAATGGCAATGCAATTTATAACCTTGACCAAACAGCAAACACCCAAAAATTCTTCTTACCCATTATTCTTCAACCTTTACAGAAGGTAAGCTAAAGATTATACCTATACATAGACTAAACACTGTAACAACACTTTCTAAGAAGACCCTGTTGGGGATTACTCAATACTTTAAAAACCTGAGATAATAAAATACAACATGGTTGATTTTTAAATTAATATACTGTCATACCTAGTCTACTCTTCTAATGAACAGTTAATTCTTAAAATATGTGACCTGAAATCAATGATTTTATGAAATTCTTGCTCTTGCAAGGGTGTTTCTGAGTGCAATGCCTCTCCATGGAATCAAAATGTCAAAAAATGGAATTCAAAATTGCTTTAGAAAATGTTTTTTTTCTCCCTTTGGCCACTTGTCAAGAAATGACTTTATTCTAGTGAGTTATTACATCCAACAAGCAGACAGCTGACCTGACTCAACACAGTGGTTGCCTATAGGCAATTTTCTAAACACCTTCACTTCCAACTTGAACTTCAACAGTAAGGCATATTAGTAAAGTCCATCTTCTGTCATTCAATTTCTTCATTTAGAATAATTTCATTAACAGAGGCTAAACTCATACACTATGGGAATTTCCTTTTAAGTTTTGCCTTAAGACAGCAAGCATTTGAACAACTTTGAGGTACCACCTCACACCTATCAGATTGGTTAATATGACAGGGAAAAAGATAAGTTCTGGAGAAGATGTGGGAAAATTGGGCTATTAATGCATTGTTAGTAGAGTTGTAAACTGATCTAACTACTCTGAGGAACTCTTGGAACTATGCACAAAGGGCTATAAAACCATGCATACCCTTTGATCAAGCAATACCACTACCAGGTCTATATCCCAAAAAAGATCATAAAAAGAGGAAAAGGACCCATATATACAAAAGTATTTATAACAACTCTTTTAATGGTAGCAAAGAAGTGAAAAATGAGGGGATGCCCAAAAATTGGGAAATAAATAACTGAACAAGCTGCAGTATATTAATATAATGGAATGATATCATTCTGTAAGAAATGATGAACAGTGTGACCAGAAAAACTTGGAAATATTTACAGGAAATGATGCTGAGTGAAGTGAGCAGAACCAGGAGATAACAGTAACATTGTGTAATGATTAACTATGATGGACTTACCTCTTTTTAGCAACATAAGGATCTAAGACAACTCTAAAAGATGGATGATAGAAAATGTTATCCACATCCAGAGGAAGAACTATTGGGTCTGAATGCAGATAAAAGAATCCTATTTTGATTTTTTTCCTTGCCATGGTATTTTCCCCTTTTGATATGATTCTTCTTTCACAACATGACTGGTATGGAAAACTGTTTAACATGATTGTACATGTCTACCCCATATCTGATTGTTTTCTGTCTTGGGGGTGGAAGAAGACGGAAGGGAAAAAAATCTGGAGTTCAAAATCTTACAAAAATGAATATTGAAAATTATATATGTCATTGGGAAAAATAAAATACTATTAATAGAAAAAAAGAGAGCCAGCATTGAATTAAAAAACAGAGAGAGAAGGGATAGCTAGGTGGTAGACTCAATAGAGCTTTGGCCCTGGAGCCAGGAGGAGCTGAGTTCAAATTCAATATCAGGCAGTTGTCACACTTAACTAGCTGTGTGACTTTGGGCAAGTTACTTAATCCCAATTGCCCTCCAAAAAAAGGCAAAGGAGAGACAGACAGACAGACAGACAGAGACAGAGGGACAGAGAGAGAGAGAGAGAGAGAGAGAGAGAGAGAGAGAGAGAGAG
>NW_027187336.1:5865013-5884917 GCF_028583685.1 Petaurus breviceps papuanus | reverse complement strand
AGAGAGAGAGAGAGAGAGAGAGAGAGAGAGAGAGAGAGAGATGCTTGAATAAAGATCCTGTCATAGAAAAGACTCCAGAAAAAAAACAAAAACACAGTAACTGAGGATTGGTCTAGGTTACAAATTAAAAATACCCCACTGCTAAAGCAAACTAGGAAGCAATAATGACTTTAGAGAGTTTCCACAGCGACCAGTTCTAATGGATCTGAACTGCTGGGATGGGGCAGTTGTCTGTAGAGATGGGTAAAAGCACAGAGACAGTGACAACAAACAGCACCATCCTAGGTGACATAACACCTATCAAATGCAAAAGTTTACATTCTGGATTTTTTCAAATTTGTTAGGGTTATATATTTGGATTTTTTTTCTCTCTCTGTAACCGTAATCAGAAAAAAAAAACTAACTCTGTTTCACTCTTTTTTCAGCTAAATAGATAGTACCTCTGTTATGGTCAGAATATGAACACTTACAGGAATTAGTAATTTCCTTGAAGCTAAAGATGTTCTCAGGTAGTTTTCAAAGATGAGCAATAACTCTGTATCATTTATCAGCCAGTTGCTTAGTCAGAAGCCTTATCGAATAGAAATTCTTCTGAAAAAATAAGGAACAAACTAAAGATTCCTATGTAACAAGCAAAATAGATAACTCACCTGTATACATACTAGCTCACACACATTAGTCATAGAAAAGCCCAATAGACACGGAACATTTTTTTATTTTAAATAATCTATATAGGTTATTGGTTCCCTAATCCATAGTAGATAAAAAAAAATAGTGGCAAGGGCAGTGATTTGCACAGACCAGTGTATTGTAGCTATTTGAAAGAGGCAGATAAATAGACTAAAAATGAATAACTTTCAACATCTTATTGACCACACTACTACATTTTAATACTGAGTGAGGGTGGAGTAAAATGTGCTATAGTAACTCCTGGACTCATAGATTATTGGGTAATGTAACTTAGCTCTCTTGGGGATGAAATGAGGAGCTCTCTATTTTCCCTGGAGGAGCATCTTGAAGCATTATGCTTGGTGCTGAAAATTGATTATATATTTATTGGTTAAAGAGCAGTGTTTTGAAAATATAGCTTGACTTGATTTGCATTTGTACTGGGAGAGTTGCACATGTATTTAATAAGTGTAATGATTTTCCTGTTGGAATAGATTTGAATTAATTTATATGAACTCAATGTTTGCACTCTGTTTTTCTGAAAGCTGAGAAAAAGAAAACACAAATATAATTTTTCATGAGTACAATAGCACCTCTAAGAATGATTAAAATGTAATGTAGTTATGAATGCTGTAGACAATTGTGCTTCTTATTAATTAATGGATTTACTGTTTTAGGTGAATTCTAACAAGTTCCCCCCACAATTAGAATTATATGATTTCTTTTTTCAAGCATTGCTCAGCAAGATATTTAAAATTTCAAGGTCATAGCTGAAGTTACACTAACAAATATATTTATGGAGATTTTCTGAGGAATCATCATTTTGTCATTATTGTTCATTCATACAATGTGTACATTTATACATAATTTTTAGATTCATAATCTACAGCAAATTTGAGTAAAGTGTCCTTCAAAACATCAATAACTAGTAAAGTAGAAGAATGAGTTCCATATTTATTGAAAACATCTTCCACATAAGCAATTAGTAGCATGGGATGCATACATTTTCTTTTACTAAATTATATGTTTTTATCCTCCTAGATTTGACCTTAACATGAATAAAATTTGTCATTTCTTCCAGAAAGCTCCATTTTTCTAAGGGGATTCATCCCTTTTGAAGGCAGTGTAGGAATGACAAAATTAAAGTGTGCTGATTAATTATAATACAAAGAGAGAAAAGATAAATATACCCCTCCCATTAGAAACAATCATTTTATTTTATTTATGATAGACTCCTTTATTTCTGTTATGGTATCCTTGGGACTTTCTCTTTGGTGGTACTTTCCAAATAAAGTTACCACCAGTAATACAATAATGTTTGAATGCAATTCCTGAAACCAGGTATAAATAGGAATTTGGCTCAGGGTTTTTCACTTTTTGAATTTAGTTGATATAAATTCTCAAATGCAATGAAACAACCAAAAACTTGTGTGGTTTAAAAATAAAGACACAGCAACACTGAAAGATATATATCTGATCATGACTATGTAGATAGATAAATTCCAATTCACTATTTTGTTGTGGACAACAAAGGTGAAAACAAAGGCTTTGTTAGGCCAAGGGAGGGAGATTTCTGAGTGTCAAAGTGGAGGGCATCTGTGATGCCATTGAAGGATTTGGACAGCTTCAGTGCTAAAGGAAGTCCTGAGCAACAATGAGGACATATTCTGCATTATGTTGCAATAAGATGACTTGTATTTTTTCAATGACACTCTAAGCCTTTTCCATGAAAAGTAGTGTAAATCCAGTCAATGAACTGGGTTCTGTACCGGAGTATCATATGACATAGATCTAGAGCTGGAAGGATCTGAGATGCCATCTAGGTCAAGTCAACTTTACAGATGAGGAAACTGATGTCCAAGAATGTTAAGTGACTTGTGCAATATCATACAGGGTGTACATGACCAATCAGTTTGCCTTAAGTAGCTATCTTCTAGACTATTTTTCCCCAGATACAGGAAATAAAACATCTCCCATGTCCTATATCATCTAAATAGTTTTTTTTTAATTTTTTTTTACTTTGATGCAAAATCTTATTGAATGCCATGGGGAATTTTTTTCAGGAATTATAGTATCATGAATCTATCAGTCTGAGACATTTTATCATATTGATATAGCATCATTGTTTATATTGCACTATTGGATTCAGAAGGCAGCAGGAATACCCAACACTGAAGAGAGTCTTTGTATTTACTGAGTTTTGTAGGACATCCATTGAAATATAATGTGTACAATTGTATTTTCTTTTGTTTTCATGTGTACGCACCCAAGCCTATCATGTAACTTACCTAGAGGAAAGTAAACAAATACCAGGGAAGAGTGGAATCACCATGGTTGGAGATGGGGCTCAACTGGGGTCAAACCAGTATAAAGTCAAAGACCAGAGCTGATACCTCAAAATTGTGGTCTTTAGTGGAAGTTTTATGTGTTCTCTAATCCTACTGTATGCTGATGCATTGTATTAGACCTGCCATACCCATATTGTCTCGGTCATGAGAGGAATGTATGAGAATAATATGAGCTGAGTCATTGCTCAGGAAATGGACAGTGCCAAATGGTCCTTTTATTATTGTTGAACTTTTATGCTATAATTATGTTATATGAATTATATGAACTATTACTGATAAGCTATTATACTGTAATTATAATGGGCTTACATAAAAAGGGATTTAAGGAGAAAGAAAGGAACTTTTTCTAGAAGTTATGGACTGGCTACAACTGTGAAGGCTTGTATTAATCTCATTGCTTTAAGAGAACAACTGAGATGGAAGTGAGCTTTGGGGTTTAGAAAGAATATCTACTAAAAGTTAGCCTTCTTGTATCTGATAAGTTCTTCCACAAACAGCTAGCTCCCCTGCAAACTGTTCTAGAAGTTGGTATGCCGAGGGAGATACACCAGCTTACCGGGTAAGTTTCAGAAGTATCCTAACAATCAGGCCACATCCCTTTCTCTTTTTTGTCTTTATTAATTTGTTTTTTTAACTTTTAATTTACAAGATTACGTTTCATAATCCCTTGAGTTTCAAAGTTTCTTCCCCTTCTCCTCTTCCCCTCTCCAATGGTGGCATGCCATCAATTATAGGATCTGCAAATACTTTCACATTAGACATTAGTCAGGTTATAAAGGATTGTATCAGAAGGAATGGAAAATGGGGAAGAGGAAACAAGACCAAACAAGAAAAAGAAAGGGAACAGGTAGTTTGCTTCAATCTGCATTCAAACTCTGTTCTTTCAAGTTCTTTCTCTGAATGTAGACGTCTCTCACCATCATGAGTCTTTTGGAGTTATCTTATAACCCTGCATTGCTGAGAAGAGTCCACTCTATCAAAGTTTGTTGTCACACATTTGTTGTGTCTGTAATTGTGTACAGATTTCTCCTGGTTCTGCTTTTCTCACTCAGCATCAGTTTGTATAAGCCTCTCCAGGTTAATATGAAGTCCATCTGCTCCTCATTTTGTATGGCACAAAAAATATTCCATTATATTCATATACCACAACTTGTTTAGCCATTTTCCAATTGATGGGCATCATTTCCAATGATTTTTAATTTCCAATTCTTTGCCACAAAAAAAGAACTTATATAAATATTTTTGCATATATGGGTCTTCCTCCCACTTCTACAATCTCTGAGATACAACCCTAGAAGTGGTATTGCTGGGTCAAATGGTATGAAATTATTTATAGCCCTTTGGGAATAGTTACAGATTGCTCTTCAGAATGGTTGAATCAGTTCACAACTCCACCAACAATGCATTAGTGTTCCATTTTTTCCACATCCTCTCCAGCATTTGTCATTTTCCTGTTTTGTCATGTTAATCTAACCAGTGAGATGTCGTACTTCAGAGTTGTTTTGATTTGAATTTATCTAATCAACAGAGGCCACATTCCTTTTAAACCCTAGGATCTCATCAGGTTGAAAGTACTTTCTTAAATTGAAAAAGGAAAAAAAAAACAAAATGAGTGAACAAGATTACACTATTTTGAGCAGTCTAAAACTATTGGTGATAAAATCTAGGCTTGCTCCTCCTGAAGTGCTCAAATATATGGCAGCCTCGATACTCATAGTAGTGGCCTAAATTAGCTAATTTTGTATTGGTTAGCAGGGTTTCATACAATAGTATGCTGAATTAACTCATAGTTCCTCTGAAATATTGGCCTCAATGAATTAACAATATCCTGAAAAACCTGTTACAGCCCATTTTTAGTGGTGGAAGGTAAAGATCTAAAGGTCATATTTCAAGGTTAATGTTAATATCATAAGGAAAAATCCTGAAACATGCAATACATGCAAGTAAGAAGGGTAAATTCACTTTCCCTCCCCTCTTCTCCATCTCCTTCTAACTTTTATATATTCCTCTCTCTTCTCTTCTGTTCTCTTGTTTCTGCTGTACAAACTCAGGGTAAAACTCATCCTCATACTAATTTCATTCTCCGGTGCTTTGTTTTAGACCACACCTGATATTATTATAGTGATATAGGGAGCTTTTGGTGAAGAACTTTCTCTTCTAATAAAGAAACACTTTCTCTGCAATTCATAGTCTTGAAAAGTTGGTTGAGACAACGAGGGGTTACATCATTTGGATTCACATATCTACTGTATGTCAGAGGCAGAATTTACTGGCTCATGGGCACAAGTCTAAAATCTGCCAAAAGTACCCAAGAAGTAGTGGTCTCATTATATGCCTAGAAATCATTGCCCCATTTTAGGCTAATTTGTACACAGTGGGAATTTGACAAATATATTTTGAATAAATAAATTCATTTTGCCTCCTCTCCCTTACCAAGAGCTCACATTACGGCTCTCATCAGTGCTAGTAGATCAAAGGAACAAAAAAAAGCAAGTTAGTGAATGACTTCAACATTATTAATGAGTTTATAATTTGAAACCTCCTAGGCAGATCTAATAACTCTCATATTTTCATTAATGTTATTTCAATAATAAAAAATTGTTATTTGTCATAGTAATCATTCTCATCATCATCATGAATAGACATGTTTTCATTGACATAGAGAATTCCTAGTTAGTAAACTTCCTTTACAAATCCAGATGTGCATCTGCTCTGCAATGTTGAAAATGGCCAGGGCACTGAAATATTTCATGACATGTAAGGGATCAAATAGTAAGTACCAAAGGTATGCTGAATTTGGGATGTTATATGCATACATATATACACATGTGTGATATGTATAACAGGAATGCATATATGTTTACAGTTATGTACGTGTTCCTCTTATACAAGTCTTAACACATTTTAATATACTTTTGAGATTAATAACATACACAGAACAGCAGGAACAACAAGAGAATTAATATCAATTCTATGGAATAAGGAAAATGCTAATATTACTATTACCATTTTGTCAATAAGGAAACTGAGGCTCTAAGAGGTCAAGTATCTTGCCCATTCTAATATAAAAAGTGAATGACAGTCAACATCTGTATCTATTTCTTAAGACTCCAAATCATGTTTTTCCTATGATATCAGACTGCCCACTCAGTCTAGCTTATACAATCCGCTCAGACCAGGTCATGAAATATTATATTACTGCCCAGAGAGTGTGGTATAATGGGTCTGGAGTCAGGTCTTATGTTATTATTTTGCCCTTGATTCTTCTTTACTGCATAATTTTTGGCTATGCATTTAACTCCACAGTCCATGGAATCTCCATCTTTAAAAATTAGAGCTTTGCATTAAGTAGTCTTTGAAGTCCTTTACTACTCTAGATCAACAGTCTTAAGTCTCCAAGTCCATTACTCTTTCCATAACTACATTCTATTAAATACTGTTATCAAATTTATAGCTGACATGTTCACCAAGTATAAGTCATATGTTGCCTCTTTCATCTATATCATATATAACCACCAACTCCTAGGTCTAAAATCTTCCCCAGCTATATCATAGCTATATCATATTATTCTAATATGATTCTATATTCCCTATATCTTTTTAAAAGAGGGGATTTAGACTGGATGATCGAAGTTTCCTTCCAAATATAAATCCTACTATTCTCTGAAACTCTGATCTCAATGAATTAACAATTTTCTGAAAAACTTGTTGTATCACATTATTGTGGTAGTAGCATAAGGCATACTCTAATTCTTATACTATTAAGGCCTAGTGGTCCCTTCAAACATTTCATCTCTCTACTAGGCAATTTAACTTGATTCTTTAGAATTCCTGTTCTCATAGCAAGAGACTCTAAAGTCTTTGATTTCTAACATTCCTGTTACCTCTTCATCTAAACTAAAGTCTGGTTTCCCAATGTTTCAATGAATCCATTACTATCATTCCAAATGGAATGCTGTTCCTTCTCCCATTCTCCTAATCCACAGGAACAAGCAGAAGAATTGATATATTGCTTATTCTTCAGTGTAGCCTCTAGATGATTTTCTCCCTTGTTCCACATTGACAACTTTTGAAGCCTACCCCATCCATTAATGCCACTTTTTTTTCATCCTTAATATCTGCCAAATGTATATATTTTACCTTTCTGGAAGACCTTGTTCAAATTTCTATTTTTAATTCTATCTCCTGTCACAAATCCTTTTGTTTGATGATATTAACTGGCATGACTCTGCTGTCCCTCTCAATATTCATTGTTTGGGTTTTATCCACATTTCATCTCAAGATCTGTTTCAAAGATTTTCTAGTACTCATATCATTTTATACCCATAACCACTTTCTGGAAGTGTCTTCTTTTTACTTTATTGTGAAATTTGAAGTCATTAATCATTAGATTCTCCATATTTTCTGTTTTTTACACAAGTTAGGTCCAAGTCATCCATTATTTCTTCTTCTCCATACACAAAAAGATGAATCTGATCACTCTTCCAAATTATACTGCTACAGCATCACTTGCATCCTTTCCTTTTTCAAGAATCATCACTGATAACATTATCTCTCTCCTGGATCAATGTAAAAATTCCTAACTGTCCCATTGCTTATATTTTCTTTAAAATCCATTCCATATATAACGGCCAAACATAAACTCATGATTATGCCATGTATATGTGCTAGACCCTGGGAAAGCAAAGACAAAAACTTAACATATCCCCCATCCTCAGGGGGTTAAGATTGCAATTTGGGATATGATATGAACAGAAACATGGAAACACAAGATAATTTGAGAAGAATAAAAAGCACTATCGTTTTGGTACTAGGGAGAGGACAATCAGGAAATGTTTCTTATAGGAGGGGTACCTGAAATAAGTGTTAAAGGAAGCTTGGGATTCTGTGAAGCAGGGCAGAAGATAGAGGACATTCTTGAACTTGAGAAATAAACTGGGAATTGTACAGGGACAAGGAAAGCAAACATCACATGGGCCAGTTAGAATGGAATGTAAACTATATAAAGATGATTAACATGAAACAGGACTGGACAGGTAGGCTAAAGCTAGAAAATTGAACATTTTGCATTTCCCCCCTAGAGTTAGTCTATAACTCAACATTTTTGAGCTATGAAATTATTAGTCCCATGCTTTAGGAAGGGCTGCTCCTTAATTCTGCCTTCTGGTAACAAGCAGAGCAAATCTAAACCCTCTTGCACATGACAATCATTCAAATACTTAAAGGTTATTCTATCCATTCTAATCTTTTTTTTCTTCAGGATAAACATATCCTGTTTCTTACAATTATTTTTATATGGCATGATATCAAATGCTAGTTAGCTAACTTACTATCTGAAAGTAGGTTTGAAAGACTTTAACATAACAGTTGATATATATATTTATATATATATATGGAATTCAGCACTAGTAACACCTGAATATGAATAAATATAACATTGATTTTGGTAGGAAAGGAACATACACAGACACCCAGAGCAACAAAGTCAGAAAGTTGTACCTACGGTTCTTTTCACAATTGGTAACCAATTTTATCAGTGAGAGACATATATAATTATGCTTTGCTTGTTCTAGGAAGTAATCTAACACCATTTCTTTTGACATGGTGGGGTCATTAGCTTTCACCAAGAAGGATAAATAGAAAAAAATATATGAATGAATTTATCATATATATATATATTAATATACATATATGCATATGCAGAGAAATATATATGTATATATACAAGTATATGCATTTACACACATACATATACTCATTGCAAGTGTTGTTGTACAGGATAATTTATTAGCCTGATGGTTCAGCCAGTTAAATATTTAATAGTATGCCAATGATCTAAGTAACACATGTGTCCTGATTCAAAGAACAGCAATTCCCTTGAGAGTCTCTGGAAATATATGCTAGAGTTTACTAGTCGTGATGATTTCCATGGCTTTTAAAGGTCACTATCAGTATGCCAATGCATTTTAAAAATGACAAAAATAAAAACAAAAACTTTAATCAAAAAAGAGTATTGTCAAAACTAAGGAGAACTTCATATATTGCTAGAATCCCTTTGACAGTTTGATCCTAGGAAATTATATTTCATGTTAGCTTTAAACTATTTTACTACAATAAACCTTAATATACAACTAACTCTTTACTACTTACAAATATCATGAATTTGCAATACAAGGGTAATCTTCTCCATTCTGCAGATGAGGGAATTGAGGCTCTGGTAAGTTTAAGTGACTAGCATGAGGTCACAGAGGAAATAATTGGTAAAACAAATACTTAGATCTAGGTCTTCTGCCTCCAGCCTCATTGTTCCATGGCATCATTCCTTTATTCTAAATGCTTGTATTAAATGGCCTGTGCTAGGCACTAGAAGAGAGTGAATTTTCAGCTCATGCATGATTCCTACCTCATTGAGTTTGCTATCAATACAGTTTGAGGATCGGATACACATACAGAAAATTATAATGTAAAACATTGCTGGACAAATGCCTTAGAGAGATGTAGAAAAAAGTGATATGTGAGGTCCAGAGATGGAAAATCATTATCAAGAGGGTAGAATTGAAAAGGTTTAAAGAAGGAAGTGGAACTTGAGTTGAGTTTTAAATCACTGCTCCAACAGTTTCAAAAGGATAATAATAAATTTTAGAATAAGGACCATGTCAGGGAAGGCAAATAGACAGGTAAAGCAGAGTATATATTAATTTTGTTAGGGTGCGATAGAAATTAAGTGAAATAATATGAGATAAAGCTGGAAAGATAGGATGGTGTGGAATTGGTCAAGTGGTTAAATGTCAGGAAAAAGAAGTATCAGTTTCAAAAAATTCCTTCTAACAAAGGAATGAAATGAATAGATCTGTGTATAAGAAATATTAATTGAGTAGTTGTATGACATGTGGACAGGAAGCAAGAGAAAGTGGAAGGGTTAGGGAAATAATCCAAAAATGGAGATGAATATTTGAGTCATTTAATAACAATATATCAATATCATAATATGCATTTGCTTTAATCAGTACAAGTTTAGGAATCTGTTCTGCAACACCTCTGAAAAATTATCATGCAGTCTTTCCTTTAACACCTCAAGGGAACTGTAATCTCTAGAGCAGTTCATTCTACTTTTGGGGGGCTCTAGTTCTTAACAATCAGTCTCTAAACATGTATTTATTATGTTTCTACTATACACTAGGAATTATGTTAGATATTGAAGATACTAAAGTAAAAAGGAAATGGTTCCTACCTTCTAGGGCATATATTTTTATCTGAGTTGCCCACACCTATATGCTTATAAATAAATAGATGAATCAACGACTAAAGACAGTTGTGAAGTACTTATTATGTCTAAAGTACTGCACAGTTCTTGGGGGCAGACCAATAAGACAATCTTTGTCCTCAAGGTACTTAAGTTCTAATAGACAGAGATAACACATATAGAGCAGTAGGAGCTATGGAAGTATAGTTTGTCTTGGATGCCATACAGAACATGAATGGAAACATAGGGGACAAAATTGAGACATTCAAAGTGCCCTTTACATAAGAAATAGCTGTGATTGTCTAATCACAGCTCTCAGAGCAAAAGAGGAATGTGGGTGGGTGGATAGAACATAAAGGAAGATGGCAAGAAGATCACTGTAATAGAAGGGTAGGAGCATGATCTAGTGATCTGAGAACTATTAGATAGAGGAGGTTGCAACAATTTACACTTACCAAAAAGTATAGCTGAATTCTAGGGTGGAAGTTCCAAATCTCAGTGAATTAAAAATTCCAGAGAATATTTTCTGGAAATGCACTGATCTTGAAGATCCAATAGGAAGATATGGGAGAAGAAGATGGCCAGGGCAGGTGGCTAGACACAAGCTTTCTATTTTTTCCTTAGATAAATCTTAACTTCACCTCTCTCAATTTTATTCCTAATTCTGCCCTCTGATGTCAATCAGAGCAATACTAATCTTTCTTCTATATTACAATGATTCAATTACCACATCCCTAATAAGGATTCTCTTCTCTGGGCTTAACTTCCTCAGAATATCTTTAGAGCATTCAACCAATTTATCATTTAGCATTGGGTCCAATTAATTAGTGTCCTGGCTGCTTTCTTCTGGACATGATCTTGGCTGCCTTTTCTAAAATGTAGTGTGCATAATTGATCACAGTACTGAATCACTATGTACTTCATGAGGTATCACTAGGACAAAGTAGATATTATCATCATGATTCGACACACTTTTGGCCTAATGTATGTTCAGATCATATTTTTGATTACATAAATTCAATTTCAATTTATATAGACCAATATATATATATATATATATATTCTAAAAATATTCATCTCTATTTTTATAGGAAGCATCCATAGAAATATACCCAAATCTTTACTTTTGTAGTTGAATTTTTAGCTCAAATGCAGAATTCTTATATGATTTAACTCAAAGTTCTAACCTATCAACCAATCCTTTTTAATCTCCACATCCCACGTTGTGAAGAACAAACAAGACAGTATTTGTAAAGCACTTAGCACAGTGTCTGGCACATAGAAAAAGGCAAACTAGCAGCAGGTCCTTGCAGTAACTGCATTGCAAACAGATTTGTCTACAGATAGTAAGAGGGTCATACAACTCATCAAAAGAAGATTACTGGTGACCCTTTTCTGGCTCTGGGTGCAGTGATGTGTTGTACTGCTCATAAACAGTTCCAGGTCACAGTCAGAAGGTTAGGAGAAGCACTAACACACAAGAACTTGTGGCCACAGTGGAGTACAGACCCTGGTGACAGTTACAAAGTGGGAATGAATGCTTATGGTTACTTACAGACCAGAGTACAGGCCAAAAGAGCACTGACCTCATCTTTTCATAAATCATACCATCTTGGAAGAACTGAAAACTTCCAGAACTCCTGAAGTAGTTTTAATAACAGTAGCACAGAAAACCTAAAGTTTAGTCCTCTGCTACTTCCACTCCAGAAACAGAATACAACTTTAACAAAAAGCTGGAAAAAATGAGCAAACAACAACAATGAAAAAACAACCTGATGATAGAAATTACCATGGTGTCAAGGAAGATCAAAACACCACCTCAGAAGATGATATAAAAAAGCTACCACCAAAATATCAAAGAAAAAAATGAACTGGTATCAGCCACAAAAAAAATTATCGAAAGAGGTCAAACAGTATTTAAACATGTAATAAGAGAGGTAGAATATAAAAGCAGAAAGAAATAGAAGTGAGGCAAAAAAAAATTAAGTGTCAACAGCTTGGTCCAAAAATTATGGAGAAAGGAAAACCTTAAAAAAAGCAGAATAGGCCAGATAGCAAACAAAAGCACAAACATCCACTAAAGAGAAGAATTCCTTAAAAAGTAGAATTGTATGAATGAAAAAAAAAGATGTACAAAAATTCACCAAACAGTAGAACTCCTTAAAAACAAAATTGGTCAAATACAAAACCTTGTTAAGTAAAATAATTCCTTAGTAATTAGAATTGGGCAATGATTCCAGGAGAAATCAATAAACAATAAAACAAAATAGAAATGAAAAATAGAAGACAATGTAAAGTATCTCATTGGAAAAATAACTGACCTGGAAAATAGGTCCAGGAGCGATAATTTAAGAATTATTGTAATACCTTAAAGCCATGATAAAAAAAAGAAGCCCAGATATTATTTTTCAAGAAATTATTCAGGAAAACTGCCCTTATATTCTGCAACAAGCAAATAGAATAGACATTGAAAGAATCCACCTATCACCTCCTGAAAAAGATGCGAAAAAGAAAACTTCCAGGAACTATAGCCAAATTCCAGAGCTCCAAAATCAACGAGGAAAGAGTGTAAACATCCAGAAAGAAACAATTCAATTATCATGGAGCCACAATCAGGATCAGGCAAGATTTATTAGCTACCAACTTGAAGGAAGAGAGGGCTTGTCATATAATATTGCAGAGGTCAAAAGAACTAGGATAATAGCCAAGAATCCCTTTCCCAGGAAAATTGTCTTCAGGAGAAAAATGGACATTTAATGAAATTGAATACTTTCAAACATTCCTGAGGAAAAGACCATAACTGAATAGAGAGTTAGACTTTCAAATTCAAGACTCAAGAGAAGCATAAAAATGTAAGTAGGGAATAGAAATCATAAGGGATTCAGTAGGATTAAACAGTTCACATTTTTACATGGGAAGATGATACTTGTAACTCTTAAAAACTTTCTCATCAGGGCAATTAGAAGAAGCATAGATAAACAGATGGCATGGGTATGAGTTGAACATTATAGGAAGATATTTTAAAAAAATAAGAATAAGGGGTTAGAAAGAGGAATTCACTTAGAAAAGGAGGAAGGTATTGGTAGAATTGGGTAAATTATATCACACAAAAGAGGTGCAAAGGAGGGAAAAATGGGGGTGTGAACGGCAGAAAATCCTTGAAACTTGTTCTCATTGGAATTGGCTTAATGATGGAATAGCATACCTATTCAGTTGGGTATAGAAACCTATCTTACTCTATAAGGAAGTAGAAGGGAAAACAAAGGAAGACAGGGGTGTATTGGTAAAAGGGAGGGTAGTTTGGGAGATATGGTAGTCAGAATTATGCAACATTTTAGGAGGGACAGGGGTGAAAGGAAAGAGATAAACAAGGGAAATAGTATGGAAGGAATATACAGTAATCTTAATTGAAAAAAATCCACAGCTAGTTTCTCTGATAAGGGTCTCTTTTTTCAGATACATAGAAAACTGAGATAGATGTGTAAGAATTCAGATTATTCTCCAATTCATAAATGGTCAAATGACACAGGCAGTTTTCTGAGAAAGACATCAACACTATTGGAAGTGAAACAAAAACACTCTAAAGAAAGGAAGTGAAGAAAGTAGGGAGAGAATTTTTAACTCAGAACATTTTTAAAATGTTAAATTTGCTTTTACAAGTAATTGGAAAAAAACATATCAAAAATAGAACCTCACTTCTCATGGGGAGACATGTGAATAACTAAGTTAATGAATGATACAAAACAATTTTTCTAATAATCATCTGTGCTCTCTGTATTTATCATTCCATATAACACAATAATAATCTATAGCTGATATATGTGTGTATATATACATATGCACATTTATATTTATGCCTTAAGGTATGTCTATATACATATGTATGTGTACATACATGTGTAGATATACATATATACACACATACAAACATACATGCATATAAACATTCCATAATTATCAGGGGTATATTTTGTCACTTTCTCTTTATTGTAAATATTATTTATAGGAAGATTTTTTTTGTGATTTGTGAATATTTTCATGATGCTACTTATCTCCTTGCTGTCTAAACTCAGTAATAAGACTGCTAAATTAAGTGATATGAATGATTTAGCAACTCTTTTTGCAAAATTACAAATTGTTTTCTGGAACAGTTGAAACAATTTACAGCTCCACCTATAATGAATTAACATACCTGTGACATGACCTATTTTTGTTGAAACTAAGCTGGCTCATAATGACAAACACTTTCCTTTATAAATGCTCAGAAAATATCCACTTAACATAAGTTATGAATAAGTTAATATGGATAGGGGGATATAAGTTTTGCATTCTCTTTTATTCATTATCATCATCTCCTGTATTTTCAGAAGGAAGTTGATCCCTGATTTAAGATCATTTCCTCAAAAAAACATTGATTTAAAAAAATTTTAAATTAGATACATTCTGTATTCTCATGCTCCTATCTCAAACTCCTACCCACTAAATGAGAACACAAAGGGAAAAGAAGGTACAAACATATATAATGAATCAAAGCAAATTTTCACATTGGCTGTATCACTTTTTTTCATCATTCTGCATTCTGAGTCGTTCACCTCTCTACCAGGAGGTGGGTAATATGTTTCATTATTCATTATCTAGAACCATGGTTGGTCATTAGCCTGATAAGATTTCAGCAAAAAAAAATATTTTTTTCACATTTATATAATACAACTTATTAATTCATTCTTCAGTTTATGGGTATCACCCTAATATTTCCTTTCTTGGCCACATTAAAGAAAGTCATAAATATTTTGGAATATTCTTAGATTTTGTTTTGCTTAGTACTAACCTTTCCTTTAATCTGTACTTCCTCTGATTCCTTCTCTCTCCTTCTCCTCTTTAACTCCTACTACAATATTGAGTGAAATGTATCTCTGCACCCAACTTATGTATATAATCAGTTCAGATTACAGAGTTTAAAGTGTCAAACTTCTGCTTCTCCTTTTTGTTTATATAGATGTCTACTTGTCCAGTCTGACTATGTGAAGTAATTTCCCCTAACCTTCTTTCCCTTTCTATATCCCTTACACCAGTGTATTATTTTACCATTCCCTTTTAATTCTTTACTTAAGATCTTTAAGATATACCCTGTAGCACTCCCTCTACAAAACTTTATTGATAGGATTCAGAGGATACACATATATTATTTCCCCATAAGTAGATCTTCCTTGTTTTGTCTTTTGGTAGTATTCATTCATATTTATATTTTTACATTTCAATATACTACTGTGTTTGAAACTCAAAGACACTATATTCCTCTAGTCTTTTAATCAGGAAATCCTGGGACTATTTCATTATTTCATTCTATTTCATTAAATATTGATCTTGGTTTTTTTTTTCTCCTGTAGCATTATATTTGAGTGGGGGGGGCAAGTTATTCTTGACTGTAAGTCTAAGTCTTTTGCCTTCTGGAATATTATAACCCAAGTTTTCCCATCCTTCATAAAGACGGCTGTTAAATTCTGTGTGAACCTGATTGTGGTTCTTCAGCTGAGAAATTCATTGCCTTCATTAATATATTCTTTGTTCAGGAAGCTCTGAATTTTGGCTGTCATATTTCTGTGTTTTCTTTTTTTTGTTACTTTCAGAAGCCAGATGGGAGATTCCTTTTAGACTTTGTTCTCTGATTCTAAGAGACTTAGGCAGTTTTCTTTTAAGATTCATTGAAATAGTATGGCAGAAACTGGACATAGACCATTATCTAACACCATATACCAAAATCAAGTCTAAATGGGTTCATGATCTAGGTATAAAGGTTGATACTGTAAGCAGCCTGCTAAAACAAGGAATAGTTTACCTATCAGACTTGTGGAGAGGGAATGACTTTATGACGAAACAGGAATTAGAGAACATTATAAAATGTAAAATGGATAATTTTGACTACATGAAATTGAAAAGTTTCTGTACAAATAAAGCCAATGTAACCAAGATTAGGAGGGAGGTGGGAAATTGGGAAAGAATCTTTACAACCTATGTCTCTGACAAAGGACTCATCTCTAAAATATACAGAGAACTGAGTCAAATTTATAAGAATACAAGTCATTCCCCAATTGATAAATGGTCAAAGGATATGAACAGGCAGTTTTCAGAGAAAGAAATTAAAGCTATCTATAAGCACATGAAGAAATGCTCTAATTCACTATTGATTAGAGAAATGCAAATCAAACAACTCTGAGGTACCACATCTCACCAGTTAGATTGGCTAAGATGACAAAACAGGAAAATGACAAATGCTGGAGAGGATGTGGGCAAACTGGAACACTAATGCATTGTTGGTGGAGTTGTGAACTGATCCAGCCTTTCTGGAAAGCAATCTGGAACTATGCCCAAAGGGCTATAAATACTTTCATACCCTTTGATCCAGCAATACCACTCCTAGGGTTATATCCCAAAGAGATCATAGAAATGGGAGAAAGACCCATATGTACAAAAATGTTTATAGCAGCTCTTTTTGTTGTGGCAAAGAATTGGAAATTAAGGGGGTGTCCATCAATTGGGGAATGGCTGAACAAGTTGTGGTATATGCATGTTATGGAATATTATTGCGCTATAAGAAACGAGGAGCAGGCGGTCTTCATATTTACCTGGAGAGGCTTAAAAGAACTGATGCTGAGTGAGAAGAGTAGAACCAGGAGGAATTTGTACACAATTACAGACACAATGTATGTGTGATGACCAACTTTGATAGACTGGACTCTTCTCAACAATGTAGGGATATAAGTCAATCCCAAAAGACTCATGATGGAGAGAAAAATGTGCATCCAGAGAAAGAACTAGAAAGAACTAAATTTATATCCAGGTGGAAGAAAAATACCTGATCTTTTTCGTTCTCTTATTTGATTTTATGTCCTCTTTACCATTTTTCATTCCAGCTGGTATAATCCATCCTTATAACCTGACCATTGTATAATGTGAAAGTATTTACAGATCCTATACTTGATTATAAGACGCCATTGGGGGGAAGGGGAAGGAGGGGGACAAAATCTGAAATTCAAGGAATTGTGGAATTGAATCCTGTAAACTAAAAGGAAACAAACAAATTAATAAATTAAAAATTGAATTAAAAAAAGATTCATTGAAATAGGGTGTCTAGGATATTTTTGGGAGAGTCATGGTTTTCAATTCTTTCAATGATTTTTTAAAATTTTATTTCATTTATTGATTTTCTAGTTGAGTTTTTCTTTCTATGAGATACTTTATATTTTCTATTTTCAGCCTTTTTAGTTTGTTTGATCTTTCTTTTTGCCTCAAAGAATCATTAATTTCTATTTTGTCTGTTTAAATTTTCAGGAAATTTTTGGTTGTGTAATATTTTATACCTCTTGTGCCAATTTGTTTTTTTTTTCTTTTTCTGGTTTTTCTTCCATAACTCTCATTTCTTCTCCATTTTCCCCTCAGGTGCTCTCATTCTATTTGTAACAGTTTAAACTCTTTAACACTTGCTTTGTCTATTCCAAGAACTTTAGTTAAATTTTACCCAAGATAGGTTTTCCTTTTTTCAGGCATTGCCCAAGGAAGTTTTGGAGTCATTTCCTTCTTCTGTATTTGTTTCTTGATTATACCTACTGATCTATTAAGTGATAATTTCCCCCCATCCTTTAAACCTACTCCCTAGTGGAATTGTTGTTAAGGATAGGCTCTTCTATGTCTGGAGCAAAGATCTGGGTTGGTCCTGTTGCTGCTTTCTTGGGGTATTGAGTGTTGTGTCATTCCAGGATATTGGGAATAAGCAAGGGATTTGAAAATTTTCAGTGATCCTAGAGTAGTTTGATATGGGTCAAAGTCTGTTCACTTTTACCTACATTTCCTGAGCTCTGCACGTTCTTGGCTTAGATTTAGGTCTCTGCAAGAGCAGCTTGCTGCTGAACCCTGTCCCTATCAGTCATCTGGAAAATTCCATTGATTCAGACGCAAAATTGTAGGCTCTCATTTGATCTGGCTTTCCTTTCTTGGTTATTCCTTTGCAAAATGTGATAAATGCTGGAAGCGAGATCTTTCTCAGAGTACATGGTCTGTACCACAATATAACTGACTGGTGTTGCTGCTCTTTGTTTCTGAACCATTTCCCACTCCATTGTGGAGGCCCTTGTATGTCTTCCCTGAGACTGTGACCCATTACTGGGTAGTATTATATAAAACTGCTACATCAAACCTCTACTCATGGCAGTGACCTGGTATGATTCTTGGATGTGGGATATGTATGTACTGCATGTGTTTGGGAACTATTCTTGTCCTGGTGTGTACCACTAGGCAATGGAGTTCTCCATGGTGCTCAGTGTGCTGGGTTGGGTTCCTGGACAATTCTGTCTGTAGGGATTTCTGCAGACCTCCTTGCCTGTCTTCCTAAGCCAAATTGTGCTAGGGAAATGACTCACTGCAACATTTTTTCCCTGTGTTTCCTCAACCAGATTGAGTCTGGTGTATTTTCTAAGGCTATTTGGAAATGTATGTAGACAGTAGGTCACAGCATGGTTTCCTGTCGCTCTTTCATCTTGACTCTGCCTCTGTAATCCTGAACATCCTTTAAAAGATTCTTTGGTTGTTGTTGCTCTTGTTTTTAGTTGCTGTTCTCACCTTGTTCTAAATTTTCTGATCCTAACTGAACTTACATGATGGCTCCACATTTTTTTGTATTCATGCTCCTTCCCTTTGACTTCAACCCATTCTTCAAATTGCTGCCAAAATGAATTTCATTGTGCTCAAATCTTATCATGTCACTCCCTTAGTAACCTTCATTGGGACTCCATTGCTTCTAAAATAAAATACAAACTCTTCTGCTTAGATTTCACAGACTTTTACAACTTGGCCCAAACAATAGATTCTCCTATTTCTAGTGTCCCCCCTCTCAAACTACCTCTGGTTTAACTAGTATAAGTGAACAAAATTTATACTCCCATTCCCTTTCAATTGAAAGCCATCTTGCACAGATTTGTAAATATGTATATATGCAATGTATGTATATGTGTATATATGCATATATATACTGTAATATAATTTCTATATATACATATATTTATCTAAAGACACATGTACATATGTGTGTATGTGTGTATATATGGACATGGATTATATAAACACATAGAATTATTCACCTGCATATACAATTTCTCTATGGAGAGAATCTGGGTAAGGGGTCTTTAAATTGAAAAAAGAATGGGAGTGAAAATTGCATACTTGTAGAAGTCAAGCTAGAGGGGTGGGTGACACTAGAGTCTGAAAATCAACTTTTTTGCCTATGTTGTGAAGGTCTGTGAAAACTTTGGCATACATACACATATACGTATATATATATATGTATGCGTGTTTATGTATATATAACATTCATGTGTACATATATATACCTGTATGTGTGCATGTATTACATGTTTTATGAACTTTTTTTGAAGAACAAATGGTGTGATGGAAGAAGAATGCCATAGCTAAATAATATGTGTAAATCATTTCCTAGAGAGGGTGGAGCTAAATTTCCTGAAGAAAAAGTTGTCCCTTGTTTTCAATGAAGAGGGGCCTAGCACAGAGAGAGAGTGAGGGAGAGAAGGATGGAGCACAGGGAGAGACAAGAGAAGAGAAGAGAAGAGAAGAGAAGAGAAGAGAAGAGAAGAGAA
>NW_027187336.1:5848762-5865003 GCF_028583685.1 Petaurus breviceps papuanus | reverse complement strand
AAGAGAAGAGAAGAGAAGAGAAGAGAAGAGAAGAGAAGAGAAGAGAAGAGAAGAGAAGAGAAGAGAAGAGAAGAGAAGAGAAGAGAAGAGAAGAGAAGAGAAGAGAAGAGAAGAGAAGAGAAGAGAAGAGAAGAGAGATTTTAATATCCTTCTTTATATGTGTATTCCAACCTGACCATCTGGCTGTCAATCCCATATTTTCAGAAATCACTCCTCAATTTAAATCTAAAGACAAAATCTTCCTAATTAGCTATTTACTTATGACTAGCTATTTACTTAGACTTACTTTTCTAATCTGAGGTCCCTACCTTCAACTGATAGCAGTGTTAAAAAAAAAAACACTACCTGTCTTCCTAATACCTTTCTTCAGTTTAGTAACCAGAATTTGTTTTCCCTAGAGATGTTCTTTTCCAGGTTCCTTCTAAAGTATAATTTGTAATTAAAAGAATTACTGTGAGCAAATTTTGGTGTTCAGTATCAAACTTCTTTTGAATGTTCTTATATAATTCCAGATAATTGAAATGAGGAAAACAGCTGAATGCATACCATTCACCAGGGGGTCCCCAGATACCAACAATTATCTCATTCATTTGACCATTACTTGATTTCTTTTTTTTTGGCATCCATTCATACACATCACCATTCATTGAAGAACAAGAAACTTCTTTCTATATAGGAAATTAAATCTACCTTTGGAAATTACTTCTGTACTATTTAGATTTAATTGTTTAATGGGATTTCTTCCTGTCTTCTTTGTGTGATATTCTTCTATCCTCAGACTTTCTATCCTACAATCATTTCTGCTACTTTTTTGGATAAAAAAAAACACTTCATTGTTCCCATATTACCTAATGAATAAATATCCCCCAAAAGATGCTTGAGGGCTTTCACTTTCTTCTCTAGTAGACAGAGTAAATTGCAATGCAGTTACCTTTGAAAATGTGGTTGTTGACTCCACGAGAATGAATGCCAATGTCAAGGGAGAGATTAAAAAGAAAAAGAGAATACAAAAAAGACATACTGTGTTTCTTCTTTCTGTTACCTCCTATAATCGTCACAACAACTCTGGGAAGTGCTATTTTTCTCCTCATTTTTTTTTTACAGAAAAAGATGTTGACTCACAGTTTACATAATATTCTCAGGGTTATGTAACTAGTAAATGAAACAGGATTCAAACTTGGATCTTTCTGACCCCATGTCCAGAACACTCCTCATTATAATACCTATGTTACTAATTCAGTAGATGAGTCATAAAGAAGGTACTTTTTTTTTCTTTTAGGACTAGTGAATCATGAACATATCTGTAGGCAGATGGAAAGGAGCCAGTGAGAAGTGAGATATTAGATATGTAAAAAGGAGAGAAGATAACTAGTATTAGATGAGATGGGAGGAATTTGGGTCAATCTCAGAGGTAAAAGAATTAGCTTAAATAAGTAGATCTAGAGCAAGGAAGGGATAGAGGAGAGAAAAGGAGGGAGGGAGGGGAGAAAGGGAGGAGAGACAGAGACAGAGAGAAAGAGAGAGAGAGAGAGAGAGAGAGAGAGAGAGAGAGAGAGAGAGAGAGAGAGAGAGAGAGAGAGAGAGAGAGAGAGAGAGAGAGAGAGAGAAAATATTGAGTAAAGGAGGACGGGCACTGAAGGAGCTTTTTTGTAGGATCTTAAATTACTTCACACACTTAGAAATGCCATCTGTAACAGAGCAAGTCATGAGGGATTTAGAATACATGATATCTAAATTTCAACAAATTTTGTTTGTTGGTGATTCTAGAATTTCCTTTAAAAAACATAATTGCTGATTCATACAAAAATGAAATTTTTAACTTCATTCTCATTAGTAATTTGTTAAGCTTTAGTATTTGACATGAAGTATAAAGAAATAGCCTTTTTTTCTGCCTCTTCTCTTCCTGGTAGGTTATAAGCTATCATATTTTGTCCTTCAGTGTTTCAACTCCATTGCTTAGTTCTTAAATTGTCTGGGGAAAGGGGTTCATGACTTAAAACCAAATAAATAAGATTTATAAAATTAAGAATGAAGTAAAAGTAAACACATTTTTAATAAGGGCCAAAGGAGCTCTTCTCTGAATAAAGTTCATGAGACAATTCATGAGCTTTGTAAAGTCTATTTTGGCTGTGGAAATGTTTTAAAGTACTATTATTATTATTATCACCTGGATATTTACTGGTTTTTTTTTTTTACAATTTTTACAACTTCGAACACCACTTAACACCAAATAGGATTGCTGTTAACACAATAAACCCACTATATATTACTGTTCTTTATAATTTAACATCATTTCAGATGTAGATGATTAAGTTGGCTTCATTATACATAATAGCGGAATGGAATCAGAGAAAGACTGGAAAGGATTTCTCTAGAAATTGTTTTGTTATTCCTGAACTTCTGGCTAGTAGTTGATCTGCATATAACTAATTCAGCACTCTTATTTCCTGAAATATCCATCCAATCAAGTAGTATGTGTATTTCTTTGGATTCTCAAGCAAGAGTCGATGATTGGTTTGGGGGAAATGTGATAAGAGAATTGTTTTTTGACTTATAGGCTGGTAGAAATGACATTTGAAGTCCCTTCCTACACTGAAATTATATGATTCTGTGAAACATTCCAAAAGGTTATACTATGTCAATATAATAGAAAAAAAATCTTAAGGACATTTTTTTAATTGTTCATTTAGATAAACTATGGTATTTGTCATAAGAGAGTCTAACAATCTCTTTTTCCTCTGCTGTTCTGACTACCTAATTGCTAGGTACAGAAGAAGGCAAAACATTATAAAAAGAAGCAAGTTTGAGATTGACATTATATAAAAATATAAATGTTACAGAGTAATAAGGGAATGAAATATTTAATCCCAAATGTTTAAAGCTGAACATTTCTACAAAACATCCAATTATAAAAGAAAGAACAAAATGTCATATTTCCAACCATTTCACTTTTAAAACTATATCAGTGTAGTGCAAGAATCACCTTTCTGGTGGTGAGCCAATCTTTTTATGCTTTGCAAAAACTTTACTTTTTTATCGTATGATCTTGAAGTAAAAATCATCCTCTCCCAAATAATTTATAAATAGAGAGTACCCCCATCTAGCTAGGGTAGAACTAATGCAAAGGTGTACCATCCTACTAACCCCCTCCTCATATGCTGCTGGTTCTGCTAAAAATAGTATAGAGAAGAAGAAAAGTAGGCCAGGGTATGTATAACTAGTGTATGGCATGCTGAGGATAGGGAGTAGAGTTATGTTAGACAGTTGCATATCAGAGATATGGGAAATTAGGTTTCTAGATAGTGACATTTGTTTGAGGGAATAATGGGAAATATGTAATCAGTGTGGAGAAAAGAGTCAAAATTATGTAGCAATAAAGAAAGGCATGGAAGCCATGGATATTTAAAGATAAAAAAAGAATGAGAAAAGGGATTAGATAATGGAGATTAGAGGATCATCATGCAACTTTGTTCTGAGTTATATATAAGAAAGGAAGACTTTAAAAGGGTTTCTATGAAGAAGAAAAAAGGTGAATGTTGTAAATTAGCACATTAGGATACCCCACATTTTCATCTCTATTGTGTGTGAGAGTAAACCCTGGAAACACAAGAAAGGAAAACAAGACCTTGCATTCTCAGGACTTCATGAAAATTTGGCATACTTGGTCTTCATTTTTTAGTGGCTGTAGACAGAGTCATTTTCCATGACCCAACCAATGAACGTGGGGTCTCAAAATATAAGAACTGAGAGAAAACTAGACAACCATGATGAGAAACTTAGAGCAACAGTATCCGAAGGGTCCATGTAATGAGTTAACCTGAGTCCAGATGAACCAAGTAATGTGAGGTTGCCAACCTGTTCTACCTGTGATTTACCTAATTTGAATAAACTGTAGTTTATTCGTCTAGATCTCAGAACACAGTAGGAAAACAATTTTGTACTGTAAACAGCTGGGTGACTGTGTTTTTCTGGGGAGAGTTTATGGGGGAAAAAGCCATGATTACAAGGTTTCAGTCTAGTGAAGAAAATTTATCTCCTTTTCATTTGAAAATTGTTATCCAATGGTAAAAAAAACAACAACAAAAAACACACACACACAAACAGGAGTGAAAATATCAAGGAAATCTTGTGTTTGTGTCTGAATATGATTTTTTGCTATATTCCTACATTTCTCTGGTGTTTCAAAGTGGAAAACTGTTCCCTTGGAGAAAATTCTTGGGATATGTGAATCATGAAATGGCAAACCTAGAAGGGCTTTCCAGTTTAATCTACCCCTGAACAAGGATCCCATTTCCAATTCTACTTGTTGTTCAGTCATTTTAGTCATGTCTGACTCATTGTAATCCCCATTTGAGGTTTTCTTGGCAAAGATTCTGGAGTGGTTTGTCATTTCCTTCTCTGAGTCATTTTTTAACAGAGGAACTGAGGGAAACAGGGTTAAATTACTTACCCAGGGTCACACAGCTAGGAATTGTCTGCAGCTGGATTTGAACTTAGGTCTTCCTGACACCAGGCCTTGCACTATGCACTATCCACCCAGATTCAATTCTTAAAAAGTAGCAATTAAACCTTTTTTTTAACATTTCTACTGAAGGGAGCACCCACTAAATTCCATCTGAAGTCAGCACCTTTAACCTCTAGATGATTCTTTTTGTTAGGGTGTTTTCCTTTCCATTAAGACTAAACTTACATCTTTGCACCTTTTTCCCATTCCTTCTACTCTTGGTCTCTGACCTGCTGATACCAATTAGAACAAATCAAATCTTTCCCCTTACTGCTACCCATTCAAATTATCCTTTTGTTCCCACAAGGCTTCTCTTTTCTAAGCTAAACAAGCATAGTTGAATCAGTCTTCATTCAGGTTGATCTCTTGTTTTACCATCTTGTTTGTCTGTCTGTCTGTCTATCTATCTATCAATTTATCTATCTATCCATCCATCCATCTACCTATCCAAATACATGCATTCATATGTACATATATGTATGAGTATACATGCATGTATGCAGATTGTATATATGTGCATGTATGTGTATATGTGCATATGCCACACACATAAAATGTAATGTAGATATTGATAAATATTCCACTTACCAATGTCTTGCCTAAAATATTGTTCAGTGATGTAACCCCAGTACTGTAGATTTGTTCTGGACAGTGAAGAGCACAGCATCTCCTGCTTCCCTTGTCTTTATACAGTATTTCTATATGTATATGCAGAATAGGGGAATTCTCAACCTCTTTCAGGATTCTGATATTCTGACATACCTTCATTTGACATTTTTGCTTTCCCACATTGACATAGATGACAGAAAAAAGGGGCCAGTTTCAGTCAAAGGTGCTGTATGCTGATTTTTGTTGAAACATTATCAGGGATGGAATGGAACACAATGTAGTCTAAAACATGTTTGTTCTCCTGCAGCTTTCAGTGTAAAATTTGTGATAATTATACAGATAAGAGCTAGGCTTTTATTCATTTCACCTGCTCCTGATTTCCTGATGAAGATAGAAGGACAGTAAGAAAAAATCATTTTCCAAATGAGAGCTTTGGGCTCTAGGGCTGAATGGAGAGCTTGAGATCCTATAGGATTGATTGAGAGAGGTGCCTGAACATAGTAAATGCTTAATGCATGCTTGTCAGTTGATTCCATTTCAGTTTCTACATGCAGATACCACAAGACTCATCAAAGTTACTAAAGCATTTTCTAATATGTAATGAGTTAGTCATTCCAGTTCACCTCCCATATAACAAGGAGAAAAGAAGCCTAAAGTAAGACATTGAACTTCTGTAAGAGCTCTTTTTTATAACTCTAGTACTATGGCTGCTAGATTGAAAAGAAGACAAACACCAACCTATAGCGGTTTTGTTTTGTATTATTTTGTTTTTTGCCTTGGGAGGGTCTTGAACTGGGAATGAATAGAATGTGTAGTCCATGTTACATTTAAATCATGACTATGTTTTTACTCTGAATTTAATATCAGGAAACAAAGGCAAAAAGACTAATCTATACTCTTCAGAAAATTTTCTGACTTTATTTAATAATTTAGCCATCATTTGTCATTTTCCAATCTCAAAAGTCTTCTGCCATATTCTGTAATCTTTCCACAATGGCCCAGAAACCACATTTGCCATTTCTTTCATTCGTTTGGCTGTAGTTTTTCTGCACATTGTGGTTTGAATGCATACATGTAAACTAGGAACTCTCTTACTTCCTCCCTACTTATCTAAGGCTTTAACTCCCTAAGGGCCAATTTGTTCATGGACTTTCCATTTTGAAGATTATTATCCATAGCTAAGAAGGCAGAAGCAAAATGAGTTTCTCAGACTTCTCTCCATATGTGATTAACATTATCCCTCCTTTTCCAAGCAGCAGTCCTATTTCGTCTGTGATCCTCATATTTTCTTGAATATAGTGGGAGAAAACAAAAACACCAAGAATAAAAGGAGCCTTTTTTCCATGAGTGTTTTCTGCCAGGCTCATCTCATTCTGATCTTTAGTGCTTTCAGAAGTATTTTGCCAGAAATATATACTGCTTTCAAACTCATCTCTCATAACTTATTCTTATTTTTGTCTTTTGTACATGTCTTTAAAAAACCTCATGGTTAATCAATGATACTAAAATCTTAAGAGAACTACTCCTTTTCCTTCTTATTGGTATTATTTCTTTTTAATGCTTTCAGAATTGAATTTCTAGGTTCTTCTTATCTCTTCTAGACCGACTGTTTCTGTAGAATTTTGTCTTAATTATCCTTCTTTTAAACCCTTTAAAATTTGCTTTCCAAAGATATAGGATACATTTTGGCCTATACCCAACTTTTCTTTTCTTCTCTATCACAAAATCAAAAAATTATCATTTTTTCTTTACTCCAAGTATCTTGCCATTTTCACCTTAATCATATGATTTTTATTGTTGGTGAGAAGAGGGTACAGAGTAGTAATTTTCCTAGTTATGCACTATTTATTATAGCAAACCAAGAAATTATAAGATGCTCTGTTTTTTCAGACAGGTCAACTGATGTATGGGGAACAAGATTAATAACTCCATACAAAGACTGCAATTTCTTCTCAAGTTCTCATGTCTTCTCTCTGCCTTTGGAGGCTGTATTGAATCGTGATGACAATATCACTTCTGTTTTTACCTCCACTGCTCTGCACACCAAAGTGTTTGAATGAACTTGACCAAAGTTCTCCACTTTGGTTGCTGAATTTACTCACATTGAGCACATATTTTTAAGATTCAATACCTATCTTAAGAGGCAGGACAGCAGAGTGGATAGAATGGAGTGATAGACTCAGAGAGAGAGTGGCCTATGTTTCATATTACCTCCAACACTTCTTAGTTATTTAACCCTGGGAAGGCTGCCCAAGACCTCTGGAGCTATTTCCTCACATATAAAGTGAAGACAATAACAGTGTTTACCTCATTGGTTTGAAAAAATGATTAAGTGAGATAATGTATATGTTTGGCTCATTTTAAGTTCTCATTTTTTCATGTTTACTACACATTACTTTGAATATTTGTGTATGTGTAGGTATGTAAGGGTATTTGTTTATACACATATGAATATGCATATACACAATATAATGTATAGATCAATACAAATATGTGCTTATCTATATGTATATATAAATACACATAAACAATACTTCCACATAAACACACACATGTGTACACACATATATACACATATGTGTACATGCATACTTGTGTTTTATTGCTGGCCCTTTTCTTGACTCTTACTTAGTTTACATAAATTCTCAGAAATAGACAAGGCATGGTGTAAATTGATTCTAAAGATGGAAATTTGAGATAATTCTGCTTTGAGGACAAGGTCTCAGTTTATCTTTATCATTAGCAACCAAAATAAATATTTTTTATGTGACTGGTAAAGTCAGTATTGTGATAATTTTGACAGTAATAAAACTACTAGAAAACCATAGCAGAATGAACCTCTCTTGCCTGATATCTTTTGTGAATCACAGACATTTGCAAAATATTCAGAAAATGTAAGAGTTAATTCCAGGGCTTGGAAATGGATAAAATTAATCAAATTCCTAACACTATAACATTATAATATGTGACTATTATAATATTAAAAGAATGACTTGGTGTCCTTAATTACATGCATACAAAGTAAATGCAATCAACTGTATTTGCTCAATGCTTCAAAAAATAAATAATATTTTCTTTTATCAGCAGTCGTCAAGTGGCCAGAGAACTATCCTTAGGAAATCAGAATTCCATTTTGAGGTTACTGTGAGGTGAATGCTATCACTGTCATCATTATCGTCATCATCATCATTATCATATTTCTATGCTTTGCAAAACACTTTATAAATATTCTCATTTCTCCTCAAAACAATCCTGGGAATTTTGGTATTATAATCTGTGTTTTATAGATTGGGAAACTGAGGCAGACGTTATTTTCTCAAAATCATCAATCTACTAAATTTCTGAGGAAAAATTTCATTCAGGATTTTCTAACTCCAGAGTCAGTGCTCTGCCAACTTTGAAAGGAAACCTAGTGAATGTTTTTATAAGGACCAAGAGAAAAATATCATTTGTACTGCTGAATTTGGGGGAGGGGGGCTAGTCCTTTTAAAAATATGTAAGAGCTTCAATATATATTTAATTTCACTAGCCAAAAATAAACATTATTCCAAGGAAGGCAGTGCTACTCCTACCAGATGGTTCCCCATATTTAACATCACTTTTTCCCTGTCTAGATTGAAAATTATTCAGATTGCTTTGTTTTCTTCCCTGAAGGGGCACAGCAGAGATCAATGAAATGCCAATTCTGAAATGATGAACCATAATCTCTGCTTTCACAAACCAAAACAACTTATTCATCCAATAGCAACAATTTCCATACTCAGCAAAAGTAAAACAAAGCAAAATAAACAAACATAAAGCCTTTTAACCAGTTGAGCACTTAGTAGAAAACACTTGATTGTCTGAAGTTTTCAATTTTCAACCAGTTTTCTTTGGCATTAGGCTAATACAGTCATGGATGCAAAACAGCATTAGGATACAGATGGCACTGGCTCTCCACTGTATCTGAATATCCTCCAGTATACAATAATTCTAACTGAGATGGAGGAGAAAGAGAAGCCTTCGTTCCTGAGGAGACATAACAGTCATTACAGAAAAGGTATAACTCAGATGAGCAATTTGCTGAAATTGTCTGACTTTCAACAAGAAACAAGACTGAATCACAGAATATTGCAACTCTGTCTGCTTCCACCAGAGATCATAATTGGGCTATGATTTTTACAACAGGAAAGTCTTATTGTCAAAGGACCGAGACTGACAAAAGTTTAGTAACATTGATGCCACAAACCTGAAGATCGTACAGACAACACTGAAAATAAAACATATTTTTAAATTTATCTGCATACATATTGGACACAAATTAATATATGTAGCATGATTTCTTTTCCTGTTATTCTCTACTTGAAATGATAAAAATATTTTAGAAGATTTAAAGCACTTTTGCATTCTAACAAATAATAATCATTTTCTGGGAAATCTTTACTCCATTGATATTCTGTTTAATTCTATTAATATAATTCGGGCAAATATAGAAAGGGTTTCAGAAGAGAAGATGGAATTCATGATTTAAAAACAAGTAGAAGAACTAATTGTAAATCAAGCAAGCTATTGCTTGATCTGTGCAGGGCTAGTTGGATTAACTGAATTCAGGTTTCTGAAGAGAGAGTTTAGGAATTCTGCCCCTTTAATGGTCAAATTGTAAGCACTCTCCTTAGAGGAAGGGCCAAGTGACCAGTTGATTCCTGTCTAGTCTGTCTCTTTATGATACTACTGCATTTCCTTATAGAAGAAAGATATTTACAAAGGAGAGAAGAGGCAAGAGGAAAGAGTGAACAGGGAAGGTAATGGGCAAAGAGAAAGGGGAAGGGAGAATGGAAATGGCAAAGGGGAGGAGGTTGCAGGTAGTGAAGAACATTTACACAAAAGGGGGTTAAAATAAAAGCTAGGCAATTTACCTTTGGGTTCTACATTGTTACCTCAAACTAAACATTATTTTTACTCAAATATTGACCCTGTTTAAATCTTTGGTTTGTTTTTAGTTTGGATTTTTGGAAATAATTACATTTTTATTTAACTATTAAGGGATTATTAAACACAGACTATTGGGAGAATTTTCAAAATCTTTCACTTTCTTCTTTCTCCAACCTGAGTAATCCCATAAGGACCCAAAACAATGAAAAATTAATTCTGTGTTGCATGAATTCTTTTTTTAAAAATTAAATTGCTATATTCCTCTGAGGTTGAGATGGTTACATTATCTAAAGCATGTAGTTAATTTAAGGTATCCCTTTATTGTAGCATTGCCTATTAGAAAAGTTTTGCAATAATTTAAAATTGGTAATTGTTTTAAATTCTTAAAATTTTTCATTCTATTAATGCATCAAAATTCATTTATTTATTACCTATTCTGTGCCAAGCACCGTGTTAGTCACTGGGGATACAAAAATGTTCTAATCTTATTAGCTCATATTCATTTATACCTTGAGACCATAATAGATCATGCCTCACTCCTAATGGATCCAGTGGCATGGAATGGGATATATTGCTTCACCTAGGAAGAGTATATAGCTCTTCCAGAATAGGCTTAGCTACCAAGACTTAATACATTGGGACATATGGAATTTTAATCTGTATCTAATTGTGTGAAATTCTACTTATTCTTCCCAGGTCTCCTGCATTTCACATTGCAACCCAATTTCATACAGTCTGAGGAACTATGAATCATGTAGCTCAACCTTTCTTATTTTCCAGACAAGGCAATTGCATTAATGTTCACTGACTTGTCCAAGGTCACACAAGAAGTCAGTAATAGTGTTGGGGTTATAATGATTAAGTCCTTTCAATGTATAGTATATTTCCTCCCTTTTCTGAATTTTTGCAATATTTCTTACAACTCTCATGCTTTTACCACACTTCAAACTTTTTGTATTTGTATACAGGGAGCACTATTTCCCTACCACACCTATAAATCTTCTCTCTCTAGCAGTTCTACATCTACAATCCTATTATAACTTTCTTCAAAACCTCACTCCCAGCACACACATATTAAGCTTCTTGAAGGCATGGACTTTGTCTTTACCTCCCTAAAGGCCTCACTGACTTAAACAATATAGAGATTCAACTAAAAAAAGTTTTGTTAAATAAATATCTGTAAGTATACTTAAATGGAAAATAGAAATATTTAGAAAGCTACTAATGGCAGTTTTGGAATATTTCTCTGGAGACAGTTACATTAAATAAAAAAGTTGACATTTACATAATGCTTTTAGTCTTACAAAATTCTGCATTATATGTTAGGCAAATCAAGCCTCACAGAAACCCTGAGAGGTTTTACAGGTGAGAAAACTAAGGCCAAGTAAAGTTAAAAGATGCTCACAGTCATTTGGTTAGCAAATGTCAGAAGAGAAAACCCACATCTCTTCAATTCCAAGTCTAGCATTCTCCACACTATAAAACAGCCTTTCTAAGTATAGATAACCATTGTCTCTGAGAGGTTTTAATATTTAGAATCAAAGAACAACAAAATATTGTAACTGGAGGGGACTATTCGTGTTACTTTTGTCCAATCCCTCTCATTTATTAGAGGGTGAATATAAAGACTGGATAATTTATGTCACTGGAGGAAGGGGAACACACCAGATGGTTTATTGAGGTCTCTGTCAGCTTAAAGATGCTCTTTTTTGGAAAACTTGTTTACCTTTGCATATTAATTAGAACTTTGTATAATTAATGATTAGAAAGGGTAAAGGCAGAGCTAATTTGGGCCTATCACAGAAATTATGCAAGGAAAATTACCAAAGTACATTCTGTGGACTGCTTTTCCTATAATTTGAATCTTAAAGAAAAAGAGCTTTTGGATGTTCAAGACTTTATGCAATATTTCACATCTCCTTTCAAAGGAGACTTTTTTCCTTTCAAATGAGGCTTTTTTCTCCTTTATAACCAAGAAATTATATTTGGCAATAAAACTTCAATCTTCCAAAATGTTGAGATCATTTATTAAATCAGCGACTATTGTTAGAGAATTATATTTAGACAAGTAAAAACCAAAGGTTTAAGAAAGTTTCAGTTTGAGCAATAAAGTCTGTGGGATGAGAGTCAGCTTGGTGGTGTCATGGTGATTAGAGTATAAGACTTGGTGTTTGAAGTCTGGTTCATTTACTCCCTACTAGCTCTATGACCTTGGGAAAGCCATATAAAGTCTCTAAGCTTTGAAAAAGAATATTTGCACAAAGGCATATGCAAAACACTTTTAATAGATGTGTACTACATGTTATGTATAATATACATCAAAGTATTTTATATATGTATATAACCCCATAGTATACATAGAACATATCGTATTTGTTGCAATATTTTGCAATAAAGTAATATTATGAATAACAAAATAAATACTGTGAATATGAATATAATTAACATTGAAGGAATAAAAAGTCACCTGTTTCTCAAAATCAGCATTTCATTAAACTCTGATTAGGTGTCTTTCTGATATCTAAGGAAATGTTAATGTAAATATTAATGAAGAAACAAAATCAAAATGAAGTGAAATCTGTGGAGATATAGGACTTCTTTCTTTGGGGTGGGTCATTCTATAAAAATTTCAATGTGATTATTGCATTTTTGGGGGGGGGCAATGGAAATGAAGAAGAAAACTCAGTAATGTAATTGAAGTGCATGGACTTTTAAAAATGTTGCACTGTATATTAAACTGGGTGATTAAACTGGGGAAAACAACATATATGTGACTAATCTTTAATTAACACCATTGAACCCATAACTTGGCAAGTAAAGTAAATGTCATGGGGCTGGTAGGGATTTTTATCATGTTTGTCAATAAAAAGAAACCTTACAGCTGTAGAAACTCAAGTGAATTAAAACTTCCACCCAAAACAAAATACTCCTATGTATTACCTTCTCCCTCAAATTTCTAAAACGTATATAACTATATATAACTATAACTATATATAAATATTAGTATAAACACATGCACATACATATGCATATATATATATGTGTGTGTGTGTGTGTAATAGAATCATATATTTAAACCTAGAGGATTTTATTGACTGACCCTTTCATTTTAAAATGATGAAACTGAAGCCAAGAGAGAAAATAATCAGTGAAGTGGTGGAAATGAAAATATGTAAGAAAATACTGGCAGAGGCATGAGCTTTTCATGTGAAAATGTTTTTAGCTAAAAATATGACATGGTTACATCAATTTTACAGATGAGTTTGTTGTAAGGCTACAATAAAAGGCATAGTATTCATAATGATAGAAAAGATAATCCTGTAATTCTGACCAGGCCAAATTTTGAAGCATTGTGTTTGGTTACAGGAGCCACATTTTGCAAAATACGTGCATTGGAAGGTGAGGGTACTGAAGGCCATTCACTATAAAGATAGCTTGAAGGAGTTGGTGAATTTTAGGGCAGAATGATGATGGGTGGAATGTGTGAAATAGGAGATTCAGGTTGTGTAAAAAGCAATAGTTTTCTAATTATAGTATTTGTATTGAATATTGCATATTGAGTATTGTATATTGTATTGAAAAATAGAATTGGTTACCCTGAAGGTAATGCTACTATATCAATGAAGGCCTTCTTCAGAAAAGTCCTTTCCATATACTGCTGAGGTCTCTAACAATGCTAAAATTTCAACATTAAATTTAAAAGACTAAATTATGTTAAGAAGAAAATGGAAAGCACCCTATAAGTATAATATGTCTTAAATCCACTGTAGCCCAGATGTCTATGAAGATAACTTTATCCAAACAACTGGTTGGGCTAGAGCAAACCAGTTATACTGACAAAGAAATTATGCATCAAAAAAGGAGGAATAAAGCCATCTAGAAAGATTTAATAACCAAAAATTTCCTAAGGAAAAGTTATGTCTGTACATGATTTTACATGTGCATCATATTACATCATAATAGACATAACTATCCTTCTTTAAAAATAGAGACAGGACAGAAAACCCTTAATAGACCTACCAGAACTTGAATATTAAACAAAAACATTTTTTTTGCTTTTTGGAGTGGAATTGGGGTTAAGTGACTTGCCCAGGGTTACATGGCTAGTTTTTGTGTTAAGTGTTTGAGGCTGGATTTGACCTAAGGTCCTCCTGACTCCAGGGTTGGTGCTCCACCTAGCTGCCCAAGAAATCATACTTTTTAAAGAAAATGTAAGATTTAAACACCACCATTCTACACATATCACAAAAATAGTTAATTCTGTCGGGCTTAGTCAGATATTTAAATCCTGTTGTTCTCATCGTTATTTCAAAACTTTGAACATCTAGATCTTATACTCTCCAACACATACACATGCAAGTCAACTAGCAAGCATTTTTTAGTTGCCTACTATATACTAGTCACCATGCTAGGGGTGAGTGATGGGTGTCGAGACCAGAAATGAACAGTCACTTTTTAAATAAAAACACACATACCTACACACATCCCTTCCCCCCCCCCCCCAACACACATTTCAATTTAACTTTTAAGGTTAGTTCAGAGAAAAGAGACAGAGAAATGCCTCCTCATCATTGTTGTACAGATTTAGTATTTCTTTATGTTGAATAACTACTAAAGACTCCCTCAAGGCATATCTCCAGTATAGTCTCTTTCACTCATTCTTTTTTCTCATTCCATGCTCCTCACAATTATTCCGAATCAGCAACCCCAGTAAAAGTGAAGATACCCAGTCCTATACTACTACTTCATTATTGTTCCTGTGTCCCTGAAGCTTCTGTATCTTCTCATAGCAGTCTTAGACGTAAGCCCCTGCAGGAATGAAACCATATCCCTATATTCTGCTCCAACTGATTAAGCCAAGGCTACATTAGACAAGCATCTGATACATGCTTCTTGAAGAGTAAGGAGGTAGGAGAGCTGTAAAGATGGTGAAATTGGATTTATAACAGGTTCTAGGGTCCCACTTTGGACGATTAGTTAACAACGATGGGGGGGGGGGTAATTCATGGGCATGGGAAGCCTGTGTGAATGTGTAGATGGAGGAAAAGAGAAAAGGAAAAAAAAATTATTCTGAATCTTCTGCTCCACATAAACTGAGATTGTTGACATATTGGAAAATATTATATTTATCATCCTCATCCCAATTCTAAATTGAAATGGGAAACCCTACTTACTTCAATTAATCAGTGAACTCAGTAGAATGGTTTGGAGTCAGAAGGAGTCCAGTTTCCCCTAGTTGAGGATTCCAAATTTATCTGTGCCCCTGTCTTGAGAGAACCCCGCCAGCTGTGGCAGGTGCAGATCACAGACCTTCCCGCGCTCATGCCCCCTTACTCTCCCTGCCCACCCCTGAGTGGCCGCTGAGCTCCTGAGCATGCTCAGTGTGGTTGCTGGAGTCACTGAGGAGTTTCCACGCGTGCATTCCGCTTCTCCAGGTTTTAGAAGGAGCCTGTGTTGAGGGGATTCAAAGGGGGTGTGTGTGTAGGGGGTGGGGGTGGCACCCGGGAGCCAAGGCAGATTTAGCTTTGCAAGTAGCTAGATTCTTAGCTGCCCAGGATTCTACTGCTGGCTGTTGCTCCGAGATGCTCAAGCTGAGCGTTGGGCTTTTTCACCTGCCGCGCTGAGGCAGGGGAGGATTGGGGAGAGCCGCTGCTTCTGAAGGCAGCTGGGGTGTGTGAGATGGGGGGAGCGCATACTGCAGTATAATGCGAGCCCATCTCCTCTGGAGGAGCAAGCTGCTGCCCGAGTCCCAGCGCCCCATTCAGGTGTTCTGCATCCATCTCCCACCCCTTCAGTAACTTGACACTTCTCTGGTGCTTCTCTTGATATTGGGGTGGTGGGGGGGAGGGGGGAGTTTTTCTGGGGAGGATTGCGGTAGCTGAAGGAGAAATTCCGAGAGGGAGCTTGCCTTGTGCCTCTCTTCTTCTCCCCTCCACATCTCCACTCTCCCCCCCCCTCACCGGGTCCCCGTCGCCCCCCCTGCGTTGCTGCTACCACTGCTGCTACTGCTTTGCTCTTCGCCAATTCGGAGAGAGACGGAAGCCTGTGTCATGCAATTGGTGCCAAGTGAAGGTGCCCGAGTCTGAAGTGGCCGTGAGGAAGTGAAAGCCAAATCAAATCCCACAATGACAGCCATGAAGCAGGAGCAGCAGCCGTCCAATCCCGGGGTCAGAGGGAGCCAGGGGCAGCAGCAAGATCAGGTAAGAGTTTGCAGCAA
>NW_027187336.1:5847326-5848752 GCF_028583685.1 Petaurus breviceps papuanus | reverse complement strand
CCCCCCCCCCCCCCGCCTCCCGCCCCCAAACACCCACATTGATTTTTTGTTTCAATCTTGTCCAGTGAAATAACCTAAGGGTGATTCTTGTTCTCATCTTTCCCAGGCTAGAATGGTTCTAGATTTTGGGCTGTTGCTTTACTCTTAAGTTGAAAGAAGAGGCAGGAGGGGGGAGCTGTTCGGAGTTTGGGGAGGAGAGGTAAAGGGAAGGAGAGAAAATTATGATTAGCCTTTTCATAGATCTGTCATGTTTACATCAATTAAGAACTCTAGGTAGACACTGTCATCTGTTAGGTCATTGGATAATTATGGCACTCTGGAAAAGAGCCTCCTTTGCTACCTACCAGAGATGGTGCTCTACGCCCAGGATACACTGCAGAATGGGCTGTAACACCTCCCTGGGCAGACACTTTCCCAGCAGATTTCTGGAAGTAGGTATAAAATACAATCAGCCAGAATCATAAGCAGTGGCTTAGCTATTAAGCTTTTCTGTGCTCTTAAGTTTAAAGTATAAACAGAGCTGTCCAAATGGAGATGGAGATGGAGGGAAAGTGGTCCTATTAGCATCCAAGTGTCTGCTTATTATCAGCACTCATCACCTTCCCCACATTGCCTTTAGGGGTTTCTGTTTCACAGGTGGTGACTATTACCACTCACTAAAAGTTTATCTGGGCTTATGTTACTGCATGATGAAATTTGTGCTGTAATTTGTTCAGTTTTGGAAAAATCATTGGAAGTGTTTTGCCCTTTTTAGGGTTAAACCTCTAAAAAGATGAAAAATATCCTTCCTCCACCCACCTTTGTTCTTAGAAGAGCAACTGGTTAACAGCTATCTAAGAGATGATTTGTCAAGAAAGGAATATGGTTTGAAAATCCACTTTCAGGCTGACAGCACCTTAAATTTCATTAACAAGCTGCCATGCCTCTCAGTTGTTTCTGGGATGATAGTACCAACAAGAATGATTAGTCAGGTGAGATTCCCCACATGAAATTTCTGCTCACTAACCTGTGACACCAGCTGGTTACTTTGGGTGCTGCAAAATTTTCAATTATGTTGGAAGTGGAGAGAAAGCCAAGTGGAACATACCTACAAAATCTGAAGATAATGTTAATAATCTTTCTGTTCTGTATATATTAGCAAATCTATACTCCATGTATAGGGGTTGGGGTTATATTTAGAATTGATTGCTAATTTGTATTGAGACACAGCTATATATTTCATGTTGTTGGGCATTTTTGTAAAAAATGCTTTTTTTCAAAATATCATTAATAGTTATTTCCAAAATTATTTCTGGCAACAAATTGATTTAATTCTTATAATGAAATTAATAGTATTTCCAAATGTCAGAGGTAAGTGTGTGTGTGTGTGTGTGTGTGTGTGAGAGAGAGAGAGAGAGAGAGAGAGAGAGAGAGAGAGAGAGAGAGA
>NW_027187336.1:5813569-5847226 GCF_028583685.1 Petaurus breviceps papuanus | reverse complement strand
TAATTTTATTAAAAAAAATTATTATTTATATATAATTTTAATTTTTATTATAAATAGAATAATATTATAGGGGAGGGGGGGGGGGGGGGGGTGGGGGGGGATAAGATGAAGACCCCAGTAATTACATTTACTTTGTTTGAAAAGAGAGAGAGAGAGAGAGAGAGAGAGAGAGAGCATGTTTGTTTATATATTAGAAAAATATTTTGGAATTTGAGAAGGGACAGATAGACGTTAAAAATATACTCTACAGAATAACATTTAGTTTCATATAGCTGGTTGCACAATCCATTCCAAATATTTCAAACAAAGTAAATGTAATTACTGGGGTCTTCATCTTATAATTAACAAATGGAATTTACATAAAAAACATGTGTCATTTCTATAAATAATAAATGATTTTTGGAAGTTATAGGGATATGTACTGTTATACTCAATCTAGACCCAACTCTGGATGGTCACTGTCAAAACACAGAAAATCAGCAGTGAATATATAACTTCATTAGTACTTATTATCAATTATTTTAGTTTTTCCTATACAAACAATATCACAAAATTAAAAACAATATAATTTTCCTTTAAAACAACTGTTCTTTTAAATAACATTTTATGAGGGGCATGTTCCATCTGATCATTCACTAGGTGTTGATTTTGAATGAATTAGAGTCTCTTAAATATTGCCAAAAATGTATTTTGCTTTCTAAGGCAGAGATAGTTTTGAATTCTAAAAATCAAGCTGTCCTCACTCTAGCAAGGACCTCCTTTTACTTGTTACAGTGAAGGTCCATGGTATTTTTCTTTCCCAGAGAAAATGTCTATGGACTTCTGAAAAACCTTTGTTATCATTACCAGAGGTCTTTAGGGGTCTCAACCTCTCAGTTTTCACTCATTTGTAAATGCCTGGTGGTAAGTAGGTGCTGTAATCATGATCAGAGCTGCTCCAGGGTAACTACTGTGACAAGAATGTAATATGAAATCTACTCACTCAAATTAGTTAAAATTCTGAGTCACTGTGAATTTTCATCATTTTAATAATCTTTCTTTGCTAACTCCATTGATTATGTAAATATTTACCATTGCTATATAACACTTCATGTTTCCAAACTGCTTTGCAACCAACTCTTTAAAATAGATCAGTTTATATTTTCCCACTAATCACAAAACAAGTCCCATTTTAAAGATAAGGAATCTGAGGTTTAGGACTAATTATTAACTTTGCTTTAATGGTTACTAATTCAATATTAATATCCCACAACTGCAGAACACAAGCTAGTTAATGAAACTATTTAAAGAAATTTGAAGTTAATAAGCCATCTATATGAAGCTTATTTTATAAATAAATTACCTTTTAATACACAGATCACATTAAACAACTATATGATCATATTGAACACTATAAAAAAGAAGTGATTCCTCAGGGCATACATCATGCCACTAACTTCTTTTGAAGGACAGAAAAAAATTTATAATTTGATGGTGTCACTGTTTTTTTCCCCTATTTCCACCAAGTGGCAGTCTTATACTGAAAGCTATGCATAGAAATGTTTTCAAATGATGCTGCTTGTGAATATAACAATAATAACAATTAATAATTTCTACTCACATTCTTTTATGATGCCTTCCCATGCTATAAAAGTGACCTGGATACTCCATTGCTATGCTAAGAGAGAAGAAATTCAGGCAAGTTCTACCAAGTTTTATAATCTTCTAGGACAGGGCTGTTGACTGTATCTATCTTCTAAGGATCAGTCTAGTTTACTGTATATCTGCTTATGAGTGGAGGTTTGTGCAACAATTGATAATATTAGAAGTACTCACATAGATAAAATCACAGATCTTTTAAAATATTGCAATTTTTGCTCACTTACTATGGTCAGAGAATATTGGAGGGAAGAATATCAAGGAAATTAAGGCACAGAAAGTAAAGTGACTTGTGAGAGAGTTGAATAATGAACCCAAGTTTTCGAGGTTATCTCTAAAGACTGATTTATTAGGGTAGTTTGTTGGTAGTGGCTGTTTTCTGGTGAGGTGATTATGCCTAAGGGTCTATATTTCCTACTTAATTATTATTAAAGAATGAGGGGGAACTTGGGTCATATAAACTCCTTTCATTGATATGAATCAGAAATACACACACACACACACACACACATATATATATATATATATATATATATATATATATATATATATATATATGTATATTAGCTTGTCATCTTGTAGTTTTAGAAAGTTTCCTGAGGACTCAGAGAGGTTAAGGAGTTTTCCTGGAGTCATACAACTAGGCCTCAGATCTAGATCTTTATGAATCTGAGACTGGCCTTTGTATACCACTCTTATCAGGTTGTTCTTTTAGGAAAAAAATAAAACAATTACTGCAACTATTGTAGTAGGGCAACTGGGTGGTACAGTGGATAGAGTGCTGGATTGGAATCAGGAAGATTCATATTCATGAGTTCAAATCTGTCCTCAGGCACTTACTAGCTGTGTGACCCTAAGCAAGTCCCTTAACTTTGTTTTCCTCAGTTTCTCATCTATAAAATGAACTGGAAAACTAAATAGTAAGTCACTCCAGTATCTTTGCCAAGAAAACTCCAAATAAGGTCATGATGAGTAGGACAGGAATAAAAAATGACTGGATAGCAACAACAACAAAATTAATATTGGCTTGAGAATGTTATTTTTGGAAACAAATGTTTGGACCATTGAGGCAAGAGGATTAGAGAATTGTGATTTTATTGGCACAGGAATCTCTTGGTTAAGGAAGTTCCTTGTGTCAAAGCAGATAGTTGTCTCCTATATAGCCTTAGAGACTTTCAGCACTGTGGGGTTACATCATTTGCCCAGGGTTATAGAATCAAACAAGTGTGACATATAGAACTTAATCCCCATATCTTCCTTTGTCTGGGTCTGGCTATTTACCACTATATTGTAGTGTCCTACATTAATGTAATAACAAATAAAATATTTTCTGTGGCAAACATTTTATTTTGCTTGAAGAGTATAGTCTAATTAGTACCTGGTTGTCAATGAGCTGAAGATTACAGAAAATATCTCAATGATTCTATAGTTTCCTTTCTTAGTCTCCAGAAGAAATGACCTATGAACAGGTGTCTTCATAACCAAGGCAGCTAATGTACTTGAACTGCTCTGCTACCATTCATTTTCTGTAAAATATTTAAAACATTTTACATTTTAATGTTAACATAAGATTTTACCTCTCTACATAGTAAGAAAGTATAGAATACAGGCTATTTTTATGTCAGCTAAGATCTAGCAAACTCCATTAAAATTCTTAAAGCTCTACTCCATGAAATCTTATAAAATTAATTTTTTGTAAATAGTACAAAATTGCACTTGGAGACTACTTTTAAACATTATACTAATATCCTAAAAATAGCTTTTAGTAGTCAGTATGCAAAAGAAAAAAAATCTTCAAACATTTTAGAGTCATTTAACAGTCACCAAACATAGCCAATTTGAAAAAAAAAAATAGACCTCCCTGTTTGAGGAAAACTACTTTTCTTCATGTTTGGGGGAAAAAACCACTGAACCGCTTGTATTCAACATTAACATTTTGAGAAATTCAGTCTGCTTTTTAAAAGTAGGTAATAAGTGATGAGTAAATAACATCAATATCTGGTGTTATTTAGGACAATGCCCTGATAAGTATGAAGGTATTTGAAATTCTTCTTCCTACCAGACTTTATTTTCTCACATAATTAATTCACATTGTAGTACTGTGAGAGATACTGTTTATCTTAAGTTTAAAAATTTGAGTATTTGCATTCTTTAATACTTAACTTTTATGGCATTAGATTGTAGAAATTTAAGGAATAAAACATGGAAAATATTATGTTAAGGAAAATAATTGTACTAATAATCATTAGTGCTAAACTTTTTTTTAAAGTGTTGTAGATAAAATCGTAATAATGTAATCACATTTTCTGTTTCTCTGAGAAAAAGATAAGAGTTCACGAGATCATCAAGTTGTTTCATCAAAATTAAAAACCTTCAACAACTTTATCCTTGTAGCCATCATGTGCATGCAATACATAGGATATAGATAAAATGTTTAAGATTATTTATATAGCATGTATACATTCCTATACATAAATATGTGCATATGTGCACATGTATATATGTGAACATTTACATACCCGTGTTTCCCCATACTAAGACGTATTCCCGAAAATAAGCCCTCCCCTTACTGTGTAAGATTCCTCCCCCGAAAGTAAGCCCTATTGAGATTGCTACTGTAGTGAAGGTGATCCCCTGCGCTACACGCTACATTACGGTACCCTCTGTATGCACCGTTCCCCCCCCCCCCATGAAACGCACGCAGCGCTCTGAGCTGCATCCAATGAGAGCTGCAGCAGTGAGCGTGTCATCCTGTTCTTCCCCAGCGATTTGCTTGCTGGCGCCATTGAGAGCAGTGCCGCGGAGGAGAGCTGAGGCAGGACAACATAAGCCCTCCCCTGAAAATAAGCCCTCTGGTGTTTTTCTTTCCAAAAAAAAAAATAAGACAGTGTCTTATTATTGGGGAAACACGGTATATACATGTGTATATATGTATGTGTTTATATGTGTGTGTTTTCTTAAAGACTAGACAAGTGAGTTCAATTTTTTACAGATCCTACAAAACTGAAAAAGTTCAATGTGGGTCTGAGATCCTAATACACTAAGGCCAAATATAGAGAGGGAGGCTGATCAATGGAAATTTTTTTAGAGGATAGTATTTCAAGAAGATGACACAATGGAAAAAATGTGGCTCTGGAGTTAAAGAACATACATTTGGATCCTCTGTGTACCTGTGTGGCTTTCCACAAGTTATTTAACATATATGGGTCTACTTCTTCTTTATCAAATGTGTGTTTGTGGCTTGATGATTTCTGAGATTCATTACAGCTACAAATCTGAGCTTGAATTCTACTTTTAAATAACTTGAGAGTTGCAGGATTATAGACTTGAACTCACATTATTGTAATTATGAACAAAGTAATGAAATCACTCAGGAAAGACTTATTTTAGTGCTTAACTTTCACTATTCCAAGTTATGATTCATGTGGGAGCTTCCTCGATTAATGGAGAACTCTAAAGTCTAGGACTTATCTAAGACATTCCTAGACATTGAGAGGTTGATGTACAAAGCTAATAAATGTCAGAAGAGAAATTTAATCCCAAGGTATACTAATACATGCACATAGGAACATGTGCATGTGTATACATATATGCATGTATACCTATATTTGCATGCATATATATATCTTTCTACGCATACATATTTGTATATGTGTCTATATCTTCATGTGTGTGTCTGTGTGTGTGACAGAGAGAGAGACAGAGAGAGACAGAGAGAGAGAGAGAGAGACAGAGACAGAGAGAGTGAGAGACACAGAGAGAGATAAAGATTAAGGGAAATCTTTCCTTAGTGTTACATCCTGCAGGCAATGTGGTATAGAGCACAGAGAATAGTGTCTAAAGATAGGGAATTCTGGCTTTAATTTCTACATATGAAAAAGATTAGTTATGTAACCCTGAGTAAATGTCTTAATTTTCAGTGATCTTAGGCTGAAACTGAGACTTTGGGAGGTTTCATGGCATGCCAGAGGTCACATGATTGTAAACAGCAGAATTGAAACTGAACCCAGGTCATCCCAACTCCAAGACCAGCAGTCTATGAACTATACCAAAATATACTGTGGAAGCTCCCTCCACTGTAGATAGGCATCTCCTTTATAATTTTTAGTGTAAAACAGGAATTCTTGAGCATGACTTTGTGTCAGTCTATTAAAGGTGATGCACTTCTGAGAATAATTTATTAAAATTAAAATACATAGTTTTAAATGAATCTAACTAAATTGAAATATAGTTATATATACACACATATGTATATATATATATATACATATATATATATATATATACATGAGTGTGTGTGCAATTTTTTTAAACATTGAGAAATAATTTACTCATGGTTATACAGTTGGTATATCTTAGAGGAAGAACTTGATCCTAGCTATTCCTGTCTCCAAGGATAGGACTCCAGCAACATCCTCCAATTGTTTATATACACAAACAATACATACATGAAAACATGAATATATGTGTATACATATACATACACACATACACAAATACATATATACAAACACACACTCACACAATTAGAATAAATGCCCAGCCTTCATTGTTGTTGTTTGTTTGTTTCAGGGGGTGAGGCAATTAAGTGAGTTGCCTAGGGTCACACAGCTAATAAGAGTATTATCCTTGATTTTAATTGAGGTCCCCCTGACTCCAGGGCCAGTTCTCTGTCCATTGTGCCACCTAACTGCCCCTATAATTAGAATGAAAGGATGAACAAAGTGCCACGTACAGAGAATTCTAAAGAAATATCAAGAGGCTTATGAAATTATGAATAATTAGAATGTGGTTAAGGTTCTAACTTATTCCACAATAATTTATATTATTGAGATTCAATTTTCCTTTGCAGATCAAGTTAGTTTGAAGTTATGTTTTCATACTTTCATTATCAACATTAATATGGTCTTGGGCAATACAATCAGATAATTTTAGCATTGGAAGAAACCATAAAGATCATTTGGGGCTCGGGGCGGCCAGGTAGCACAGCTAGTAAGAGCACCGGCTCCAGTGTTGAGAAGACCTGGAGATCGAATCCCGGGCTCAGACACTTAGCACCCACCCAGAAACACCTGGCCGTGTAACCTTGAGCAAGTTACTTAACCCCAATTGCTTAGGGGTGGCCAGGTGGCTCAGCGAGTAAGAGCACTGGCTCCAGTGTTGGGATGACCTGGATCAAATCCGGGCTCAGATACTCAGCACCACACCCAGAAATAACTGGCCGTGTAACCTTGAGCAAGTTACTTAACCCCTATTGCTTTGAGAAAAAAAAAAATTAATTTAAAAAAAAAAAGATCATGTGGGCCAATCATTTTATTTTACACACAAGGAAATGGAAGTTGAGAAAGGGAAACCTAATTTGCCTAATATTACATTGTTAGTAAATTGCAGAGTAAGGACTGGATTCTAGGTTTTCTGGTGCAGAGAAAACAGTCCCAGATTTATGATCAAATGAACCAAGGTTTAATCCAAATCTGCTCCTTGTTTTGTTTTGTTTTTCACCTGAGTACTGTTAACAAGTTGTTTAACTTCCTTTACTCTGATTTCCTCAGTAATAGAAATTGGGATGGGCAGTTGGTGTATTATACTAGATTACTTTTGTGGTCCCCTTCAACTCAGAGTCTATATTTAAAAGAAACCATTATTTCACGGAATATTTCCCCATTACATGTACATTTTTAAAGAATCATTTTTTTTAAATTAAGTCCCAAATGTTCTCTGCCTCCCCTCCCACCTCAACTACCTCCTAGAGAAGTCAAGCAATTAGATATAGATTATACCTATTTAATCGAACAAAATATATTTCTATATTAGCCATGTTACTAGAGAAAAGAACAAAAAAAAGTAAAATAAAGTTAAAAATTCTCTGCTGCTTCTGCTTACTTCACTTTGCATGTATTCATGTAATTCTTTCCAGGTTTTACTGAAAGCATCTTTCTTTCCATTTTTAATAGCACAATAGTATTTCATCACCAATTGTTCAGCCATTGCCCAATAGATGGGCATCCCCTAGATTTCTAATTCTTTGCCACCACAAAAAGGATTGCTATGAATATTTTTGAACAAATAGATCCTTTTCCCTTTTCTTTGATCTCTTTGGGATGCATACATAGCCATGTTATTTCTGGGTCAAAGTGTACATACTTATATAGACCTTTAGGTGCATTTCCAAATTGCTTTCTAGTATGATTAGACCGTTTCACAACTTCACCAAGAGTGCATTATTTTTCCAATTTTTCCACATTTCCTTCAGCATTTGTCATTTTAACTTTCTAACCTGTTAGCTAACCTGATAGATATGAGGTGTTACCTCAGAATATTTTAATTTTGCAAATGTCCAATCAATAGTGATTTAGATCACGGTTTCATGTTTCTATTGATAGATTTGATTTCTTTTTTCTGAAAAAGTACCTGTTCACATCCTTGGAACATTTATAAATTGGTAAATACATATTCATTTTATCAATTTTGTCCAGTTACCTATATATTTGAGAAAAAAAGGCCTTTATCAGAGAAACTTGCTGTATTTTTTTTTCCAGATTCTGGTTTCCCTTAAAACTGTGACAAAATAATTTTGTTTGTGCAAAAGCTTTTAAATTTAATTTAAAGAAAATGTCTTGTATCAATTTGACTTCCAGTAACCTCCTCCCCCTTCTTGTTTGATCATAAAAATCTTCCCTTATCCATGGACCTGAGGGGTACATTTTTCCATGGTCCCCTAATTTATTTCTGATATCACCCTTTATGTCTAAACCTTTTATCCATTTTGATCTTATCATGGCATGTGATGCGAGATGTTAGTCTGTGCTTAGTTTCTATTAAACTTCTTTCCAGTTTTCCCAGAAACTTTTTTCAAATCTTGAGTTCTTAACTTAAAAGCTTAGATCTTTAGGTTTATCAAGCACTAGATTACTGTGTTAATTTACTGCTGTGTATTGCATACCTAATTTATTATGCTGTTCTACCACTTTATTTCTTAACTGGCACAAGATTGGTTTGATGATTACTACCTTGAAAAATAATTTGAAATCTAGAATGGCTAGGTTGTTTTCCTTTATATTTTTTTAATTGATTCTCTTCATATTCTTGACTTTTAGTTCTTCCAGATAAATTTTTTAATTGATTGTTTCTATAATTTGTTCTTTAAACTACTTCTTCTTTATGATTGGATTATTAATTTTCCAATTAGTTTTTAAGACATGCCTCCATTGTTCTTTATTAAATATAGGGATTTTTTGGCATTATGATCTGAAAAGAGCACATTTATTATTTTGGATTTTCTGTATTTGCTTGTGATTTTTATGCAGTGAGCATAAAAGTGGGCATATTATACATGTTTGATTTTTGTGAATGTTCAATGTACATGCTGAGAAAAAGTTTGGTTTTCTCCAGAGGTCTGTCAAATCTCCCTTTTCTAAGGTTCCATTCATCTATTTTACTTCTTTACTTTACTATTAGATTTATTTAGTGCTGAGAGGGAAAAAAATGAGGTCCCTACTACTATAATTTTGGAATTTTTTCCTACTCTAAATCCTTTAACTTTTTCTTTATGAATTTCCATCCTATGCCTATTAATGAGTAAATGTTTAATATTTATATTATTTCATTGCCTATAGTTTCTTTTAGAAAGATGCATTTTATGCTTATTCCTTTTAATTAGGGCTATTTTCTTTTTTTTTTTCTGTTTTGTCTGAGGTCATGATTAATATCCTTGTCCTTATACATTCAGCTGAAGTGAAATAGATTCAAATGGAGCCCCATATTTTAACTGTGTGACTGTTTGTTTCAAGTTTATTTTTTTTTAAGCAACATATTTTTGTGTTCTGGTTTCCAAGTCATTCTGATATCCACTTCCATTTTATGGATGTGTTCATCCCATTCATATTCACAATTATGATTTCCAACTCTGCATTACCTTCCATTTTGTTTTCTTCTTCTCTTTTTAAACTTTTGTTCTCAAGCATGTTTTGTTTTTGATCATTACCTTCTTTTATCTACCCTGATTTTTCTACTCTCCTTATTCTCTTCCCCTTCTCCTTCTACCTCTCTGTTGAATAAAATAGATTGCCATTACCAATTAATATTAGATGGGTAGATAGATAGACAGACAGACAGACAGACAGACAGACAGACAGACAGACAGACAGATAGATAGATAGATAGATAGATAGATAGATAGATAGATAGATAGATGGATTCACTCTTTGAACCAGTTTAGATGAGAGTGAGTTTCAAGCCTTACCCCTCTTGTTTTCCCCTCAGGTATAAAACCTCTTTTGTGACACTTTTAAGTGAGCTGATTTTCCCATTCTTCCATTCCCTTTGTCCTTTTTCTTGGCAATTCCACTTTTTTGCTTATCCTTTATTTAGCATCATCTTACCATAATCAGCTCGTTCCCCCACCCTTCTTCTATATAGAATCATTTTAATTTCCTTAATAAAGATAACATTTTTGGAAAATTCATTCATAATCTCATTTAGAAAGGCAATCAGTTTCACATTATTGTGTCCCTTATGGTTTACTTTTCATGTTTATCTTTTTTATGATTCTCGAATATTATATTCAAAAGTCAAATTGTTGGGGGTGGCTAGGTGGTGCAGTGAGTAAGAGTGCCAGGCCCAGAGTCGGGAGGATCCAGGATCGGTTCCAGCCTCAGATACTTAATACCCACACAAAAAACATGGCTGTGCAACCTTGGGTAAGTTACTTAACAAGAATTGCTTTAAAAATAAGTCAAATTGTTCAACTGTGTTCTTTTCATCAGGAATGCTTGAAAGTCCTCTTTTTCAACAAACATCCATTTTACTTTTAAGAATTATACCTAGTTCTATTGGGGAGGTTATTTTATTTTTATCCTAACTCCTTTGCCTTCTGTAAAACAATATCCCACTCCTTTATTGTGGTAGCTGCTAAATCTTGTATCATCTTGACTGTGGCTGTATGGCATTTGAAAAGTTTCTTTCTGATTGCTTGAAGTATTTTCTCTTTGAATTGGGAGCTTAATTTAGTCAAATTATACTCCTGAAAGTTTTCATTTTGTAATACCCTTCATTTGTCATTGGTGGGTCCTTCCAATTTCTTTTTTAACTTCCTGGTTCTAGAATAGTGGGGCAGTTTTCAGTGATAGTATCTTGACATACACTCTCTAGGTCCTGTTGTCATTCCTTTCAGGTAACCCAGTTACCAGAAATTATTTCTCCATGATATATTTTCCAATTCTATAATTTTATGAGACATTTCATATTTTCTTCTATTTTTCATTATTTTAATTTGCTTAATTTTTCTTAATGTAACATTGAGTTATTAACTTCCAGTTGCCCGATTCTAATTTTTAAGGAATTATTTTCTTCAGTGAGTTTTTGTAGTTCTCTTTCCATTTGGCTAATTTTTTAATTAAAAGAAGTTGTTTTCACCAGCATTTGTGCTTTTAAATAAGTTGTCAGTTATATTTTCATAATTTCATTTTTCTTTCATTGCTTTATACAACTTTTCCTCTGTTATTGTATTTTGAAAATTATTTTTAATGCTTCTGGGAATTTTTTTTTCCAATTCACATTTTTCTTTGAGATTTTATATATATTTGTAGCTGGTTTGAGTTCATTGTCTCCTTTTGAATTTGTGTCTTGATCTTTCCTGTCTCCATAATAGGTTTTCATGGTTAAGGTAAATTATTTTGCTCATTTTTCTACCTTGTTTCTTGTGTTGGAACTTCATATTATGTTGATGTTGTTCTCTATTCCTGGGGTCAGGGGAAGGGCCCTGTCTTAAGCTTCAAAACTATAAGGACCCCTTTTCAAACTACTGTTTTCAGAGGTAGCTCTGGGTTTTTGGAAATTTTCAGTGCTTCCAAGGTACTGTGATAGAGGGACAGGTGTGGTCACTGCTATCTTGATCAGCATTACAATCCTTACCCAGGAAGGATTTCTGAGTTTTGTTATTTATACTGCTCCTTAGTCTCTTTCATTCCTTGGGACTGGAAGTGATCCTTCCCCTCAGGGCTTCAGTCAAAAAGCCTCTTGTCCAAAAATGCTCCTGTCACCCTTAACTTATGAGACAAAAGTGAGTAGAGACAATGGATTTGCCAAAGAGTTGCCCATCGTAGGTCCTCTCCTTCTTGACTGAAAGTACTCCTGTCTGCCCTTTAACTATGACCTGGATGTGGTTATAGGTAATGGAATTTCCAAACAGCATCAGATCCTGTGACTAGTGCTAGCACAGGAGCCTTCTGTAATTTTTTCCTACCAGTTGCCAGGACAAATGACGCTCTTTGGATAGAGAGTTCCTAAAGTGGCTGCTTCTTCTGTCACCACTACTTAGTACAACCACTGGTATTTCATCCAAATGGGCCCTTAGCTATTTTCATCCCCTCCATGTCACAGATTTCTCTTTTCAACCTTCATTATTGTCTTGGGCTGAAGATTGTCTCACTCTGACCTTTTTTTCTTTGCCACTCCAGAAATCATTTTGAGGTATTATTTTGAAGTTGTTTGGAGGGAAGAGTTGGGAGAGATCAAATGAGTGTTTTCATTTCTTTTTTTTATGTTGGCTCCACCCCTAGAAGTGGTAGTCCCAGAATCTAAATTTATGATGCTAAGAATTTCTGCCATTAGGCATTTTATTATGTTTGATTATTCTCTATTTTTATTTTGTTTTTCTATAGCCAGTAATTTAGCAAGGGAACTTTAAAACTCAAGGGTTTTCTTCCCCTATTCCTAGAGGAGTTCATGATGACTCACTTTAGGCAGCATTTTAAGAGATTATGCTTTCTACTTCTAGAATGAAGTAGAGAACAGAGAAGTATTTCTGTTATGAAGAGTATTGAAAAGCCTCTAGCTTTTCACAGGAAAGATTTGTTTTGTGTAGATTTATATTGTGGATTAATATGGTTCCAGACAGAAGTGTACTTTGCTGAAGAATGCTTAAATTTTTTTTTTGCAATAAACATATTTTCCTGTTGTTGAAACACATGGAAACCCCTCAGAATGTTTTTAAATAAATGAAATAAAATATTTAAGATTATCAAGCAAATATATTACATCAAATACATTTTTAAAAATCATTAAAAAGTTTAAAAAAAAACATATGTTATGAGCCACTGCTCCAAGGCAAGTACAACAATGATAATAATAAAAACAACAAATATTCCTTAGTGATATACAAGAAAATGCTATTTATATCAAATCACTAAAAGGTGATGACATGGTACTTTTTTTTAAGTTCAAAATGAATTTTATTTTATTTTTTCTGATTTACATCATTCATTTCCACCAGATTTTGAGTTTCAAATTTTCTCCCCATTTTTCCCCTACCCACAACCCCAAAATAGGAATCCCACAGGATATCCCCTCCGCCAATCTGCTCTCTCCCATATTTTCTGCCATACCCCTTTTGAATTTTCCAGTAGGGCATGGTGGATCTCTATGCCCCAGTGCCTATATATCTTATTTCCTAATTAAATGTAAAATAGTATTGATAATTGTATATATATACTTAAAATTTGATTTTTAAACTTTGAATTCCAGATTCATTCCCTTCCTCCCTTGTCACCCACCCTTACTGGGAAGATAAGCAGTTCAGTATAGGTTGTACATGTATGGCTAATGCAAAACAATAAGATAGTAGATATACTGTAAAAGACTGACTATATTTCCCTCCCTCCTGTCCCACCTGCCACTTGTTCTATTCTCTACTTTGATCCTGTCCCTTTTCAAAAGTGGGTGCTTCCAATTTCCCTGCCCCCCAGGCTGCCCTCCCTTCCATCAACCCCCCTCTCATCCCCTTCCCGTCTACTCTCCTGTAGGGTGAGACACCATATTTATTGTGTATTTCATTCCCTCCCCAAGCCTAATTCAATGGGAATAGGGTTTACCTATTCCTTTTTGCCTTGCCTCCATTGTAACCCTTTTCCCTTGCCTCTTCTTTATGAGATAGTTTACTCCAATCTGTCTCTCCCCGTCTCCTCACATTATATTCCTCTCTCACCTCTTAATTTCACATTTTAAATACCATCCCTTCCTGTTAAATTGGTCCTGTGAATAGTAACAAAATTCATTTGGAAGAATAAAAGGTCCAGAATATCAAGGGAATTAATGAAAAGTAATGCTAGGGAAAGTGGACTAGCTATACCAGATTTCAATCTGTATTATAAAGCAGCAGTCATTAAAACTACTGTTACTGGCTGAGGAATAGAGGAGTGGATCAATGGAATAGATTAGTTAAATGAGATTGAGAAGTCAATGACTATAGTAATCTATTGTTTGATAAACCCCCAGACCCTGGTTTTGGGGATAAGAACTCACTATTTGACAAAAACTGCTGGGAAAACTGAAATATAGTATGGCAGAAACTTGGCATAGGCCATTATCTACACCATATACCAAAATGGGTGCGTGATCTAGGTATAAAGGTTGATACTGTAAGCAGTCTCCTAAAACAAGGAATAGTTTACCAATCAGACTTGTGGACAGGGAAAAACTTTATGACTAAACAAGAATTAGAGAACATTATAAAATGTAAAATGAATAATTTTGACTACATGAAATTGAAAAGCTTCTGTACAAACAAAGCCAATGTAACCAAGATTAAGAGGGAGGTGGGAAATTGGCAAAGAATCTTTACAACCTATGTCTCTGACAAAGGACTCATTTCTAAAATATACAGATAATTGAATCAAATTTATAAGAATACAAGTCACTCCCCAATTGATAAATGGTCAAAGGATATGAACAGGCAGTTTTCAGAGAAAGAAATTGAAGATATCTATAAGCACATGAAGAAATGCTCTAAATCATTATTGATTAGAGAAATGCTATTTTTCAAAGCTTTTAGGACTTCTCCTGAAGTGTTCATAGATTAATATTCTGTTTCCAGAAATTCAGTTCCAGGAAATGAATGTCTGAGAAACTCTTTACATATAGAAATTGCTGAAATTTTGCCTTGAAATAAAAACGGAAAGAAAGAAGGAAAACTAGTTGACTGCAGAATTAAAACTGACTTCACATTTTTGATTATTCTTTAGCCAATTGTATGTTATCTAACTTTAATATTATTCTAATACATCAAAACTATTGATTTTTTAGGTCAATACAAAGTCATACATATCAGAGGGATGTAAAATGAAGAAAAATGAAAAAAGAAAGTTATTTTTATGACCTTTATTTTCCTCAGTCTTATGATTTAGATTAATGTTCAGTTTCTTAGAGTATCTATGAGTCATATTTACTTATTTTGAAAACAGGAATATGACAAAAGTGAATCATATGGCTAGGGACATGAATGACAGTTCTTGCTTTCATTCAGTTCCAAATAATTGTCCATGGAGACCACTTCAAGCTATATTAGTAGTGCAACTACAAGGTTAGAAGTGAGCTTTCAGGCTGTATTTATAAGAAATCATTTTCAGCAAGAAAAAATGAATTGAAAATTTAGGCAATTCTACCATTAATCACCTTTAACCTCTATGCATAGCTGTAATCTTAAGTAATGCATTCAGTACATTGGCATTTTATTTCATTTCTTATCCTTTGAAATAAATTTTAGAAATCTCCATCAATAAAACAGACTTTTCTATCAATATTTTAAAAACCATGCTTAGCTCTTTTCCCAGTTTTCTTAAATTTAGACTTGACATTTATTCATTGAGTACATACATTGTAAATGGAAAAGAAGTCTAAATTTATCTGAAGGTAAATGTAAGGTTGTTTAAAAAATAAAAGTGTCAAAAATTTCTTGAGGTAAGCTAAAACATTAGATTTAAGTTGTTCCCTAAAGAACCTGGGAGTGGGGATGGCAGAGCCACAATGGCAGAGTAGAAGCAGGAAATTCCATGACCTTCCCCCACAACCACCCAAAACACCTCTAAAATATTACTCTAAACAAATTTTAGAGCTACAGAACCCACAAAATGACAGAGAGAAACAAATCTCCCACTGAAAGAAGTCCAGCAAGCCAACAGAAAGAATTCATTGCAATGCACAGGAAGCCCAGCACAGTTCCAAATGAGCTACATGGTTTTGGCCCCAGGGAGGCAAAAGTGGCCAGAGTAGAATTCAGGAGAGTGAATCACCTGTGGCTTTGGTGGTTTCCAGACTTTTCAACCCATAAATGCCAAAAAGAAAGTAAAATGTCAGTGGAGAACTCTGCTGGAAAGGAAGGAAATAGTCCAGCCCATAACCCCAGGGTGAGAGGTTTTGAAGGCATGTTGGTTGCAGCTGCACTGTGTGCCCCATGGATGCCTCAGGAACCCCTGGCCAAAAGATCATACAGAGACCAAGAAACCATTCAGAAGGTAATTGCTCTTGCTTTGACCTAATTGGATCTGGGTCGCTTTCTTGGGTGGTGGTCCTGATGTGAGAAATGCCAATTTACTAGTGGGGTGTCTGTAGAGAGGGTGCCCTCTTCAGACCGATGAAAACATTTGTGAAAAACCCAGCAATTTGGGACAAAGCTTTCCTTTTGCAAAGCATAGTTCCACAATGGCAAAGAGATTAAAAGTCAAGTAATTGACTGGAAATATGAACAAGCAGAGGAAGCAAAACAAAACATAGAATCCTTTTTGGGGATCAAAGGATCAAAGCATGGAACAGGATGAAGACAACAAATTCAGAACTCCAGCATCAAAAGCTTACAAGGAAAATATGAAGTAATTACAGTCCATGGAAGAGCTCAAAAAGGATTTTGATTTAAAAAAGTAAGAGAAATGGAGGAAAAAAACTGGGAAGAGAAAAAAGAATGATGCAAGAAAATCATGAAAAGAAAGTCAATAACCTGATTGAAGAAAATAACACCTTAAAAATAAAACTAACTCAAATGGCAAAAGAGGCCCAAAAAGCCAATGAGGGGGAAGAATGCCTTAAAAAGCCAAATTTGCCAGACGGAAAAGGAATTTCCAAAACTCGCAGGAGAGAATAATTCCTTGAAAATTAGATTGGGGCAAATGGAAACTAATGACTTTATGAGAAATCAAGATAAAATAAAACAGATCCAAACAAATGAAAAATGGAAGGCAAGGTGAAATATCTCATTGGAAGAAAAAAAACAAAACAAAACAAAAACAAAAAAACAAACACTGACCTGGAAAATAGAGGTAGGAGAGAGAATTTAAAACTGATTGGGCTACCTGAAAGCTATGATAAATAGAAAAAGATCGTAGAAACCATTCTTCAAGAAATTCACAAGAAAAATTGACCTGATATTTCAGAACCAGAGGGCAAAATAGAAATTGAGATAATCCATTGATCCCTCTTGAAAAATATCCCCAAACGAAAACTCCTAGGAATATTTTTTAACTTTATTAACTTCTGATTTACATTATTCCTTTCTGCCAGATTTTGAGTTACAAGTTTTTTCCCCTTTTTCCCCCTACCCACTGCCCCAAAATAGCAGTCCCACAGGATATCCCCTCCTCCAAACTGCTCTCTCCCATATTTTCTCCCATACCCCTTTCTAATTTTCCAGTGGATCTCTATGCCTCAGTGCTTGTATATCTTATTTCCCAATTACATGTAAGAAAGTATTAATAATAGTATATATATATATATATATACACACACACATAAATACACACACATTATATATATATATATATATATATATATATATATATATGAATATTTGATTTTAAAACTTTCAATTCCAGATTCATTCCTTTCCTTCCTTGTTACCCACCCTTACTGGGAAGATATGCAGTTCAGTATAGCTTGTGCATGTGTGGCTAATACAAAACAATAACATAGTAGATATATTGTAAAATACTGACTATATTTCCCTCCCTCCTATCCCACCTCCTTCTTGTTCTATTCTCTACTTTGATCCATTTTTTTTTTCAAAAGTGAGTTCTTCCAACTTCCCTCCCCCCCAGCCTACCCTCCCTTCTATCACCCCCCCCCATCCCCTTACTCCTAGGAATATTATAGCCAAATTCCAGAGTTCCCAGTTCAAGGAGAAAATATTACAAGCAGCCAGGAAGAAACAATTTGAGGATTGTGCAAACATGGTCAGGATAACACAAGATCTAGCAGCTTCTACATTAAAGGATCAAAGTGCATTGAATATGATATTCTGCAGGTCAAAAGAGCTTGGGGTAAAACCAAGAATCACATACCCAACAAAACTGAGTATAATATTTCAGGGGAAAATATGGTCATTCAATGAAATACAGAACTTTCAAGCATTCTTGATGAAAAAAGCAGAGTTAAATAGAAAATTTGACTTTCAAATACAAGAAGCAAGAGAAGCATAAAAAAAGTAAACAGGGAAAAGAAATCATAAGAAACATTAAATTGAACAATTTACATTCCTACATTATAAAATGATAATTGTAACTTATGAGTCTTTTCTCAGTATGAAGATAGTTTAAGGGAATATATATATATATATATATATATATATATATATATATATATGAATACATACACATAATTTTCTAGAGGTTGGTATATGTGCATATAAATTTATATGCGTGTATATGTGTACATGTATATACAGACAGAGTGCACAGTATCAATGGAATAGGAAAGGATGATATATAAAAAACAAAATTAAGAGGTGAGAGAGTAATATAATGAGAGGAGATAGGTATAGATAGAATATGGTAAATTACCTCATATAAAAGAGGTAAGAGAAAACTGTTACAATAGAGGGGAAGAACAGGAAGGCAAAAGGGAATGGGTCAACCTTACTCTCACTGAATTTGGCTTAAGGAGGGAATAACATACACACCAAATTGGGTATCTTACCCTACAGGAAAGTAGGGGGGAAGGGAATAAAAGGGTGAATGATAGAAGTGGGGCAGATTGGGGGGAGTGTAGTTAGAAGCACACACTTTTGAAAAGGGACAGGGTCAAAGTAACACATAGAATAAGTGGGGGGGATAGAATGGGGGGAAATATAATCATTCTTTCACAATATATCTACTATGGAAATGTTTTGTGTAACTACGCATTTATAACCTTTATTAAATTGTTTCTCCTCCCAGTACGGGTGGGTGAAGAGAGAAGAGAGGAGTCTGGAAGTCAAATTTTAAAATCAAATATTATACACACGCAAATTTATATATATATATATATATACATACATATGTGTGTATATATAATTTTTTAATGCAACTGGGAAATAAGGTATACTAGCACCAGGGTATAGAAGTCCATCTTTCCCTACTAGAAAGTCAGAGGGCGAATGGAGGAGAATATAAGAGAGAAAAGATTGGATTGCTATTTTAGGGTGGTGGCTTGGGGAAAGACAGGGAGCAAATTTGTTACTCAAAATCTTGTGGAAATGAATTTTGAAAACTAAAAATAAACAAATTAAATAAAAAGAATTATTCCCTAAAATTGAGAAGATAGGTTTTCTGTGTGTCCCTAAATTTTTTCCCCATTCTTCACTACCTACCTCTTATCTAGTATTTAAATGAATTACTAAAGTGTCTTTTTTTTAGTGCTTTTAAATTAAGGACCTTAGGTTTAAAATCAGAACACCTGGGCTTGAAGTCTCGATTCACTACCTATAAGGCTCTGCCTGCTATAATGGATTGACTACTATACATAGAATACTAGACAAGATGACCTAGATTCTAGTCTCATACTTGATAAATAATTTGGGAGAATAAATCATTCATTTCTTTTAAGTCTCCATTTTTGCACCTGAGACTGCAGTGATACTTGATTTACCTATGTAAAATGTTATTTTGAGATTTTAGAGATAATAAATTCAATGTACTTTGTACAATTTAATGTACCATATAGAGGCAAGCTTTTAATAGTATTTTCTAAGTTTCTGTTTTCTGATTTGGGAAATAAGGACTTTGGAATAAAAGATTTCTTCCGGTACTATATCCTATGAAACCATTTCTTTCTCCTAACTCAGGGATTAATGTATATAGAAAATATTCAGAATCTTGAAGACAATTGAATTTCAACTTTATATAATATTTTTTTAACAGTGGAAACTACAGGGAGATCAAAACATGGCATAGAGCAAAGGGAACTGACTCTGGAGTCAGAGCACTACCTGCAGAACTTTAAGCAAGTCACTTAATTCTTTTTTTTTTATTTGTTTGTTTAAGTTTACAGGATTCAATTCCTTGAGTTTCACATTTTATCCCCCTCCCTCACCTCCCCCCCATGGCAGCATATAGTCAAGTATAAGATCTAGTAAATACTTTCACATTATACATTAATCAGGTTATAAAGATGGATTGTATCAGACAGAATGAAAAATGGTAAAGAGGAAATAAAATCAAACAAGAAAAGGAAAAAAATCAGGTATTTTGCTTCCATCTTGATATAAACTCAGTTATTTCTAGTTATTTCTCTGGATGCACACATTTCTCTCCATCATGAGTCTTTTGGGGTTGGCTTATATCACTGCATTGCTGAGAAGAATCCAGTCCATCAAAGTTGGTCATCACACATACGTTGTGTCTGTAATTGTGTACACATTACTCCTGGTTCTACTCTTCTCACTCAGGATCAATTCGTATAAGCCTCTCCAGGTAAATATGAAGTCCATCTGCTCCTCGTTTCTTATAGCACAATAGTATTCCATAACATGCATATACCACAACTTTTCAGCCATTCCCCAATTGATGGGCACCCCCTTAATTTCCAATTCTTTGCTCCCACAAAGAGAGCTGCTATCGATATTTTTGTACATATGGGTCTTTTTCCCACTTCTATAATCTCTATGGGATACAACCATAGAAGTGATATTGCTGGGTCAAAGATTATGAAATTATTTATATCCCTTTGTGCAAAATTCCAGATTGGTCTCCAGAAAGGCAAGATCAGTTCATAGCTCCACCAGCAATGCTTTAGTGTTCCAATTTGCCCACATCCTCACCAGCATTTGTCATTTTCCTGTTTTGTCATTTTAGCCAATCTGACTGGTGAAATGTGGTACCTCTGAGTTGTTTTGATTTGCAGTTCTCTAATCAATAGTGATTTAGAGCATTTCTTCATGTTCTTATAGAGATCTTTAAATTCTTTCTTTGAAAATCGCACGTTCATATCCTTTGACCATTTATCAATTGGGGAATGACTTGTATTCTTATAAATATGAGTCTATTCTCTGTATATTTTAGAAATGAGTCCTTTGTCAGAGACATAGGTTGTAAAGATTCTTTCCCAATTTCCCACCTCCCTCTTAATCTTGGTTACATTGCTTTTGTTTGTACAAAAGCTTTTCAATTTCATGTAGTCAAAATTATCCATTTTACATTTTATAATGTTCTCTAATTCATGTTTAGTCATAAAGTCTTTCCTCTCCACAAATCTGACAGGTAAACTATTCCTTGTTTTAGAAGACTCCTTACAGTATCAACCTTTATACCTAGATCATGCACCCATTTAGACTTGATTTTGTTGTATGGTGTTAGATAATAGTCTATGCCCAGTTTCTGCCATACTATATTCCAGTGTTCCCAGCAGTTTTTGTCAAATAGTGAGTTCTTATCCCCAAAACTAGGGTCTTGGGGTTTATCCAACAATTGATTACTATAGTCATTGACTTCTGAATCTCATGTACCTAATCTATTCCATTGATCCACTCCTCTATTCCTCAGCCAGTACCAAGTAGTTTTGATGACTTCTGCTTTATAATACAGATTGAAATCTGGTATAGCTAGTCCACTTTCCCTAGCATTTCTTTTCATTAATTCCCTTCATATTCTGGACCATTTATTCTTCCAAATGAATATTGTTACTATTTTTTCTTGTCCTATAAAGTAGTTTTTTGGTAAATTAATTGTAATGGCACTAACTATATAATTTAATTTAGGTAAAATGTCATTTTTATTATATTAGCTTGACCCAGCCATGAGCAATTGCCTTTTTTCCAATTAGTTAGATCTGACTTTATTTGTGTGAAAAGTGTTTTGTAGTTGTGGTCATATAGGTCCTGGGTTTATTTTGGCAGGTAGATGCCCAAATATTTTATAATGTCTACAGTAATTTCTAATGGGATTTCTCTTTCTATCTCTTGCTGTTGAATTTCATTGGAAATATATAGGAATGTGAGGATATATGTGGGTTTATTTTATATCCTGCAACTTTCCCAAATGTATTTATTCTCTCAAGTAGTTTTTTGCTTGATTCTCTAGGATTATCTAAGTATATCATCTGCAAAGAGTGATAGCTGGGTCTCTTCTTTGCTTAAGTTGATTCCTTTGATTTTTTTCTTCTTTTCTAATTGCTACTGCTAACATTTCTAGTACCAGATTGAATAAGAGGGGTGATAGTAGACACCCTTGTTTCACCACTGATCTTATGGGAAATGCTTCTAGCTTCTCCCCATTACATATAATACTTGCTGATGGCTTTAAATAGATGCTACCCATTATTTTAAGAAAGTCTCCATTTATTCCTATACTTTCTAATGTTTTTAATGGGAATGGATGTTGTATTTTGTCAAAAGTGTTTTTCTGCATCTATTGAGATGATTATATGGTTTCTCTAGTTTTATTGTTAATATGATCAATTATACTGATGGTTTTCCTAATATTAAACTATCCTTGCATTTCTAGAATAAATCCTACCTGATCAAAGTGTATTATTCTTGAGAGAAGTTGTTGTAGTCTTATTGCTAATATTTTATTTAGAATTTTTGCATCTATATTCATGAGGGAGATTGGTCTATAATTTTCTTTCTATGTTTTATCTCTTCCTGATTTAGGTATCAGTATCATATTGGTGTCATAAAAAGAATTTGGTAGGACTCCTTCTTCACTAATTTTCCCAATTAGTTTGTAGAGTATTGGAATCAATTGTTCTTTAAATGTTTGATAGAATTCACTTGTGAATCCGTCTGGCCCTGAAGATTTTTCCCTAGGGAGATTACTGATGGCTTGTTCAATTTCTTTTTCTGAGATAGGATTATTTAAGTAATTTACTTAAGTAAATTACTTCAGTTAATCTGGGAAACTTCTGTGTTTGTAAATATTTATCCATTTCCTTAAGATTTTCAAATTATATGCATACAATTAGGAAAAATAATTCCTAATTATTGTTTTGATTTTCTCTTCATTGGAAGTTGTTTCACCCTTTTCATTTTTGATACTCATAATTTGGTTTTCTTCTTTATTTTTTTTATCATATTGACTAAGGGGTCTATCAATTTTTTTGTTTTTTTTTTCATAAAACCAGCTCTTAATTTTATATTAATTCAATACATTTCTTAATTTCAATTTTATTAATCTCTTCTTTGATTTTCAATATTTCTAATTTAGTATTTAATTGTGGATTTTGAATTTGTTTTTTTTTTCTTGGTTTTCCAATTGCATGCCCAATTTGTTGCCCTCCTTTTTCTCTAATTTAGTCATGTATGCACTCAGGGATGTAAAACTTCCCCTAAGAACTGCCTTTAATGCATCCCACAGATTTTGGTATGTTGTCTCATTTTCATCATTCTCTTGAATGAAATTACTGATAGTTTCTGTAATTTCTTGTTTGACCCACTCATTCTTTAGGATTAAATTGTTTAATTTCCAATTAGTTTTTAGTCTGTCTTTCCATGGCCCTTTATTGCATATAATTTTTATTGCACCATGATCTGAGGAGGATGCATTTAATATTTCTGCCTCACTGCATAGAATTGTGAGGGTTTTATGCCCGAGAACGTGGTCAGTTTTTGAGTACATCCCATGAATCACTGAGAAGAAAGTATATTCTTTTTATCCCCATTCAGTTTTCTCCAGAGATCAGTCTTACCTATCCTCTCTAAAATTCTGTTCACCTCCTTAACTTCTTTCTAGTTTATTTTGAGGTTGGATTTATCAAGTTCAGAGAGGGGGAGATTACGGTCTCTTACTAGTATAGTTTTGCTATCTATTTCTTCCTCTAATTCCTTTACCTTCTTCTCTAGAAATTTCTATGCTATACCACTTGGTGCATGTATGTTAAGTAATGATATTGCTTAATTCTCGATGGTGCCTTTTAACAGGATATAGTTTCCTTGCTTATCTCTTTTAATTAGTCCAATTTTTGCTTTTGCTTTATCTGAGATAAGGATTGCTACCCCTGCTTTTTTTTTCACTTTAGCTGAGGCATGATATCTTTTATTCTAGCCTTTTACCTTTACCCTGTGTGTATCCCTCTGTTTCACATGTGTTTCTTATAAACAGCATATTGTAGGATTATGATTTCTAATCCATTCTGCTATCCATCTCTGTTTTATAGGAGAGTTCATTGCATTCACATTTACAGTTATGATTGTTATCTGTTTCTTTCCCTCCTTCATATTCCCTACCCTATTAATGCTCATATTTTCCCACCTTCCTCCCCTTTTGACCACCGCCTCCCTCAGTATTCCCTTATAAGCCTCCCTCCCTTTTCCTCCCCTTTACCCTTACTTCTTCCCTCCCTGCTAACTACCCCCCCCCTTTATAGCCCTTTCTCCCTCCCACTACCTGTAGGATATGTTTATACTTAATGAAGTATGTTATTTCTTCTTCGCACCAAGAGTGACTGGAACAAATCTCATGCGAAGCTCCTCTCCCACCCCTCTTTCCCTCTAAAATGATACTTTTTGCATTTCTTCTCCATAGAGTCCTATGCTTAACTGGTTGTTATACCCTCCTTGTACCAGAACCAATGAGGGAAAAGCTCATATGATTCTCATCTCCCTCCCTTCTTTTCCTCTGCTATACTTGCTATACTGTTTTCATGCCTCTTTGTTAGGCATAATTTACCCTTTTCCACTTCATTCATTCCTCTTCTTCCATTGCAGTCCCTTTGTAGCCCTTAATACAATTTTTTTAAATTGTCATTTTGTGTATTTTATATTCATACCCTCTACTTGTCTATAACCAGTTTGCTCTTATTAAATAGCAGGGTGTGTGTGTGTGTGTGTGTGTGTGTGTGTGTGTGTGTGTGTTTTCCTTGTTTATCTTTCTATGTCACTGTTGCATCTCGTAATTGGAGTTTGAATCTTCAATTGAGTTCTGGCTTTTTTATCACGAAGATCTGGAACTCTGTTATATCATTGAATGACTACCTCCTTGCCTGGAAGAATATGCTCACTCACTGGGTATGTGATCTTTGGTTGTAACCAGAGCTCTTTTGCCTTCCAAAAAATTGTATTCCACTGCCTCCGATCTTTCAGTGTAGAGGCTGCCAAATCCTGTGCGATCCTCACTGTGGACCCTTGATATTTGAATTGTTTCTTTCTGGCCGCTTGAATATTTTCTCTTTTATCCAGTAGTTCTGGAGTTTGGCCACAACATTTTGAGGACTTTTCAGTTTGGGATCTCTTTCAGCAGGTGTCCAGTGGATTCTCTCGATTTCTATTTTACCCTCAGGTTCTAGTATCTCAGGGCAGTTTTCCTTAATGAGCTCTTGGAGAATGTTGTCCAGGCTAATTTTTTCATCGTGATATTCTGGTAGGCCTATGATTTTCAGATTATCTCCCCTTGATCTATTTTCCAGGTTAGTTGTTTCTTCTTTGAGGTATTTTACCTATTTTTCTAATTTTTCATTGTTCTTGTTTTGTTTGACTAATTTTTGATTCCTCATAGAGTTATTTGTTTCAATTTGGTTGATTCTAGTTTTTAGCAAATCATTTTCCTTGGTTAATTTTTGGAGCTCCTTTTCCATATCATACACTTTTCTTTTTAGAGAAATGTTTTCTTCATTATAATGTTTTTCTAATTCTGCAATTTTGGTTCTGAGAGAATTATTAATTTTGTCTTCTATCTCTCTCATTTGGTTTTCAAAATTCCTTTTGATCTCATCTAGGAGAGCTTTCTGTGTTTGAGACCTGTTCCCTGTTGATGTTTCAGCTGTGGGTGTGGAGTCCACATTGTCGACCTCTGAGTTTGTTCCCTCCCTCTGAGGATAGTAGGACTCCAGCATCTTTGTACTCTGCTTTCTACCCATTTTGAGGCAGGGCCGTAGCCTTGCCCTTCCTCTAGGGATCCCAAGGCTTTACTGTAAAGGGTTTTGCCCTGGGGCAGGCAATAGTTACTATATTTTCAGAGTCAGAGGCAGGGAGGCAGGGAGGTTGGAGCAAGTGAGGGTCACCCTGTCATCCTGGTCTTTGTAGGTCCTGATAGGGGGCTTTTTTTTTTAATTTCTGGGCTATGTAGTGGTAGCCCCAGGAGTATTTGCTGTCCAGGACAGGGGCCCCTGTATTTGCTTCTTACCTTGCTCTTTCCAGTCCCAGACCTTTGCTGAGAGGCCTGGTAGTGGCCCTTGTGGTTGGTGGGACAACCTGCCCCCTGAGTTGATTAGGTCCCTTCTGGGCCAGTATCTGCTGCCCTCACCTCCTGGGTCTGTGTCTCACAAGTCACTTATTCTTACCAGAACAATTTCCTCAAATGTGAAATAAAGAGGTTTAATTTGATGACCCCTGAAATTCCTTCCAGGTTTAAGTTTAAAATGCCATGAAATAAAATGAGCTATCCCAGCAGGTGTTGTCCCCATCAATAAAAGTTTTGATGAGGAAATGGGATGGTTATTTCTTGGGTATGTTTTTGAAGAGATTCCTCTTCAGTGATAGGTCTTTTGGGATCTCTTAAATGTCTTAGATTCTAGGATTTTATTATATTTGTATTAGGCCTCATGAATCCTCTACTCATGGTTCCTTGTAGCTTGTTAATAGGATAGAGAGATTTTGTATCTAGATCCAAATCTCTCGTTCATAGTTTATTGCTGGAATGGAGAAATGACTGAGAAGTAGAGCACTGTTAGGAGAGACAGCATAGCAGAATGGATAGGGAATTGGACTTGGTCAAAGGCTTGGAACTGAATGAGGATTCTACTCTATAGATGTTGTCTGTTCCAATACAATTTATTTATTCTTTTCACTTTAATTTCCTTATCTATAAAAGTGAGGTAAATATGTTTGAATATCTTCCTATCTCTCCAGGTTATTGTAAGTATAGTACTTTATAAACCTGAAGGTATTCTATAAATGTGACATTTTATCTTTCCTGTTCAATATAGGTAATATTGAAAGTAGCTATTTTTCTTGTATTACCAGTCATGCGACAAAGCCATCAAACAAGCATTTATTAAGCACTTATTCATGCCAGATCCTATGTGAAGTGTGTGGGATGCAAAAACAAAACAAAAGGTTGCTTCACCTCAATAATCTTACAGTATAACTGAATAGATAAAATATTCATAAAAGTTACATGCTCTGTACCCCATTCATGGGTCCTGATGTGTTTTAAGCCATCATAGAAAAATTAGGAATGTCTCTAGTTAGAACGCTGATCATTCAGTAACTACCATTTATTATGGACTCCGTTTCCAGTGAGATGGAAATTTTACATCTAAGTTTGTCACTTCTTGATATTTTGACTTGCCTTCTTAATAGACAGCCAGTTGCTGCAGTGGGTGGAGAACTAGATCTGGAATTACAATGACTTGAGCTCAAATCTGGCCGCAGATATGTAATAGCTATGTGATACTGGAGGAGTCATTTGCTGTATTTGCCTCAGTTTCCTTATCTGTAAAATTGTGATAATAATAGAGTTAGTATCCTAGGGTTGTTGTGAGGATAAAATGAGATAATATTTAGGAAGTGTTTTGCAAACCTTAAAGCACTACTTAAATGCTACTCATTATAATCATTGTTATTGCTATTGTTATTGACTTAAATTAAGCTACATTTAATCAGATCAATTGTTTTTTCCAATGCCCAAACACTGTCCTTAATTTTCTCCTTGATAAATTCTCCATTTCTTTTCATCCTTGATACATTCTTTGCTCCTTGTGCTAGGTGTCTAATTCTTTTAAATACTGTCTTTTTTGTATTTAAAACTTTTTCAAATCATTCATCATAAAACATTTGACTTGAGGTATATAAGGGTCTTTAGAATTCATCCATTCCATTCCTTTCATTTTACACAGAAGAAAAGAACAGTCCAGGTAAAAAGACTTGCCCAAGGTCACAGAGAGGAGCAGATATGGGTCTTCCATTCCAATACTCTTTGCTTTAAATTACTGAGAGAGAAACCACTATAAAATCTGTCTTTCTTGCCAAATTCTCTGACCACATCTCTCCCTTTGGTGTAGTCCTTCTACTGGCTCCACAACACTTGGCACCAAAGTGCACTTCATTGCTCTTGGTTTTAAGAGTCAAATGGCACATGCCTTTTCTGCCTCTTGATCTGTTATCTTTTGTGCTGCTTTTGCTGTAGGCCAATTATGCTCAGACTTCTAGGTGAAGGACCACTCTGGTAGATTAAGAGATTTCATGGATCCCATATACCCTATCTTTCTTGTTTGTCATTGTAACAAATCATTTTTATGTTAGTAGGAAAACAGACATTTTAAAATCAAACTCTTTTAATAATCTACACCTATCTATATGTATTTATGTTAATCCTGAAACAAATAATTGATATTTTATAAATATTAATATAATAATCCTGTTTATGTTTTCTTTCCCCTTGGAAGGTCTCTTAAACCATAGGTCCTCCAAGGACAGTACTGAGTGCTATGGGAAGATTAATTGGTGATATTCTTGCCATTCTTTTGTTCTCTACCATTTTAGTATTTTTAAATAGTACTACAAGATCCTCTTAATAAGGCAGAGTTTTGATCAATATTTTAGAAACATGTTACATGCTTAGGTGTTTTACCTACTTCCTTAAATTTGACCTCATTAAAAGCATATGTTTTAGATGAAGTTGTAGGTCAAAAACCTAAGTTTTGAAGAGATAAATAATAAATAATTTAAAAAATTTCTTTAAACCTGGAGGAAAAGATGCCTTGGGCAAGTCTCCCATTACTTCCATTTCTCAATGAGCCTGTAAATGTCACCATAGCTTTAAGAGTCTACCATTTTGGTTCTAGAAAGTGCCACTTGTCATCAAAGATGCATATGTGTTTATATAAGATCAGAGAAGGGAGAAAGATACTTTGTGACTCCCTCACAGAATAAGGTTGTTTCATAATTAAATCCAAAGCTCTTGCTGGCTTCTAGTCCAAAGTATTTACATTTAGTTCATCTAGTCTGGACACTTTTGTAAGTGTATTTCAGTCAAGATTTTGACCAAGGGAGTCAACAATATAATCCAAATTTGTAAAAAATCTTAGTCATTCACTTTAAACTATAGCTGAAGAACTAATTTCCATTTCATGCCATCCCTTAAAAGAAATAATCCAGAAATGGGGTGCCTGTTACCCCATAAAATAATCCTATTTTGGGAAAGCTATCATTTTTAGGATGTTTTCCCCTATATTTAACCCAAAGATTTACTACTTGTAACTTTTATGCCATGTTTCCTCTTTTCCTTTGGAGATAAGCAAAGAAAAATAAATTCTTCTATACAATAACTCCTAAGGTGTTAAAACAAAAAATGCACACCTTCCCTAACCAAGGCCATTAAAACTCAGTTTACCCTCTTAAAACTTTTCATACATGTTATTGCTGCCAGAACCCCAATGGTGTCAATGTGCAATACTAATTTCTGGTTGTTTCTGTGGAGATATGAGAAATTACAAGATTGTCTTTAATTTTTTGTAATTGATCCCAAGTGAATCACTCCCACACATAGCACATTTCTGTAACTTCTGGAGTCCAAAGTTAAGACTGTGTCCTATCAGTTGATATTTATTGAAATTTTTCTATCTCAAAGCATTTAAGAGCCAAATTTTGAGTTTAAATAATGTTCCAAATAAAAGAAAACTATTCAACATTCAAAATGTTAAAAACATCCATCCTGTTATACAGGAGTAATAGGAAGACCTGTAAACTCTGGCACAAACCCATGAGACAGCATATTGCTTGGTCTGCATCATGTAGAATTCAATTCTGACTATGAAAAACCCTCAAAGGTCATTTGCAGATTCTCATGATAGGCTTAAAATAAAACAATTTGGAATGCTTAATATTGTTGTACTCTGAGTCATTTGTTAGAGTGGATTGAGAACCAACTTCTATATAGGGAAGTTTTTTTTTTCAATTCTTGCCTTTTATTCATATTTCCTGAAGGCCCTGGAAAGTACATAAACTTCTCTATCTCCTATTCCACTTTAAGATTATAATTTGTAGAAAAGTTGACAACCTGCATTTGTAGAGGAAATTTTAAAAGAATTCTTAAAACAATTCAGATATTTAGCACATCACAAAAATGCTTTTATCAGATAAATGTTTATAAATAATGTATAAAGACCTGAAAAGAAAAACCATCATCAACACATTTATTTTACAGATAAGGAAACTGAGGCCCAGAGAAACTTAGTTTCTTACCAATGAGCAAGCCAGTAGTTTTTGCCTGCAAGTTATGATATCATGAACAAAAAATAACAAGTTACAATCCTAAGAATTATAGTTATCTTTGCAGTTGCTTGAATCTCTTTTGTTGCTATTATATATAAACAAGGGGATGATTTTTAAACTAAGCAACCTACTTATTAGATACAGGAATGATGTGTTCCTATTTCCATAGAAGATGCATGTTATGGGTAGATCCAGATAATTTTCTGAGTTTGTCAAGAGAACCAGAAACAAACAAACAAAAATATTGAACTCTATTTTTGTTGTTCAGAAAATTCATGGGCAAGTTCTGATCCTGAGTTTGCTCACTTTTTTTATCCTATGACCCATTTTTAAGCTTGGTCCCATGAAAAAAATCATACTATAGCTAAACTGCTACCTCATTATTTCTTGGAACTACATCCCTTGAGCTGTAATACACCACATTCTAAAAAAGTATATGGAAGCACAGATGGTGTAAATATTAGGAAATAGGTAAATCTAATCCAGGATTAGCTGTTAGTGCTCACAAATGTCAGCTCAGTGTTCCTTATTGTTCACACAAGGCAGTTTCACTTAAGGGAAGATCCAGGACAACTGCTTTATGGTCTAAAATTGACCAATTTGAGTTCTGAAACATAACAGTCTCTTAATTGTTATCTAAACCTAACCACACCACTCAGTAACAGAGACAAGGTGTTCCATAGAGGTCATCAAGCAGAGGTTGCAAAGAGGAAACAAAATATTTTTTTTAAATATAAAAGCATTAAACATTGTTTAAAACCATATGGGGAATTAAAGACAAAATAAGTTTTTTTAAGGGAAATACCTATTCTCAAAGGTCTGCACATATAAAGACTAGTGAAATGATTTGCAAATCTCATTTGTGCCAAGAAAGTACATAAGCAGCATATCTGACTTACCAAACTTAAAGGAGAATTGCTTATTGCTTATATAAGGATGTGTAAAGATGGAAAATGGAGTTCATTGCTTTGGTTTTCTGAATTTATAATTTATTGATTTGAATAATTTGGTGAGCTTCTTATCACATTGTTTTGTTTTTCCTTATTTGCTTTTATTTAAACGAACTCAAGAAATGTTCATTCAAGTTCAATGTTACAATCCTGTCCCTACAAAGGTCTTTCAAAAAGTAAATATTTGGATTGCTCTGAGTGAATTATCTTATGACCCTATTTCTCCAGTGTGTTTTGTGTCAACTATCATTGCACGTGAGTATGTTGTTAGAAGTGAGTATATGAAGGCATTTATTCATTCTTGGGAAAGGATAAGAGGGAAAGATAAACATGAAGAGCTTATGGGGCATGGTAAATAGAACACTGGAATTGGAGTCAGGAAGTTCTGGGTTCAAACCTGTAATGGGAATGTAAATTTTAAAGATCTTCCCTGCCCCTAGGCTAAAGTGCACCTGGAGCCTGGGGTGGGAGGCTTGTTTTTCAGTAGATACTTCTTGATTGGCCAGTGAGTCAATAAGGTGAAGGCTATATAAGCCCTGATGTTTATCTTTGTTTTGGGGCTCACTTTGAGAAGTGTTCTGTGATTTGATCTGGATTCTGGGAAGCTGTTGTCCAGAGCCCTCCGGCTTTGAAAAACCCAGATGTTGAAACCCAGATGTTGATTTGGTATGGATGTAATGGCTGGACAGCTTGGAAAGCTGTCTACTTGATCTGTTTCTTCTTGATAATTCTGCCTGTATACTTTGAAGTTCGGAGTGCTGACCTGTTTTCCCTGAACGAGGTAAAGGATACATATTTGACTGATTAAAGTAAGCTTGTTAACCCATTTTGAGTTGCTTTCCTTTATCAAAGCAGATCCAAGAACCTGTATTGGCAGCAAACCCTGAGGACGACTGGGGTGCTTGCTGCTACAAAATGGCATCACGAACAGGATCTGCAGAGTAAAAGGAAAGTATGGGGACTGGGATAATTGTTTGTTTCCCAGTTGTGGTAGCTGTGACTCTGTGGAGCCATGGACCAGGAGAGAAGAACGGCCTGCATATAGACTTCGCTGAGCTGAGAGCAGGAATGGTGAGCTGCCTGCATCGGGACCTGGGCAGAAGCCAGGAGCAGCTGCTGCCTGCGGGAGGAGAAGGAACCCAGGAGTTCGGAATTCAGCCACAGGATAAGATAAGAACTGAGCAGCAAAGCAGGGGCACTGAATGTGTTTCCTGGCAGCATCCCACAGTTTGGGACCCAGGGGGAGGATGGACTTGTGACTATGGTGGGTGGGATGAAGTGCTGTGAACCCCCAAGGACCCTACCTTGTTGGTTTTGTTGCCAATCCCCCTCTCTGTGCTTGCAAGCAGGGGCTGGAGCTGTGTTTTTGTAGCAGCAAGCACCCCAGTCGTCCTCAGGGATTGCTGCCAATACAGGTTCTTGGATCTGCTTTGATAAAGGAAAGCAACTCAAAATGGGTTAACAAGCTTACTTTAATCAGTCAAACATGTCTCCTTTACCTCGTTCAGGGGAAACAGGTCAGCACTCCGAACTTCAAAGTATACAGGCAGAATTATCAAGAAGAAACAGATCAAGTAGACAGCTTTCCAAACTGTCCAGCCATTACATCCATACCAAATCAACATCTGGGTTTCAACATCTGGGTTTTTCAAAGCCGGGGGGCTCTGGACAACGGCTTCCCAGAATCCAGATCAAATCACAGAACACTTCTCAAAGTGAGCCCCAAAACAAAGCTAAACATCAGGGCTTATATAGCCTTCTCCTGGCTCAGAGAATGTAACAACCTTATTGACTCACTGGCCAATCAAGAAGTATCTACTGAAAAACAAGCCTCCCACCCCAGGCTCCAGGTGCACTTTAGCCTAGGGGCAGGGAAGATCTTTAAAATTTACATTCCCATTACAAAAACCCACATCAGAAACTAGCTATTCAACCTTAAATATTTATCCTACTTTTAGCTTTATGAATCTATGAAAATGGTGTATAAAAGCTATTTTTCTGCCAGCATAAGTCATATAATTTTGTTATAATATGATTCTGTCTGGGCTTTTTCTATATCTACTCAGAGTCAGACTTTTAATGCTTTCCCTTATTTCCCCTTAGAAGTGTGCTTTCTAACTAAAGATTCATAGATTCATTGGTCTAAGAATTTTAAGGGACCCTGAGTTAATGTGTTGCAACTCCTTTCCCATGAACAACTTTTATGCTTTGTAAAATCCAGTTCACAAATAAGATATTTGAAACCCAGGGAGTACATGAGTTGTCTAAGGTCCTATGGCTATTAAAGAGTGAAGAAAATTAGAATACTGGTCTTCTCTTTCTTAGTATGTTATTCCTTTTGCCACAAAAAGTATTTCAGAAATACTAGTGTCATGAGGAAAATTTTGTTGCCTAACTATACTGAAATTTAAAAAAAAAGAGCTTCCAGATGTAGTCTATTTTACTTGTAGGCAAAAGTTTCTAATTTTCAGAGAATGGTAGGCAATGTTATGATATTCTCAAAATCTATCTGAAAGTATATGAAACTCTGGGACATGAACAAACCATGAGCCCAATGTCTGGCTTTTTAAACAGTTTTATGAGTTCTACTAACTATCATGGAGCAAAACAACATGTCCAAGGGTAAAATCTTATAATTGAGTTAGTGTCAGCATATAAAAAAGCAGTATCAACAATATAATAATTTAGGTTCTTGCAAAAGGTAAGTGATTCAAACAGTTAGTGTGAAGAAAGGTTCTAAAACATTTTTCAAACAATGTGGTATTGGCATTGGGTACCAGAAAAAGTGTATGTAAGGATGTAATAAGAATGTAAATTTTAAAGATCTTCCCTGCCCCTAGGCTA
>NW_027187336.1:5729216-5813559 GCF_028583685.1 Petaurus breviceps papuanus | reverse complement strand
AGAACCTGTGGTAGCTGCAAACCCTGAGGACGCTTGGGGTGCTTGCTACTACAAAGGACTGGCCTTGAATTTTAGCAAAACTGTATTTAGGGATAGAAGTAGTTAAGAATGGGAATTTATCATCAAAGAAAAGACTTTGAAGTTGTGAGTCTAATTATACTGCAAAAACACATCCGTTGTTGGCAGTGTTGTGAACTGATGCAATGATTCCAGAGAACAATTTGGAATTACGCCCAAAGTGCTATAAAATTCTGCATGCCTTTGATCCAGCAAAACTACTACTATATCTATATCGCAAAGATATCATAAAAAGGAAAAGGACTCACATGTACAAAAATATTTTTATCAGTTCTTTTTGTGGTTGTAAAGAATTGGAAATTGAAGGGATGCCCATCAAATGGGGGAATGGCTCAACAAGTTGTGATATATGAGTATAATGGAATACTATTGTTCCTTAAAAAATGATGAGCAGGTGTATTTCAGAAAACTTGGAAAAATTGACATGACCTGATTCTGAGTGAAGTAAGCAGAACCAGGAGAACATTGTTCAAAGTAACAGCCACATTGTTGAATGAACAACTTTGAAGCCTATATAGTGTTCTCAGCAATGTAATATGAGACACTTCCAAAAGACTCCTGATGGAAAATGATGGAAAATATACACATGCAGAGAAAGAACTATGGAGTGTAAATGCATAGTGAAACATACTTTTTCTTATTTTTTGTTGTTTTTGTTTTCTTTCTAGTGGTTTTCCCCTTTTGTTCTGATTCTTCTTTTACAACATAACTAATGAAGAAATATGTTTAATATGAACACATATGTAAAGCCTATATCAGCTTGCCAGCTATCTTGGGGTGGGAGAAAATTTAAAACTAAAAAATCTTATAAAAGTAAATGTTGAAAACTAAAAACATTTTTTAAAGAACATATCCAAAGGAGAACTAATTATCTGTCCTCCCTTTGCCAAACTATAGTTAATGATTACACTGCTGCATTGGTGACATCCTTGACGGCTTACTCACTTTTACCCTACTTACTCTTCACAAAATTCATTGTATCTACCTTTGCAACACCTCCTATTTGTATGCCCTATAGATTCTCAGTACCTCTTAACTTGAAAATTGCTGTACCTTGTAGGTTCTCCTTACTGCCTAAGGTCTCTTCTTCAATACATCCTTCACTCAGCTATCAATTTTTTTTTTCTTTCTTTTTGTTTCATAAAACACAGAATTGATTGGGTCATACCCTAACCCAATATACTACAGTGATTCCCTATTTCCCTCAGGTTCATATAGAAAATCTTCTCTTTAGCATTCATTACTCTTTACAATTAGTCCCCCTATGTCTTTTTCAGGCCTCTTTTATTTTACTCCAATACTTAGCAGTGGTCCACTTGTTGTTCCTCAAAAATAACACCCCACCCTCTATCTTGACCTCTTAACATCTGTCCTTTGTATTCAGAACACTTTCTTTCCTCATCTATGCCTCTTAAATTCCTTGGCTTCCTTCAAGACTCGACTCAAATCTTAGCTTCTGTAAGAGTTTTTTTTTTTCTGTTACTTCTTTCCTTCCATCTACTCTTTATTTAATTTGCATCTACTTAGTTATTCAATTGTGACTCCACACATACACAAACACACATATACACAAACACATTCATGCCTCTTTCATTGAATTATGAGTGCCTTGAAAAAGAACAGTTTTTTTTTCCTCTTTGACCCAAGCACTAGGCATAGCATCTGCTGCAAACTAAGTACTTACTAAAATAGTTACCAAATAAATGAGTTAATGTGACTTCTGACAGGATTTGGGATGACAAGAAGATTGTCGTTTATGATGACATAGTCATAGGACTTCAAGAGAATATAATTTTCCTGAGCAGTAGCATAGACCAGCAGTCTTCTCTGTTTGGTAATAAGATGAGAGGAATGGATAGCTTTTGCAGTGAAGAAGAAATATATGCTTCTACTCCAAAGTGGAACCACAGGACACTTTAATATCATTTTTTGTAGAGAAAGATACCTTTCACACCATAATAGCTGTAGTTTTGCTCCCAGAAAGTGTTGACAAGAACAGCGTTTATATGATTTAAGAGGTTTCAGGATATCCCACTTCCTTAGTCTCAAAATACCTTTAACATATACTTGATTAATAAAATTCTACCACTCTGCATTTTCTCCTTCAGCTTAAGAATTCATTCTCTGAGAAGGAAATTAGAAGAGTATTTTTTAATAACTAAATGTGAAAAAAAACTATTAGATTTTTATTGGAAATAGTTTTTAAATTGAGAATCATGAAAAGAGTTTAGAGAGATTGGGTGCAGTCAAAACAGAATCTGTTGCAGCTCTGGGCCCCACCACCTCCAACTCATTAAAAAGGGGACTCTAGGGGCAGCTAGGTGGTGCAGTGAGTAGAACATCAATCCCAGAGTCAGGAGGACCCGAATTCGGTTCCGGCCTCAGACACTTAACACCCACACAAAAATACTAGCCGTGAAACCTTGGGCAAGTCACTTAACCCCAATTGCCCTGCAAAAAAAGGGGGGACTCTAAATGCACTTTGTAGCTACAGAACCCACAAAATGACACAGAAGCTAAACTCCTGCTGAGGACAGCCCTTCGGGTCAACAGGAATCAGGCAGCTCAGCCCTCTGGGAGCTGAGCCCAGCCCCACCTAGCCCCAGGGCAGGCCTAACCAACCACCATCTGGAAAGAATTCAGATCACCAGCATCTGTGGTGATAGAGAAATATCAACACATAGATGCTAAGGACAGAGTAAAAGTTCAGTGCAGTGTGGAATTTGGAACCCAGTAGTTGGGAGTGCATTGGCTTTTCCCCCCAGGGCAAAAAGCCTGATGGCTGCAACACAGCTGATCCACATGGCAGCTTCAGCTCATGGCCTGCAGAGAGTAGGGGGACCAAGTGACCAGTCTGAGGGGTAATCCCTCTTGCTTTAACCTGCTTGGATCTGGATTGCAGTCTAGGGTAGAGTTACTGGGGTGTGTGACCCAGTTTGCCAGAGCACGAGGAGGCTTCAGAGAGCACACCCAACTAGCACCTCAGGCAGCTGAGAAAACCCCAGCATTTGGAATGAAGCTCGCCTATCTGGTGGCAGAGTGCTACTGTGGCAAAAAGCCCAGGGTACAATTGACTGAGTGGTGACATGACCAGGCAAAGGAAGAGCAATCCAACATTAGACTGTTTTGGGGGACAAAAAGGATCAAAGCATGGAACAGGAGGAAGACAGTGAAGTCGGAACTCCTGCACCAAAAGCTTCCAAGAAAAATACAAGCTGGTTATAGGCCATAGAATACTTTAAGAAGCAGGTAAGAGAAGTGGAGGGAAAATTGGGTAAAGAAATGAAAACAATGCAAGAAAAATATGAAATAGAAGTCAAAAGCCTGATTGAGGAAAATAACACCTTAAAAATCAGAATAATTGTAATGGCAAAAGAGGCTCAAAAAGTCAATGAGGAGAAGAATACCTTAAAAAGCCAAATTTAACAGATGGAAAAAAGAATCTCAAAAGCTCACTGAGGAGAATCATTGCTTCAGAACTAGATTGGAGTAAATGGAAGCTAATGACTTTATGGGGAATCAAGATGCTATTAAACATATCCAAACAAATGAAAGAATAGAAGGCAATGTGAAATATCTCATGGGAAAAACCAGTGACCTGGAAAATTGATCCAGGAGAGATAATTTGAAAATTATTAGACTACCTGAAAGCCATATCAAAGAAAGAACCTAGAAATCATCCTCTAAGAAATTCTCAAGGAAAATTGCCCTGATGTTTTAGAACCAGAGGGAAAAATAGAGGTTGAAGAATCCACTGATTACCTCCTGGAGAAGATACCAAAAAGAAAACTCCTAGGAGTATTATAGCCAGGTTTCAAAATTCCCAGACAAAGGGGAGAATATTACAAGCAACCAGTAAGAAAAAATTTTAATATTATGGAAACACAATCAGGATAACTCAACATCTGGCAGCTTCTACCCTGAGGGATCAAAGGGGTAAGAATGTGGTATTCCAGAGGTCAAAGGAGCTGGGATTAAAACCAAGAATCACCTACCCAGCAAAACTGAGTATCATGTTTCAGGGGAAAATATGGTCATTCAGTGGAATAGAGGACTTTCAAGCATTCTTGATGAAAATACAAGAGTTAAATAGAACTTTTGACACTCAGATTCAAGAAGCAAGAGAAGCATGAAAAGGTAAACAGGGAAAAGAAATCATAAAGAACTTATCAAAGTTGAACTATTAACATTCCTACATGGAAAAACAATAATTGTAACTGATAAAACTTTTCTCAGTATAAAAATAGTTGAAGGGAATATATATGTCTATATCTGAGGGTATACAGGCATATGAATACATATGTGAATGGGTGCATACATGTTTACACGTATACATAGGTAGAGGGCACAGGACCAATTTTATTGGAATAGATGATATTTAAAGGTGAAATCAAGAGGTGAGAGGAGAATATATTGAGAGGAGATGGGGAGAGATGGAAGGGGGTAAACTATCTCATATAGAAGAGGCAAGGAAAATGGTTACAAAGAAGGGGAAGAATAGGAAGGAAAAAGGGAATGGGTCAACCTTATTCTCATGGAATTTGGCTTGGGGAGGGGATGAAATACACATTAAATAAGGTTTCTCACCCTACAAGAGAGTAGGGTGGAAGAGGATGACAGGGGAGATTATGGAATGGAGGGCAGGCTGGGGGGGGGGTGGGAGAAGAGAAGTTGGAAGCCCCACTTTTGAAATGGGATGGGTTCAAAGTAGAGAATAGAACAAGTGGGAGGTGGGATAGGAGGGAGGGTAATATAGTCAGTCTTTTACAATGTATCTACTATGGTAATGTTTTGCCTTAACTACACATGTACAACCTATACTAAATTGCTTATCTTCCCAGTTAGGGTGCATGACAAGGGAGGAAGGGAATGAATCTGGAATTCAAAGTTTTAAAATCAAATGTTAAAAAAAAATCTATCTATCTATCTATCCTATTATTAATACTATTTTACATGTGATTGAGAAATAATTTATACAGACACTGGGGCATAGAAATCCACCTGCCCTCCTGGAAAAGTCACAGGGGGTATGGGAGAAGATATGGGAGAGAGCAGATTGGAGGACGGGATAGCCTGTGGGACTGCTGTTTTGGGGTGGTGGGTAGAGGAAAAAAGGGGAGAAAATCTGAAACTCAAAATCGCAGAAATGAATGATGTAAATCAGAAGTTAATAAAGCATTTGAAAATGGAAAAAAGAAAAGAAAAAAGTATAAAAAAGAATTTAGAGAGATTATGAAATTACTAAATACATTAGGGAAATTTGTGAATTGGAGAGGGATTGAAATGACTAACTTTGAAGCAGGAAAAGGAAAGATTGTTAAATGATTGTTGTTAAATGTTATTGTTAAATGATTTCTGTCATCCTCCCATAGTGTATTAGAACATAGGGGTTTGGTAACCTGGTCTTCTAAGCATATTCATAACCTTTAGTAAAGATACCTAAGTGCTCTCTTTCCTCATATCCTCTTCTCTCAAGTGAGGGATGGGATTAGTTGATCTTTAAGGTTTCTTCCAACTGAATTAGTTTTATGGTTTATTATTATATATAACAATAAGTAGACAGTATGATGTAGTGATAAAAGTATTATTTTGAGTTAGACACAATTTCAAGTCTAACCTTGGCCAGAGGAGAGCTTTTCCCCCATAGCTTGATGTTTTGACTTGTCCTCAATCACAAAAATTTGTTATTTTGTTAGGATGGAACTAGCCATTTTATTTCCTGTGCAAACAAAAAAAGTTCCAATTAGAAACCAATTTTTGTAACTATGCATAAATCTTTGGCTCAGTCGACGAACTTCTTTGCTTCAGTGTATATATATATATATATATATATATATATATATATAATACTTAATTAAAAACATGCTTTAAAATTGTATTTAGTGTAATTATTTATGAGGAATAAAAAGGTTATAGAAGATAGCCATTAAGGAAATGTATTTATGCCTTTCTCCCCAAAGAAATGCTTTTTAAGCTGTTTATTCTACTTCTCATGCCAACCAGGAGAAGAGATGTCTAGAGGGTGTTCTCTCCCAGGGAAGAGTAAGCTCTGACAGAGACAGTACATGAATACATGAAGGCTTTACAGAAAGCAAGGAGGAGAACTGAGCATAAGGGTTCATAACTCTCCTGTTTATTCTTTAGGTACACACTTCAGCTTCCTACAAGTGCAGTCCTTTCTTTCTTTACTCAAATGACTCAAGTTACTTAAAACTACAAAAAAATGATCTTAATGTAGCAGTACTCTTACTGTTGTTTTTTTTTTCTTTAACAGATTCCTACCAGCTACATTTAGGGATTGTTTGTATATCAGTGCCTGATACACTGACAAATTTATATGGCTTGCTCTAATCTTACTTGAATGATTAATTTAGTTTTCCTATTCCCATTTCATCCCTATACTATAGTGACAATATGAAAAGAAATCAGAAGCTTTGGCCTTGGGGAAAAAATGCCAACACTGGAATGATTTACTAACAGAATCTTAACTCATAGATATTAACTGATTTATGGTAACTAATTCATCTTAAAGGCTTCATCATTTCATTGATGAGATTTCCTCATAAATATATTTCACAGGCCCTTTGTGTTAAGTAGATGACTTTGATAAGTTGGTATACACTGAGTATCATGTCTGCCTCTGTTTTCTCATATCAATGGCCAACCTTCTGGGTGGCTCTATAAACTTGTGTTTTTTGGATCTCGATTCCATCATGGAATACATATTCCAAAATATTTTTTTTTTCCTGATGACTAGGTCCTGCTAGAATGTATGCTTTCATGATAAGGCATTTGAGAATTTGGCACCTATGTCATAATGGGAGGAAGCTCTGAAGCATTGTTTTCCTAGTAGATGGGAGTATGCTCAATGCACTAATGGAGTGGAGTTTGCTTCTAGCTAAATACATTGGAGATAGCTGCATCACCCCCATTAAGTTAAAGGTAAGGAGATAGCACCAGTGCTATTCACTGATTACAATAGGGGAAAGATTGATGTTACTGGTTGTTCAGGGTTTCTTTTAATAAAGCTATTTGGAGTTCTGTGAGTTTGAAGACCAGAAAAAAACAGATGGAAATATAGATCTAGAACTGGAAACACATTGGAGATAAAGAGGCAAATTGGGAAGTTGTCCATATAGATTTGAAATTTGAAGTAACAGAAGTTAGAGTGCAGAGAGAGAAGGGGACACCATGCACACAAACTTGGAAAAAAAAACTTTATATTTATACAACTAGGAAGACAAGGAAAGTCTTGGAAGGAAACAGAAAAGAAATAGTTTGAGGGGCTGCAGGATCTCTTAATTGAGAATATTCTTTGCTATTAAAAGTTCTGCTATTTTCCTGCTGAGGGAAGTTCTATTATGGAATACACATATGTGTGAAATGAAAATAATGGTGGTAAGTTTTCTTATTGATCTATTTTATTGATCTTTGAATACTGATTCTAACACAATGCTTTTCACTTAGTATGTATTTGATAAATTCTAGGTGAATTGAATTGACTGTATTAGCAGAAGAATATGTCCCTTCATTCTCTCTCAACTTAGGTTTAGGAGTGGCTAGGTGGTACAGTGAATAGAGCACTGGCCCTGGAATCAGGACTTGAGTTTAAATCCAGCCTCAGACACTTAACAAACAAACTAGCTGTGCGACCTTGGGCAAGTCACTTAATCCCAATTGCCCTACCTTCATCCCTCCAAGAAAAGCAAAAAAAAAAAAAGGCTTTTAATGTCATAAAACCTCTTCTTCCATTTTTCTCTATGAATATTGAGAGAGGGTTAAATTTACTTAAAATATACATGTGAGTAATTGTGTAGGACACCATTAGCAGCAGTAATCCTTTGTTACAAAAAATAAGCACTTTTGCAATTTTGAAAACCCTTGAGAAACCACCATAGCATATTTGGTGTCAGTCCCAGATAACTATGGAGGAATTATGGAGGATAGTTATGCAATGTGGCCCTGAGGTGGGGGTTGGGAGAGACCTGGAGAAAGCCAGATATTCTTTAATAATAATTTCTTGGGCATATACAGTTTAGCTTTCCAAAAAAAGTTATGAAGAAGGAAACTTTTAAATATTCCTGTTATTTAAAATGGATTTTCCCCCATTTACATATACTAAATGAGTATGACTTTATGCCCCTCAAAAAAGATCACTTCTTTATCACAGAAACTATTTACATATTCATTTATCAAGATTACCTTATGCCATTCTGTCAGTATATCATTATGGAAGATATTCTATACCTTTTAACCCAAGGTCTTTCAAGTGAGACCTATTACTTTTTCAAATTAACCCCTAACTCCAAAATCAGATAAGGCAATTACTCTAAGATAATACAACCTGTCAGGAACATTACATTTTTGACCCCTCAGGGGATTAGAACATTTAGTAGCAGCCCTCTGTTTTTCCCAGTTACTGTCAGATTCTAACAACCTACCAAACAGACAGGATGTAAGTGGAACCCCCTGGCAAAATTTAACTTTAACAATCCATCACTAAAGAAATACATATTTATACATACACACACTTATGTTCCAAGGGAGCTTTTCTTAAATTACAGAAACATTTCTGCTTATTCAACTCTACTTCCAAGGAGATATATATTTACATAGAGAGAAGACTGAGGATAAACCCCAAGGCACTCCCAACTGCAATAATCTTTTTTTTTCTTTTTTCAAGTTAAAGAGGCAGAAAGAAATAAATGGAAAACAAATTAATTCCCTTCTTTTCTCATGGAGAATTGCATTTTACCTTTAAAATAATAGAAACCATTTTATTTTCTAAAAATTTAGAACAGATAAGTTAAAAACATTATCCAGAATCCAAGATTCTTTAAGATGAAATACTTTCAAGAAATAACTTATTTCTTTTTCCTCAAGACATAGAAAAAAGTAATTTTCAGGGTGAGGGGGAAAGGACCAAAAGAAGTGACTGAGAATTACTTAAAATAATAGTTTAAAGACTATAGGTAGGGGCGGCTAGGTGGCACAGTAAGTAAGAGCACCAGCCCTGGAGTCTGGAGAACTGGGGATCGGTTCCAGCCTCAGTTACTCAAAACCCACGCAAAATAATAACTGGCCATGTAACCTGGAGCAAATTACTTAACCCCAATTGCTTTAAAAAAAAGACTACAGGTAGAAATCTAGAGAATTAAAAAATAAAACAAAAAAGTACTTATCTTGACCTTTGTTTCCTAAGAAATTTTAGGGAAATGTTAGACTTGATGATGGTGATATCAGTATATTTTCTTGAACATAATATTATTCCATTTTCATACTAGTCTTAATGAGAACAGAGGAGCCAACAGGTAGCTGCAATTGCTTTCCATGAGAAAAAAAAAGATCACACAGCATCCATGAAAACAGTTGTTTCCCTAGCAAGCCTAAAATGATTATATTTTCTTTGGGAACTAAACATCATTTTGAAACATGCTCTTCTATTTAGGTATTAAGTTTAAGAAGTGAACTTATTTGGCAGAAATAATACCAAATTAAAACCAAATGTTTATTTTAAATTGAATGTTGGCTCCAGGGCATTTAGGATTGTACAAAGTAATTTGGTTTCATTAAACATAAATATAGATTTAAATTTTATGGAGGTAATAGGCTCCTCCAAAGTGGAAGATGCATAAATGAAAAGAGGGAATTGTATGGAGGAGTTGGTTTTGTGGCCTTATTAGGTGTTCTAATCCAATTCTATTATACAATTAAAATTGTTTCAATACAATTATGAATTATTAAATTCTCCCACTTTCTGTTCTGTAGGAATTTGCCAAGTAGAGAAGTTATTGACCAATATCTTAGGGAGGGTAGAGAATATTCTTGGAAAACATATGGTTTTAAACAATGTTATACTTTTCAACACTTTTTTAATACTTTATTTTTCCATATATATATTTAAGCATTTTTTAACATTTAAAAAAATTGAGTTCCAAATTCTGATTCTTCCTCCACCTATCCTTTCCCCTGCAAATAAGAAGGCAAGCAATTTGATATAGGTTATAGTTTATATTACTCTTGTTGTGAGAGAAAACATAGACCAAAAACACTCCCAGAAAAATAAAGTAAAAAAAAAAGGATTTAATCTGCATTCTCAAGTTAATTCCTTGTCAGCATATGCATAGCATTTTTCATTATAATTCCTTCAGAATCATTTCTGAGAATAGCTAAATCATTGTACAATATTGTTATTACTGTGCACACTATTTTCCTGGTTCTGCTCACTTCACCTTGCATCAATTCATGTAAGTATTTACATGATTATCCTGATACTGATTTTTTATATCTAAATAGTATTCCATCACAATCATTTACCACAATTTATTCAGCTATTCTGTAATTGATGGACATAACCTCAATTTCTATTTTTTTTTGACCACCACAGAAAGAGGTGCTATAAATATTTTTGTACATATAGGTTCTTTTTCCTTTAAAAATCATTTTGGGAAATAGTCCCAGTAGTGGTATTATTAGGTCAAAGGGTATGTAGTTCTATAACCTTTTTAGCATAATTTCACATTGCTCTCTGAAATACTTGGGTCACTTCATGACTCCACTAATAGCACATTAGTTTCCCAATTTTCCTACATCAACACCAAAATTTGTCATCTTTCTTTCCTGTCATATTAGACAGTCTGATAGATGTAAAGTGATACCTCAGAGTGGTTTTAATTTATATTTTTATTCAACAGTTATTTAGAACATTTTTATATGACTATAGAGAGATTTGACTTTTTTGTCTGAAAAATGTTTATATCCTTTGACCATACTTCAATTGGGGAATGAATTATGGTTTTATAAATTTGACTGTCTATATATTTGAGAAATGAGGCCTTCTTACTTTAACTTCTCCCTTCCCCCAGTTTTCTTCATTCCTTCTAATCTTGGCTGCATTTGATTTGTTTGTACAAAACCTTTAGAATTTAATGTAAGCAAAATTATCCATTATACATCTTGGAAATCCTCTCTATTACTTTTTTATTTGGTAATTCTTATCTCATGCATACATTGTATTGGTAATCTACTCCATGTTCCCCTCATTTGCTTACAATATCACTCATTATAATTAAATCATAAACCCATTTAGATCTTATCTTGGTAAATATTGTGAGATGTTGATCTCTATCTAGTTTCTGTCAAACTGCTTTTTGTGATACTCATTTTTGAAACACTTGTTCCTCTTCTTCTGTTTCAAAATAGTTCTTTACCTTTCCAAATAGTTTAAAAACCTAAATGAGTATCCTGTTCTGGAGCTATTCAAGTTCTATAAAGTATGTTTTAATGATTCAGGGTCAGGGAACAATGAACATAATGCCCCCACAGATTCCACACATGAATGTATTATCTTTTAATGCTTGTTGGTATTTTTCTTAATGAAATTATAAGGCAGGAGTTTTTAAGCAGAGGTCATCAAACATTTAAAGGGTCCTTCAATAGATTTCTGGGGGTTCAGAAACTTGGATAAAAAATGCATCTCTATTTTCAATAACCTCTAATTGTAATTTATCTTTCCCTTCAGTTATTTAAAAACATTATGCTGAGTAGTCTCCTTAGTCATCACAAAATTGTCGAAGCATTCCATGCCACAAAAAGTTTAAGAATCAGCTTCTTACAGCAATAGATCTCATTTGATTTCTTGAGGTCCTTTGCAATTAATCATTGTTATAACTTGTTGCTATTATTTTATGAAAAATTTCAGGACTGAAATAACAGTAAATGCAAGAAGAAAATTTTATATATTATATTTTCTGTCAGGTCTGTGAGTTCATTCTTCTCATGGTTCTCCTAATATATGTTATTATCTATCATTTATGTACCTTCACATGAACACATCCACAAACACAGAAACATAAACACACACACACTCTCACCCATACAGCAAGATAAAACAAGATTAAATTGATATAGAACTCCAAGAATCCAGGTAAACATATTTTTGCAGTTTGTTGAGCCATTTTCATTGTGTCTCTTTGTTGGGGCTTGGAGGTGGAATATGAAGAAGCATAATGATCTCCTACATTTTCTTGCTTTGGTTAAAGTGCCACTGGTTGTAGTTCTCATTGGGCACAGTTGTAAAGTGGCCAAAAAAAATCTTCTGTCTATCTATAGTACTGAGATGCATGATCTATGCCTTCATATTCTTTTTAAAATGTGTTTACTTCTCCCAGATCCAACCAACTTTGACCTAGCTTGTGTCCCCAGCATATATTAGAGCTTACCCTTGTAAAACTGGTAATTGTTATGAATTTTGTTCTCTCCTCCCACCATGTGTGTGTGTGTCTATATATGAGGGCATATGGGCATATGAATACATATGTGAATGTGTGTATATATGTTTACAGGTATACATAGATAGAGGGCACAGCACCAATTTAATAGGAAGCGATGATACTTAAAAGGTGAAATTAAGAGGTGAGAGAGGAATATAATGAGAGGAGATGGGGAGAGACAGATTGGGGTAAACTATCTCATACAGAAGAGGCAAGGTAAAATGGTTATAATGGAGGGGAAGAATAGGAAGGCAAAAGGGAATGGATCAACCTTATCTCCATTGAATTTGGCTTTGGGAGGGAATGAAATACACACTAAATAGGGTATCTCACCCTCCAGGAGAATAGGGGGGAAAGGGGATGAGAGGGGGCATGATGGAAGGTAGGGCAGGCTGGGGTGGGGGGAGGGAAGTGGGAAACACCCACTTTTGAAAAGGGACAGATTCAAAGTAGAGAATAGAACAAGAAGGAGGTGGAATAGGAGGGAGGGAAATTTAGTCAGTGTTTTACAATATATCTACTATGTTATTGTTTTGCATTAGCCACACATGTACAACCTATACTGAACTACTTACCTTCCCATGAAGGGTGGGTGACAATGAAGGAAGGGAATGAAACTGGAATTCAGAGTCTTAAACTCAAATATTCAAATACATGTGTGTGTGTATACACTATTATTAATACTATTTTACATGTAATTGGGAAATAAGATATACAAGCTGAAAGGGGTATCGGAGAAAATATGGGAGAGAGCAGATTGGAGGAGGGGATATCCTGTGGGACAGATATTTTGGGGTGGTGGGTAGGGGAAAAACGGGGAGAAAATTTGCAACTCAAAATCTGGCAGAAACGAATAATGTAAATCATAAGTTAATAAAGCATTTGAAAATAAAAGATTAGAACAGACAACTGACTACTAAAAAGCAGAGCAGTTCTAGAACCATTTAGCACAAGAGCACACAGACCAGTAAGCATTAGTAATCAATGAGTATTCTATTTATAACTCAATGTATATAGATTCAGAACTTGAAGGGACTTCTAGTCCAACATATTATTATTAGAATATTATGAGGGGGCAGCCAGGTGGTGCAGTGAGTAAGAGCACCGGCCCCAGAGTCAGGAGACCTGGGATCAGTTCTGGCCTCAGATACTTGGCACCCACCTCCCCCCCCCCCAAAAAAAAAACGAAAAAAGAAAAAAAACTGTTCTTGTAACCTTAACCCTGATTGCTTTAAACAACAACAAAAAAATGACTATTATAGAATACAGATGCTTAATGATTTCAATGAGTATAATTCTTTTTGCAAGGTGTCAGTACTCATACATACCCGTGTATGTGTATTGTAAAGAAAATTTTTCTTCATTGTAGAATCTTTTATAAACCAATTAAAAGAATTTATTCTATGCTCAACATTTAACCTAATGAAGCTGTATCTCCAGTGTAACCCTGCAAATCACAATGTTCTCCAAATAATTTTTAATTTAAATTTTGCTTCTGTCTTAAAATCACTTTAAGTCATTTTGGTTATTAGAAATTACTGGGCTATCCATTTTCATAAGCAACTAATTTGGGAAGTAGGCAGGTAACTCAAGGATTAAAACATAATTTTAATATGAAGAGGCATCAAACTGATAAAAGTGAAAAATATATAAAAACTGACAATTAGAAAAGCACCACAATTTTGGAGCCATTTAGCATAAGGGCAGACAGCCCAGTAAGCCTTAGTAGACTGTGAATATTCTATTTATGCTTCAAAAGATATAGATTTAGAGTTTAAAGGGACCTCAGCTAGTCTGACCCCTTAGAATTATGGGGCCATAGAATTAGTGATGGAATTGAACATTGGAATATCTAATTCCACCACCAAAATTTACACTTCAGGACTCTAAGGTTAAGAAAGTTAGGGAACTTGTCTAAAGTCAACCAGATAGTAAATGACAGCTAGCCAAATTTTTAAAACTTCATTATCAAGACATTATTACTTGTCTAAGCTCATATAAGTACTAATTAGCAGATCTGGGACCAAAGCCCAGGTTCCTTACTTTGGATACAGTGCTCTTCCCACTTTGCTATGCAATTACTAACAATTAGCAGCAACATTGCTGGCTTAATCAAGAAAAAAAATTCAACATACTCTGTTTAATAAGATAGGGAACTGTGAATTAATTATTTAGAAAGATTCTTTCCAACATGTATTTCTCTTTAAGTTTTAGAAATTAAAAACATAAACCAATTTTCTAGAGAAATGCATTATTCAAATAAATTATTCCTAAATGATATCCAATAAATAAACTATATTCTAAATCCATGAGAAATAATGAGAAGAAAGTTGGGAAATAATTTCAAAGAGAAGAATAGAAAAAAAAAAGATTTGTCCACAAATGCAAATAGTTGTAGTGATCAGGGCTAACTACATGACTGTCGAATTAAATTATATTTCTCTAGGTCAGTGACTTTGTGTGGAGGCAAAATAATCTATTAATATGTTAATGTACATTCTTAAGGAATAATATCATGTAGATAATTTGTGGATCGTATTGAAATAATTTTGCATGCTGGAGACACAAAGCCTTTGACTTAGGAGATTTATCAAATATTTGGCACCCAGTATTAGTTAATATTCTAAAAAGGAATGCATGCTTTAAGGTTAAATTTGTTAAATCCAACTAAAGAAATAACATTTACACAGCAGTAAAATGAAAACAATTTCAATGAAGTGATGGAGTGCTAATACTTGTGGGGCTTGAGAGACTTTGAGTAGCAAAAGCCACCTGAGTTCACTTTGGGGGTGGAGATGAGAAATGGAATGTCAACTGTAAGCAATTACATCTAGATCTTCATTTGTCAAAAATGAAGACTATGAAATGCTGAGTAATGTGAACTTAATCTAGAAAGATAGGCTACACCTAAAATGAGATTTTAAATTGTTTAGAAAGCCAGATGGAATGGCACTTTTGTTTTTATTTTTTGTTTTATTTTTGTCCTAAAAAAAGCTAAGGGAAGCAAAATAAGATTTGGCGAAGGAATACTAAAAGCTAGATTTGTTCATTAGGAAATTTATCCTGCAAGATACTTTTTGTGAGAAAAGTTGAATGGTGTAGACTGACCAAATAGAATACCATTGCAACAGTCCATATGAAATTTTATGGGAAATCTATACTAGTGGATATATTGGTTGAGAGAAATAGAGAGGTTGAAAATGTGTGGTAGAGTTGGAATTGATAAGGCTTAGTGAAGCCAAGATGGCAGAACAAAAGCATGAATTTGCTTGAGCCCCACTCCAACTATCTTTAATACTTGTAAAAAAATGACTTTGAACAAATTTTAGAGCCACAGAACCCACAAAGTGACAGAAACAAATATCTCACTGAAGGTAGCCTGGCAGGCCAACAGGAAGGGAATATCAAACTGAGCCAGGAGCAGAGCACAGTTCCATGTGAGCCTTGCTAGCCCAGACTCCCAGCCCAGGCTAAAAAGTAAAGTCATTGCTGGAAAGGTGAGCAAACAGAGGAATCTCAATTAGACCATAGAATCCTGGTTTGGGGACAAAAAGGATCAAAACATGGAACCAGAAGAAGACAAAGAAATCAAAACTCCTGCAATAAAAGCTTCTAAGAAAAATATGAACTGGTTGCACGCCATAGAGGAGCTCAAAAAGGGTTTTGAAAATCAAGTAAGAGAAGTCAAGGAAAAAGTGGGAAAATAAATAAGAATTATGCAATAAAATCACAAAAAGTGAGGCAGCATCCTGATTGAAGAAAATAACACCTTAAAAATAGGCTAACTCAAATAACAAAAGAGGGCCAAAACAACCAATGAGGAGAAGAAGAAAAAGACAAATTGCTCAAATGGAAAAGGTATTTCCTAAACTCACTGAAGAGAATAATTCCTTCAAAATTAAAGTGGAGCAAATGGAAACAAATGACTTTATGAGAAATCAAGATACTATAAAACAAATCCAAACAAATGAAAAAAGAATACAAGGCAATGTGAAATACCTTCTTGGAAAAAAACACTGACCTGGACACCTATAAAATAGATTCAGGAGAGACAATTTAAAAATTATTGGACTAACTCAAGTCATGATAAAAAAAGGCCCTAGAAATCATCCTTCAAGAAATTCTCAAGGACAATTGCCCTGATGTTCTAGAACCAGTGGGAAAAGTAGAAATTGAAAGAATTAACCAATCACCTCTTGAAATAGATCCCCAAAAGAAAACTCCTAGTAATATTATAGCCAAATTACATAGTTCCCAGGTGAAGAAGAAAATATGACAAGAGATCAGGAAGAAACAATGTGAAAATTGTGGGTGAAAATATCAGGATAACACAAGATCTAGCAGCTTCTAACTTAAAGAATGGAAGGGCTTGGAATATGATACCCAGGAGGTCAAGGGAGCTAGCATTAAAACCAAGAAACATCTACCCAGCAAAACTGATTATAATATTTCAGGGTAAAATATAGACATTCCATGAAATAGAAGAGTTTCAAGCATTCTTGATGAAAAAATCAGAGCTGAACAGAAAATTTAACTTTCAAATACAAGAAGCAGGAATAGCAAGAGAAGGTAAACAGGAAAAAAGAAATCATAAGGAACTTGTTAAAGTTGAACTATTTTCACTGCTACATAGAGAAATGATAATTGTAACTCATGAGACTTTTCTCAGTATGAGGATAGTTGATGGGAATATATGTGTGTATGTTTGTATACATACATGTATGCATATATATGCACACATACATATGTGCATGCCTGTAAATGTATGTATATGAAGGTACATGTGTACATAAATATATGTGTGAGTGTGTGTATGCCTGTGTATATTTATACAGAGGACACAGTATCAGTTGAATATGAAAGGATGATATCTAAAAAATAAAATTAAGAGGTGAGAGAGGAATATATTGGGAGAAGGAGAAAGGGGGAGATAGAATAGGCTAAATTATCTTACATAAAAGAGTGAGCAAAAAATGTTACAATGGAGGGGAAGAGCAGGAAGGTGAAAGGAAATACATAAGCCTTACTCTCATTGAATTTGGCTTAAGGAGGGAGTAAAATACACACTCAATTGGGAATCTTATCCTACAGGAAAGTAGGGGAGAGGGAGATAAGAGGGGAGATGACAGAAGGGAGGACAGATTGGGGGAGAGGGCAGTTAGAAGAAAATACTTTTGAAAAGGGAAAGGGTCAAAGTAGAAAATTGAATAAGTGGGGGGCAGGATGGGATGGAGGGAAATATAGTTAGTCTTTCACAATATAACTACTTGAGTTATGTTTTGCATAACTAAACATGTCCAACCAATATTGAATTGCATGTCCTCCCATTGGGGGTTGGTGAAGAGGGAAGAAGGGAAAGAATCTGGGAATCAATTTTTTTTAAGTAATTGGGGTTAAGAAACTTGCTCAAGGTTACATGGCCAGTTATTTCTCGGTATGGTGCTAAGTATCCAAACCCGGTATTCAATACCCATATCATCCCGACACTGGGGCCGGTGCTCTTACTTGCTGAGTCACCTGGCCACCCCAAGGGAATTAAAGTTTAAAAAATAAATGTTAAAAACTTGTTTTTTACATGAAACTGAGAAATACGATATGCAGGTACTGGGATATAGAAATCCATCTTGCCCTATTAGATATTTGGGGGGAGTGATGGGAAAGGCTATAAGAGAGAAGAGATTGTGGTAAGGTGAATTCAGTAGGCTCAATATCTTGGGGTGGGTTATAGAGGAAAGCGGGGAGGAAATTTTAACTCAATATCTTGTGGAAATGAATGTTGAAAACAAAAAAAATAGAATTGATAAGGCTTGGCAACTAATGAGATTAGGCTAGGGTGAAGGATGTAGAAGGTACAGAGATGAATATGAGATTTTGAATATTAATAAATTTAAAGAGCTGTTATGTGTCTATGTATGCATGCATAGGTATATATGTGCCCACATAGACATATGCACATGTCTATGTAAATATGTCCATTCATATATATGTATACTGATATATGTGCATGAATGTGCATACATGAATGTGTGAGATTATATATGAGTTTGTGTTTGTACACACATGTGTATATAGCCATGTGTATATATGCATATTCATATATATGTACATATTATGTGTGTATGTATATGTGTATATAGATGCATACACATCTATATGCATATATACATACACACATATATGTGGAACTAGAGGCAAAGAAAATTGATGAATTCTTTTTCAGAATTATTTAGTTGGCGATGCCTTTGCAACATCTAAGCAAAGATGTATAAAAGGTCAAAGTAAGATGAGGATTCAAGAGATAGGTTAGTTTTGTAAATAACTTGCATAAGTTCATAATTCATATTTATGCTAAATTTTAAAGTATGCAAATAACTTCATAAAATGATCTCATTTAATTTTTGTCATCTCTATTGGGTTAGCAGATAGGAGGAAATGAGATAAAAATATGGAACGAATAGAATAGAGCTAAGAGCATTGTAGGACTAACACAGATTTATGGGTTTGGAGATGGAAGAGGTACCAGGACTAATCAGGCAGCTAGGAAAACAAGAATGGGAAAGGAATACCAGAGATAGTGGAGATGTTTAATGATTTCAGTGCATATGATTCCTTAACAGTTGATCATAAGTAGAATATATCAGTTTTCTCTTCATTATATAATTATACAAATCAAATTTTAAAATATCAATATTTAACCTGATGAGACTATATTCCCAATGTAAGCCTACAAATCATTTTCCCATATAATTGCCATTTAAATTTAGTGGCTTAAATCTTTCAATGTAGAAATGTTGCCATTCATATGTTTCAGCATTTAATTTAGTCTTAATCTTCCCCTAACAAAGAAAAGTACCTCCTTGAAATAAGGGATTAATGTCAGGACTGTCATAGAGGGTAATTTTAGGGTTTGAATTCATAGTTAAATAAGGGATCTTAAAATTTATCTAGCCCAAATCACTTAGGGTAATAAAGATAAATCCAAGACACATTTCAGGTTACTTGTCCAGGGCCACACAGATAGCAAGAAACAAAGCTGAGATCTTTACTCAGTCCCTTTGAGTTTAAATGAAGTACTTTTTTTTTCCTATTCAGATACATAATTGAACAGAATACCATTAAGTCCTTTCAAACTCAGGGATCCATTACCATATCACATTTTATTTTTTTTAATTATTACTTCCTAAGAAATTCCTTCTTTCCTTTATCCATCCATTAAAACTATTATGATAACCTATTTAAATACACTTCATATACATATATGGAATTTATATGTATGTGTATGCTTTCATGTATATATTATAAAGGGATATATATTTATAAATATATATCTTTACTTATTCCAAAGTTTTATGTTTGGTTATTATTTTTTATTTTTTTACTATTACTTTCCAATGCAAAATAACCTTCAAACTTTCTTAGAGGACAAAAATTCATCATCATTTACTTTTAGTCTAAAAGCTTCAATGAACTATTAAATCTTAATTAAAACTGCACAAAATAAAACTACATATAAAATAACATGTATTTTGACAATATAATACAAAATTAATCTATTATGAATTCTCAGGGCATTCCTGTTTATAGTCAAGTTGATGCACATCCACACATATGTGCATACATACACATTTTGTCCCGTGGGGAATTTAACAATATATAACCTAAGATTAAATTCAGCCTATAAGTCTTGATAAGTGTCTAAAAATAAAGCACATAATCAAACAATTATACTTTACCGTTGAATTTAATGCTATAATTTTTAGCAAAATAGGAATAAAGGTACAAGGCTATCAAAATAACAACTACTTTGTTTTCTAATGTCATCACAAACTTTGTAAACATATACAAAAGAACAATCAAATCAAAAATTTTTCTTGTTTCTTAACGTTTTAAAATTTCTATTATATGAGTTGCTTCATCTAATAATTCACGTTTCTTAAGTGAATTCAACAATAAGTACATGATTAAAAAAAAACTGTTCCTAGGTTTTCACCTCTTATTGCAATTTCTTCATGAGATTTGCTCTCTCAAGTAGCTATGCAGAGAATCCAGTAGATGTGAAGGACCATTAAGTGGTTATATTATTTATATTTCTTATAAAAATGCTTAAAGATTAATTTCAGGAAATTATAAGTATCTCCATATTTGTTCAATCATCTAATAGTATTAGAACCCTAGATAACCACAATTATCCACATGACAAAATATGCAGGATTGCAAGAGCATTACACACATACACACATACACACATATACACATATACACATATTTTACTCTGATAAAATTCTATTCACTTCCTTAACTTCTATCTTGTTTATTTTGTGGTTAGATTGACCTGGATCTGAGAGTGGGAGAAAGAGGTTTTCTATTAGGATAGTTTTGCTATCTATTTCTTCCTATAACTCCTTTAATTTCTCCTCTAAGAATTTGTATGTAAAACCAAATGGTGCATATATGTTTAGTAATGATATTACTTCATTTTGTATTCCATCTTTTAAAAAAATGTTATTTCCTTTCTTATATCTTTTTGTTAATGTGTTTTCTTTTGCTTTTTCTAAGATTAGAATTGCTACCCATGCTTTTTAAAATTTTAACTGAAGCATAATATATTTTAGTCCAGTCTTTTACTCTGTGTGTATCTCTCTCATTCAAATGTGTTTCCTGTAAACAATATGTTGTAGGATTATGGTTTTAAATCCATTCTACTATCCACTTATGTTTTATGGGAGAGTTCATTCCATTAACATTCAATGTAATGATTACTATCTGTGTCTTTCTCTCCATCCTAAATTCACCCATTTATGCTCTTCTCTCTCCTTTTTCTCTCTCCTTCCTCACTAGAGCTGTGGTTTCACCTACTGACTCCCTCAATCTGCCTTACCTTCTATCAGCCCCTCCTTTTTCTTTCCTTTTCCCCCATTACTTCTCTCCCTTCTATCAATCCCCTCCCTTTTCTTCCCCTTTTCCCTTGCTACTTCTTCCCTCCCTTTTATCTACACCCTCTCTTCTCTCTACCCTTTCTGTTTTCCCCTTCTACTTCCTATTGAGTATATTAGATTTCTATACCTCTAAAAGTTATTCCTTCTTTCACTTGAATACAATGACAGTAGGATTCTATCAATACTCATCTCCCTACTTTCTTTCCCTACACTGTAATAGGTCTTACACCTCCTCTTGTGATTGTAATTTAACATTTTCTACCTCCTCCTATGCTCTTCTCCCAGTACAGTACCTTTTCCACACTTAATTCAATTTTTATCACCACATCAAAGTCAACATATAATTATGCCCTCTGTCTATGTACATCCCTTCTAATAGTCATAAAAAAGATACAGTTCTTAGGAGTTACAAGCTTCATCATCCAATGTAGGGATTTAAACAGTTTGCCCGCATTGAACAACATGCTTTTCTTTTTTCTTTACCTTTTTATCCCTCTCTTGAGTCTTGCATTTGAAGATCAAATTTTCTATTGAGCTCTGGTCTTTTCATCAGGAAGGCTTGCAAGTCCCCTGTTTCATTGAATTCTACCTCCTCCACTGAAAGATTCTTCTCAATTTTTCTGGGTAGTTAATCCTGAATTGTAATCCAGCTCCTTTGTCTTAAAGAATATCATATTCTAAATCCTCTGGTCTTTTAGTTTCAAAGTTGTAAGATCCTGCATATTCCTCACTGTGGTTCCATGATGTTTAATATAAATTGTTTCTTTCTGGCTCCTTGCAGTATTTTCTCCTTGATGTGATAATTATGGAATTTGGCTACAATATTCCTTGGCATTTTAAATTTGGGATCTTTTTCAGTAAGTAATTAGTGAATTCTTTTAATGACTATTTTACCCTTTGGTTCTCAGACCTTAGGGAATGATGATTTCTTAAAAGATGCTGTCCATGCTTAATAAATCTTTTTTTTTCATTAATTAATTCATAAATCCTTCATAGAGGACCTACCCTATGTGCTTGAAGCCTTTTTCTTATTTTAAACAATACCAATGTACCATTTGGGCTATCCATAGGCCATTTAACCATTATCATTAGTGACTGGTCCACTCATTTTTTAACCCTTCATATTTAATTTCTTATATGATAAAATGACATATTCTACAATTAACTGTACTTTTTGTGTTTTATTTATATTTAAGATATCAATATACACTTATTTCAGTTTCTCTTGTATTGTACAAATATCTTGATCATTGGAAAGAGATTATATATTGATAAAATTAAAAGCTACCTAAAATTATAGGTGATACTCAAAAAGATCTGATTATTAATACTTCATGCCTTTTCTGAAGTTTTGCTGTCCTCAAAACCACAGCCAAAAGTTGATACACCTAAAACTGAGAGCTTTTAAATAAACATGCATTTTTGTCTGCTTGACAGTATTTTTTTACATGTGATTTCATCTGTATTAGAAGTACCCTTTGACAAAATGTCCTTCACCACTTCAAATCAGAAACTTGCAACCAACATGTAAGGGCCTTATGACTTAAGACGCTGAGATATTAAATGACTTTCCCTGGGTCACACAATTAATATGCTAGAAACAGAGCATGAAACGAGGTCGTCATGATTCTGAAGCCAGTTTTCTATTTGCTGAACCAGGGTTGGGAATCTGCAGACTTGAAGCCACATGTGGGGTTCTAGGTCCTTGAGTGTGGCCTATGACTGAGTCTAAGTTTTACAGAGCAAATCCTTTTGTTAAGGGGATTTGTTCTTTGAAGTTCAGATTCAGTCAAAGAGCTACACTTGAAGACCTACAAGAGCCATAGGTTCCCTACTCCTGTGCTAAATCATATTACCTCTTTCTCCATGTAAGTTGCACAAAGCACTTTAAAAGGAAGAAAACATTAAGAACTTGACATTCCTCCCTTTTGAACCAGGGTCACTATTATAGTGTTCTGTGTGATGAAGAAATTTATTATACTCTTGCCCTAGGTCCATTAGAGTCTGTTGATAAATAAACTTCATGATAATGAAAGGTGATGAAAGATATATTGCTGTCTCTAGTAATAGACACAAAGAAATTTGATCCTGTTTCCTCCTTTCACCAGAAATACATAATTTTCATTATAATCATAATCAACATTATACATCATCATTATTAAAATTCTGTGACATTTTAAGATTTGCAAAGCTTTTTTTCTCCAAGGAACCCTATGAATTAAGTAAAACTAACATTATTTCCTCCATTTTGTAGAAATAGAACTTCAGCTTCATAGTTTTCTTTAGTGACTTTCCTTTTACCATATAGTTATTATAATTGAGTCATTCTAATCAGGCAAAAACTTTAAATTCTTCAAATATAATTTGCACTGTAGTAAAATTTGGCATAATCCTTCCACAGTGTTTTGTAAAAACCTGTACAATGCAGCATTTTCTTTGTATTTGTTAGCTGACAATAGGCAGCCAGTATTAACTGGATCACTTAATGGGGAAGGGAGGAATAGTGTATTTATACATAAATAGAAAGCTTATGAGAGAAAATCAGTATTGGGTAATGGTAAGGACATGTGACTAGAAGGAAGGAGACCTATGTTACAATATTTGCTCTGTCGGTAGTCAAATGTGACCTTGGTCAAGTCACTTAACCTCCCAAGAACTCAGTTTTCTCATGTTAAAGAAATGATATTAGATGGTCCATGAAGTGTTTTCAATTGAGATTTTTGGTGTTCTAATTTTCACTCTTCTTTGAGTTAAAGTATGGCCTCAGACACTTAATAGCTATGTGGCCCTGGCCAAGTGACTTAATCTCTGTGTACCTCAGTTTTCTCAAGTATAAAATAAATATAAAATAGCATCTACCTCCCAGTGTTGTGAGGTTTAAATGAGGTGTTATTTGTCAAAGAAATTAGTATAGTGCCTTACACATAGGTGCTATATATGTTTTTTTTTTCTCTCCTTTTCCTCTCTCTACATCCCTTTCTTTCTGAACAATCAGGTGTCAAATAAGAGTTTCATAAATGCACCAGATGGAGCACAATGTATAGAAAGATTGTTCCCAATATTATTACATAATTATTCCAAGCTTTTGTCATTACACAAAATAAACACAAAACATCATTAAGGAAATGGAACATCCATTTACTAGACTGGAATTTATACATATACACACATGTGTGCATGTGTGTGTGAATGTGTATTTGTATAATATTGTCTTTTCCTTTATAACTTTACTTGGAAACTACCACCTTTAGTGAAAGTCATAGAAAATCAGTAGTTGAAAAGTAGCAAGATACACCTTAATTCATTCGGTAAGTTGGACATCTTGAAGACGAAACTTGTTTGACTGAGGACTATGAAGGGTAACATCTTTAAAAGACTTTGATTGATTGACTAAACCCTGCTTCTAAAAAAATGTACTTATTAAAACAAAAAAAAGCATAATTCTAGTAACATGTAGACTTAGGAAAACCATCCCATACCTACTACTGCTACTTTGCTGCATTCTCCTCCTTCACCCCCATCTCACATGATGAAGGAGCCTTACTCATTACCAAGAGAATTAAACTCTCTTCTTGGTCAAGTGATCCCATTACATCCAATTACCATCCACAAAGTGTTCTATTTGTCCTTCCACTTTATCACTTATTTAAAACTTCTCCCTTTCTAATGGCTCCTTTCCTGCTAGCTAAAACCATGCCCTCTACTGGCAAAAAAAATCACCCTCATATGATCCTTTTCTACTAGCTATCCTGCTAGTCCTCTTCTGCCTTTTGTGGCTAAATTCTTAAAAAAATACAATCTACAGTAGCTGCCTCCAAGTTCTCTCCTCTCACTCTCTTCTTAATAGCTTGTGGAATGGCTCCTGACCTCATTATTCCACTGAAGCTGTCTTTTCCAAAGTTAGTAATAAAATCTTAATTGTTGAATTCAATGACCTTTTCCCAATCCTCATTCTCCCTGAACTCTGTGCAGCTTTTGAAACTGTTGTTCACTCTCTCCCCTTAAGTGCTTTCTTCTCTCTAGTTTTTCATGATGCTACTTTCTCCTGGTGTTCCTCCTACTATCTAATAACTTCTAATCTTATTCCTTTGCTGAATCCTCCTCCATATATACCCTCTAACATAAGTGTCTCTGAGGTTTTTATCCTGGATTCTCCTTTCATTTCCTTCTATAAGCACTTCATTTGGTGATCTTATTGTCTCCTGTGGATTTAATTTCCATCTCTATGTTGATTCTCAAATCTACTTTTCCTGTCTCAGCATATCTGCTGACCTCTAATCTCACATCTCCAACTGCCTTTTAAATATTTTGAACTAGATGTCTAGTAAATATTTTAAACTCAATATTGAACTCATCTTTACTCCTACACCCTCCTTTTACTAAAGAGAAAAATACCATTTTCTTAGTCCCTGACTCAGGCTCACAATCTGGGAGTAATGCTAGATTCCTCACTATTTCTCACCTCACATATCTAAGCTATTGCTGAGGCTTTTTGATTTCACTTTTAAAATATCTCTAAGACACACCCCCTTCCCTTTTTTAGATACCGATACCACTCTGGTTCAGGATCTCATCACCTCATTTCTGTGTTATTGCAATAATCTTCTGGTGGGTTTGCCTACCTCAACATTTGCCCCCATTCCAACACATTCTCCATTTAACCACTAAAGTGATTTTCTTAATGCAGGTTAAAATGTGTCATGGTCCTACTCAAAAATTCTAGTGGTTTCCTATTGCCTCCAGGAGCAAATGCAAAATGCTCTGACATTTAAACCCCTTAATTACTTTGCATCCTCCTTAACTTTATAGTCTCCTTAGGCCATACTATTCTTTGTTCCAATGTCTCTGGCTATTCCACAAACATCCATCTCTCTGCTTTAGGTATTCTCTTTTGGCATCTTCTGTACCTGGAATTCATTCTCTTCCTCTTCCCCTCTGACTACTGATCTGCCTGTTTTCCTTTAATACCCTAATAAAAAGACTACTTTCTTCAGGAAGTTATTCCCAAATCCTTTTATTTCTGTATGTTTTTCTTTCTTAGTTATTTTGGGTTTTTCCTACATATAGCTTGCTTTTATATACTTGTTTGTCTGTTATCTCTCTCATTAGATTGTAAAATCCCTGAAAGCAGGAACTGTTTTTCGCCCCCTCCCCCACCTTTTTTTTGATATCCCAAGTTCTTAACACAATAATACCTTGCACATAGTAGGTACTTACTATTTATTGGTTTTGGAAAGTTTGTAGAAAAGTCTCATGAATAATAATAACAATAGCATTTCCACAGTGATTTAAGATCTTCAAAATGCTCAGAATTCTATCTCATTTGATCCTTACAACCTTGTAAGATAGGTTCTATTATCTCCATTTTACATATGAGGAACTTGAAGCTAGAAAAGGTTAAGTGACTTGCACATGCAGAGTCACAAAGCCAGTAAGTGGCTGAGGAGGATTCAAAGTTGTGTCTTCCTAAACCTAGGTCCAGTGCTTTATCCATTGTATCACTTAACTGCCTATTTATTTTTAACCATGTTATATCTCCCTTCCTAGATAATGTAAGTGATATGGCATATTCTACAGTAGCCTGGAATAGAAGTCAGAAGATTTTCATTCAGTTCCTTTCAGCATATTATTTGTTACTTCTTAACATTGTGACTTCAGGCAAATCATTTAGTCTTTTTCTAAATTTAGTTAACGTCCATAAAATGAGAATAATAGCACCGTCTCTCTGTTCCACATGGACCATAATTTGAATTTTTTGAGGGTGATTATAATGTCCTTTTTAGAAATAGTTCCTTTGTTGTTATTTCCAGTTTTTATAGCAAAATATAAGGTGTGGTTATTAAGTACCTTAAAGCCAAGGCCTATTTATTTTTTCTATTCCTCAAATAACACAGGACTTTTCAATTGTTCAAGACCTTAAACATGTTGACTGAAATAAATGAAGTTATTACTCTTTCAGAGAATACTTTATGCTGAGCTTCATGTAGCAACAGTCACAATTATCTGAGGTTGGAGCAACACCAAAGATCCAGAGGGAGTTAGATATTTTTTGGTATGTAGAAGAGAAATTTGAAATCTGGAACTTGGAATCAGTGAAAGCAAAACCTTCTATACATTACTATTTCATGTATATTTTCAAGAACATGATCTATTCAAGGGAATTTAAGTCTGTTCTGTGGGTCATGGAAAATTTTGGCAGTCTGATGATGGCTCTGGACCAGAATGATATTTTTAATTCAAGAAATAAAAAAAAAAAACTACATATGAATATAAAGGGAACCAATTATATCCAAGTACAGTTTTTAATCTCTTTTTTAAGATTATGCAGGTTTCAGGTTAAGTATATATGATCTATTGCCCATCTGAAAAAGAGAGGTAGGCATAAAAACTAGACCTATGATTTCATATACAGACAGCATAGGACACTCACAGTTGAGGAAAAAAAATCACTGCAAGTTAGTCTTAGAATTAGAGGACTAAAAATTTAATTTATGTACTCAGGCTTACATATCTAGGATTTGTCAGGGGTGGGAATTGAACTTAATTTTCCCTTAACTAAATCACATTACTGGTATTGGAAAAGAACAGTCAAAGATTTGATCTTCAAATGTATTTAATGTTGGTATATGAACACCATTAGTTAAAAGATAATATTCTTATGTCATATCCTATGATAGATTGGAGGCCATATTACTTAAAAGAATAAAATCTGAAGGAAAGGGAAAGAATAAGTGATGATATTTCTTTTGGGTATATACTTATTTCCTTCTGTAAGGAAATGCGGTTAGGAAATGTTCTTTTAGGAAATACAACTTTTTTTGATTATGCATGTGTTTGTATATGTTTTCTATCTTTCTATAAAGAAAGATGTCTCATGTTTTCAATATCCAAATTAAATTGCAATAATTAATCTTGCCCTTTGGACAAAATGAAATAACATTTTTGATAATTTAGAGGTTTGATAAGTTAGCAAATTTCAAAGATCTACAATAATGTATTCTTTCACTGGGCTTTTAGCAATCTGTTCAACTTAAATAATATTCTAAAAAGCTGAAAATATAGAGAAAATGGCTACTATTACATTAAAAATGCCTACAAATAATTCTTGTTCACAACCACTAGTTCTATTCCTAAACTCACCCATCCATTTACTCAACAAATGTTTATTCAGGGCCTACTGGCTTTACTGTTATATCTTAGACCGCAATAATAACTGTTATCTGATTCCTTGACTCATTTTATTATTAATCTTGTTCAAATTGTTCATCATACTCATCATTAATAAAAATGAGAAATAACAAATTGAAAATTAATAACATTTTCCACCATTATTCTGATTTTCACAACAAGCAGGATTTTAAAGAAAATTTTGGCATGGAGCAGTACTATTAAGTCACCTTGCTTAAATATTAAATAGAAATCAATCTTTGATGTACAAAACTTTTAAAAATTTTTTTTAGTTTAAGTTTTCAATAAAAATACATGGACACAATTAAGTTTCTTTTTGAAATTTGATTTGGATTTCATAGTGTGATGGATTAACTTTTGCATTTGACTCAATTCAGAAACATGGATTCTATCCTAAGTTCTGGTACAAAATAGTCTTATGATCCTGTGTAAGTCAACAAAACACTTTGTGACAATTTTCTCATCTGCAATAAGGATAATATTTAATTACCTACTTGACAGGATTTTATGAGTAAACATTTTATAAACTAAACTCTGTTCATGGATATGAACTATTATTTTTATTATACTTTTACATACGACTTTTTAAAAAAAATTTTTCTTTAAATTTTTTTTAAGCAATTGGGGTTAAGTAACTTGCTGAAGGTTACACGGCCAGTTATTTCTGGGTGTGGTGCTAAGTATCAGAGCCCAGATTCAATCCCAGGTCATCCTGACTCTGGGGCCAGTGCTCTTACTCACTGAGCCACCTGGCCAACCCTTATATATGACTTTTTATTTGAACTCTGTCTTGCTCTGTTTTTTTAACTTCCATTTACATTACACATTGACTTTGCTTATTTCCTTAAAGATTTCTTGCTGATCTTATTGTTTTTGGGTATTTTTTACATGTTTTCAGTATTATAAATACATTATCATCATCATATTTTTGCTGCCATCTTCTGTCCATATTTTTTTCTTGTTTGAGCACTTTGCCCTTTGAATTAATTATTCACACTAATGCACAAGTTATTTTTTTTTCTGTCATCCTGTTTCTCTAGAGAATGGGCAGAGACAGGGTAGGGACAATGTAAATTATTTATAATGATTATTTCCCTTTCTGTGTTATATTTTTATTTAACACCCCCCCCATTTAAAATTTTTGTACATGAAGTTTGCCTGTTAGATTAAAAAAATTGAATATTTCTTTACATATTTGAATTCATTATAAAAATTTTCCCTTTAATGTACTTTTACCAATCAATTTATTTTGAAGGTTTCTTTATATAACATTAAATTTGTTGTTCATAAACTATATAAAGTAAGACTCTTAGTGGATACTTTATTGTAAAGTTTGGAACTAAATAAAAAATTGCTGAACTACTTATAAGATAATGTAGGATGAAAATGGAACTCTATGGTTCTCCATGTATACAGGTCTGTCCTTGTGAACATACTGTATGAATTTTCCGAAGAAGAACTGTACCATTCCATTGTGTGGGAATTTATATTGCTTGTCTATTTAATTTGAATTGGGAAGAACACAATGGGAAGAGAAGATTTAGTGTTGAGAGGCTATGTTAGGTTTGTGGGGCATTTTCTGAATATAGATCATAAACACATCTTTGAGGTATGAAAGTTTTTATTGGGGCTCAGAAACATGATCATGAGATTACATAAAGAGTATATCATATGCACATGAGAAACAGTTCTATGGCAGCCAAGTTGCTACAGGGAAGAGCTGGTGAGAGTGCAGATAAGATCTTATACTTTTTGCAATATTTATTATTGCTATCAGTATTCAACCCTGATGTTCTTGGCAGTGATTGTTCTCTATACAATTGTGTCTACTATATGAAATGAGATAATATTTGCAAAATGCCTAGTACAGCAGCTAGTTCATAATAGTTACTAAACAATTCCCTTGCTCCCCTAATAATATCAATGCCAGATCAGTAATTCTTTCCAACATATGTATCTAGTATATTATTTGGCATTGCTTCTGACTTTTGTAGCATTTTAAGCTTTATTTTGAGAAGTAGGATGGTATGAAGAATAAAGTCAAGAATATGTTTTGATATGCTTTTGATCTTAGTAAAAAATGTCCATCCTATTCATGATTTCTGTATTCTAGGTGGTTAGGTGTCTATATGTTCATTTGAGTATTTTTGTATAGTGCATTTTAAGAGGTCATTTACTATTTTGACCTGAATAAACAACAACAAAAAAAATTAGTCTTATTCACTATTGTTTTTAAATTACTTAAATTAATCATAGTTGTAGAAAACTTTTCTAGTTGATAGAAAGCTTCATGTATTTTTGTAGAAGGTATATATATGTCAGAATCCCTGTCATGGTTTTTATTCTTAACCTCTTTGATGAGACAATATGATTTAATAAAAAGAAAGTTGATCTGATAGGAAGATGGCTTTAAATTCTGATACTTAATTCTATTAACATGTAATCCCTAAGTTCCCCAGGCAATTTTAGAGAACTATAAATTACAGGTGAATTGCAGTAGAAATTTCTTGTTCTGGAGTAATCACAGTTCAAACAAAAAAGAAACACTCCAATTCACTAAAAACAATTGCAAGAAATAAATTAAAGTGAATAGGTGTAAAATTTGGAGTAAGAATTTAGGCAGAAGTCACTCTTTTTTTTATTTCACATTTCCTGGAATTCAGGCAATTCTTTACATCCCATCTAATAAGACACAGATTAATTGTGATCTGCATAAATGGGGGAATTTTCCACACTGAGAGCTCCTCACCTTGAAAACTACCACAGATCCTTTTTGCCTTTGCATAAAAATTTAATGAGAATGATTGAAACTGCTTACCCATAAGCACTAGGAACAGTGTGACCTTTGCTGCTTGGAACCCTGTAAGATTTTAAAAAGAAAAAAATATCTAAGGTTCAGCATGCAGTGTAATTTATGAGAGATTTTGTTCAGCATCGACCAGTGCACCAATGCATGGAACATCTTCTGCTTTATTACATCCAGTTTAGTGAAAAATTTGGTTTGCCATGGCAACTAAGTATCTTTTGGGACAGAAGCTGAGATAAAGAACACCTATTGAAAGAAATACAAACAGAGTAATACATCATGCCAATCTGTAGATTCCTCAGTGTGAAGAATGTATTGATGTATCTATGTAGATAGATAGATAGATAGATAGATAGATAGATAGATAGATAGATAGATAGATAGATACCCATTTCACCGGAGTTTCAGTGTTTATTCATTAGTTTTGGGTCTTCCAGGAAACAAATGAACAAAAAAAATATTTCCTGTGAGATCATGTACTGATTTTCTAGTTTTATAAAATACTTCTATTCAATAAAATATATCCTCAGATCAAAGTATTAGAACTCACCTCATGAACACACATAAACAAATAAAAAAATGACCCTTCATTAAAATATATGAAACTTAAGGTGGAATTTGAAAAAACACATAAAACAAATAAAATAGATAAAATCCATTAAAATAGATGAAATTTAAGATGGAATTTGAAAAAATAAGATTTCAATAAGTGCTAAAGAAATGAGAATGAATTACGAGTAAGGCATACATGGGTAGGGCTTTAACCAGCTCTTTGAAGTAGAGTATTTTAACCTGGAGAAAATAAAATTTAAAGGGAGAATAGTAGCTGTATTTATTTGTTTGTTTATTTTTCATTCAGGTTTTCATTTATTTATTGTATTGATCTTTTATTTTAATATTATTTATCTTTTTTCTAATTACATTTTCCTAATTCCAAGAGAATTTTGAGCATTAATTTTTACAGGATTTTGATTTCCATATTTTCTTCCTTCCATTCTCTGCCACCTTTCTAGAGTCGTAGTCAATTTGGTATACATTATACATATGTTTTCATGTAATATATATGTCCTTATTAGTCACAGTTGTGAAACAAGAAAGAGATCAAAAAGGAAAACACACAAAAAAGAATAAAGTAAGTGAAAAAATTATGCTTCTTTCTTCATTCAGATTCCATCAGTTCTTTATCTGGATGTGGATAGCATTTTCCTTTGAGAGTCCTTTTTACTTGTCTTGACTCATGGTGTTGCTAAGAAGAGCTGAGTCATTCAGTGTTGGTCATCACAAAAGGTTGTTTTACAATATTTTCCTGGTCATTTCACATTGAACCAATTTGTCCAAGTCTTTCCAGGTTTTTCTGAAATGATTGAAATTACTGAACAGCAATAAATATATAGCATTTTATTTTTAGCTAATATTTGTAATGGTTTGTGTGTGTGTGTGTGTGTTGAGGAATATTTAAATTATTCTTAGCGCACTTCCTCCAAACACAGGAATACATTTGATGGTATGAATATAAGTAGCAACAACAACAATAACTGACTTTTACACATCTCTAAGCTTTACAAAGTATTTTAAAGTTTTCTATTTTGAGTATAATTCATCACCTTTTGTAGTAAGAGTTGTATAATCAAAACTGGATCTACTTAGTGTAACACACATATTTAATTCAAAAATATTAGAAAACATGAAAAGGAATATATAATTTTATGTCAGTTTAAAAATATTCTAGTACAAACCAAGATATACACATTTATGTACATACATGCCGCATATATAAGAATTCATTACAGTTTTATCACCATTCTGTAAAACATTCTATATGTTCACTTACCCTTTACTTGGTAATCTATGAGATCATGAGTGTGTATGGATATTTATAATAGCTTGATACCTTATAGTGAGAGCATCAGTGGTAGATTAGGTAGTGAACAAGAATATGGAATTAAATTAGGACCTTTGTATTTATTTGTATGTCCATTTAGCAAGTGTTTTGTATATTCAACAGTGCAAATCAACATGTTATTTAAAAGATGTTGATATTTGCTTTTGTGACTTACTTCTTTCAACTCCCTTTCTTTTGATTGCGTGTTCCAAAATAATATCTTTAAATGCCTCCTTCAAATTCTTGTGACTTGCATTTGAATATAAGAAAGTACTGACATCTGTTTTTACCACAGTTACACACACACACACACACACACATATATATATGTTTATATTGATGCATTTTCAGAAAAAAAAAGTAATCTGTTGAATACCTGCTATGTCAGAAACTTGTTTCACGTTGTATGTAATTTTTCTTCTCTCTTATGTCTTCACTCATACTGTTTTCTATACTTGGAATGCTTTTTCTCTTTTGTCTATTGAATCTCTATTTGCTTTTAGGTTCACATTCAAACCTACCTTCTTTTGAAGACATTCCATTATTCTTTTTTTTTAAAGCAATTGGGGTTAAATAACTTGCTCAAGGTTTCATGGCCAGTTATTTCTGGGTGAGTGCTAAGTGTCTGAGCCTGGATTCAATCCCAGGTCATCCCGAATCTTGGACCAGTACTCTTACTCGCTGTGCTACCTGGCCGCCCCACCATTATTGTTAATACTTGCTATTTTTGGCCTGGAGAGTAGTTCAGCAAGTAGACCATGGCATTTGGAATCATGGAGACATTAATTTGGACAAGTTGCTTAACCTCTCTGAGTCTCATATATATCATAGGAACAATAATACCAGGAGTACTTAACTCACAGAATTATTAAGATGCTGAACAGAGAGAATGGATGGAAAAGCAGTTAATAAAGTAATGGATTAGAGAATTAAAATGCCTTTCTTTTTTCAGATTACCTTGCAACTAGTGTATGTATTTCTACTTACATGGTTATTTACATATTGTATCCTCCACTAAAATATTTTTTTTAGATTAGGACCCTTTTAAAATTTTTTGTTTTTTATTTCTTTTTCTGACCTAGTTTTATGCCAATAATTGCTATCCTCAAAACAGCATAGCTGGGTGCAAGATACTCATCAAAAGTACCCTGGCCACAAAGGATAAATTATTTATCCATCCCAACCAGTGAAGAAAAAGCTTTTAGAATTGCTTTTAAAATCATATAGACCCTTCTGATTCTCCAGAATCTTCAGTGACAATGGCAGTTACATGGAAAACGTGACAAAGTATCCTATGTAAGTTTAATTGATAGAAAATAATTGCCATTGGTTGGAGGCCAAAAGAAACTAAAAACTTCACCAATCTGATGAGCACTTAATCTCTAACAAATCAACTGTAACACCAATCAAGGCAGGACACTTGAGGGCTGCTGGTGATATATATTTTAGGGGTCAGATTGCACAATATAAACATTCTATTAAAAACTAAACCTCCAGAAAAGAAACTAAAGCATTCATAATTCATAACAACTTATTACCAGGATGGCCACATGACCTCAGACACAAAAGTATATTACATAACATAGTATACCTCTCACCCTATAGATACTTCGGGGGTCAAAATCTTTGGGCAGTAAGCAACCAGCTCCTTCCTCCTCAATTCAAACAGAGTGTACCAGAAAAGTCCTCTTGAGGGTGTGTCTTTCTCCCCATGATGCTGTTACAGGCTTCTACCCAGCAATCTAAGGTGCATACATGCTCTAATGAGCTAAAGAGTCCAAGTCCTGCTCCAGCCCCTGCTTCCAAGTTCCGAGGAGTGCCTGGGTGACAAAGTCAACTGCATGGGTCCCTGGGGATTATGGCACTTCCCCTCACACCAAGAGAGATGACAGTGAGAGACAATACTGACTTTATATGTGTGTGTGTGTTTGCAAAATTTTATGGAGGAGAATCATGAAATGTAAGAAACATTTTTTAAAAGAAGTAAGTAATTGCATGGGAAAAAATTGTTTCTAGAAGGCATGGTCTGATAGCCAATGAAATTAGACATTACCAAGTACTCTAAAGTATAAAAGTGGCTAGAAATTCTCAAAGGTACAAAATATTAAAAAAAGATATGTTAACATTTCTATATATAAAAATATTTTCTATTTCAATTAAAATGAACCTAAAACATCTGAAGCCAAACATTGCATTCCCTGGTTGCTATATGAAAATGTAGATACTATGAAAATAAAAAAATCTAAAGAACAGATAATCAGAATAACTAGGTATATTTGAGATTCATGCAAAAAGTTCAAGTATTTTGAAGATTGTGAAGGATTAATTCTTATAATATATTTGAAAAAGGGAAAGGTATTTAATAATCAGAAAATTAATATGATACTTTCAAAAGCCCCCAAAGATCATGAGAATATCATTACCTACAGACTCAGATACTTCCCTTCTTATCACATTAAACTGTCTGGGAATAATCCTTAGATAAATCAGTGATACTTCTCAGTAAAATATTAAAAAGTTACTTGACAGAGTGACTTTTGCAAATTATATTCTGTAACAATGCCTGTCCATAGGGTGACACAATTGGCTAAAAGGGGCAAAGAACATTCCTTCATACTTATTTTTTTTAAAGTACATGACTCAGAGCAAAGTTGTACTTATGAATTGTCCTCTCAAAATGCTTTCCCATACAAGATTTCTTTGAAGGATCACACAAAGAATAATTTCTCCCCAATTACCATTGCCATTAGAAAGACAACACAATAAAATCACAAATGAGGAATACATATATTCACCAAAAATACCTGCCAATGGAGGGTGCCTGGTGCAAAAACAATAAAAAATGAAAAAAAATTCCCTGAAGATGGAGAGGCCCTTCAGATGTTTCTGATTTCAAATGATTTTTACTCATTGCAGCAAGCCCAAGGATATTGCAGAATCTCTTAAATCATTCAATATAATATAATACCAAAAAATGCCAATTCTGCATTATGTAGTTGAATGTGAAAAAAATGAAATGCTAGCTAATTCTCCTTGAGTTCATTCTACCTTTTAGATTCTGTAGTCTGGAACTTGGAAAATATTTTCTTGACGACAATTTAAGAATGAACATAGATTCTTGAAACTATTCTTGACAATGCTAGTGCCCTTTATTAAAGATATGGTATATAAAAATAGAAAAGTTAAAATAACACTCATTAAAGGATAGCATAGAGGCATGAAAGTAAAGGTCTTGGTTGATTAACATTATTTTCTAAATAGGAAAAAAGAATAGAATTGTTTGTCAAGGTAATTAAATAGACATGGAAGACTTCTCTTTATTCAATCAGATTCTACCTTTATTCAAGATCATCATCATCTCTCACTTGGATTATTGCAAGAGCCTCCTAATTGGCGTATCTGACTTAAGTCTCTCACCATTGTAGTTAATCCCACATATCACTGTCAAAGTAATATTTCTTTGTCAATCTACACCAATTTCTTATTACCAGAAGGACAAAATATAAAATCTTTAATTTTTAATGCCTCCACAACAAGGTCCCATTCTATCTTGCCAGCCTCAGTAACTGTTGTTTTTGGTCACCCAACATTTTCAAAGAGGATCAGTGACCTCATGGGGGTGCTACTATGTCATCTCTTAGTATGTAAGCCCCTTTATGTAAGGGATTATTTCATTTTTTTCCTTGTGTTTCTGTCCAAGACACCTAGAGCTGTGACTTACACATAATAGGTGCTTAATAAGTGCTTGTTGGTTGATTTTTTTTGAATAGGACAGTGGCATTTGACCTGTCAGATGTGATGCAAAACCAGACTTCAAAGTCCCAATTAAATGTTGTACCTGATCCTTCCTGTTGGAATAAACAGACCCCTTCCCTATGATTCCATAGTTGTCCAGGAAAATCCAACCTCATTTTCTCAATGTCATAGGTAATTATGATAAATTGCTTTGAATGCCTCCTAGAACTCTATTCAATCATGTATATTTTTGAGTGAAGCTCTCTCTTTTTTTTAAGAAATCTTTATTTTAATTGTTTTTTTTTTACTTTTTTGGAGATTAAAAAAATCTTTTTATTTATTTCTTTTGAGTTTTCAACATTCATTTCCATGAGATTTTGAGTAACACATTTTCTACTCATCTTTCCCCTACTCCCACCCTAAGATATTGAGCCTACTGAATATTTCTTCCCACAGTCTTCTCTTTCTTATATCCACCCCTGTACTCCCTGCAATTTTCTAGTAGGGCAAGATGGATTTCTATAACCCAGTGCCTGTATAACTTTTTATCCCAGTTGCATGGAAAACAATTTTTAAACATTATTTTTAAGCCTTTGATTTCCAGATTCTTTCTCTTCTTCTCTCCTCACCCACCCCCACTATGTAGACAAGCAATTCAATATAGGTGGTACATGTGTAGTTACACAAAACGTTTCTATAGTAGTTATATTGTGAAAGACTAACTGTATTTCCCTCCATCCTATCCTGCCCACCACTTATTCTATTTTCTCCTTTGACCCTATCCCTTCTCAAAAGTGTTTGCTTCTAACTACCCTCTTCCGCAATTTACCCTCCCTTCTGTCATCCCCACACTTATCTCCTCCCCACCCCCTACTTTCCTGTAGGGAAGACGCCCAGTGGACAGTGTATGTTATTCCATACTTAAGCCAAATTCAATGAGAATACAGTTGACCCATTCCCTTTCACCTTCCTGCTCTTCCTTTCTATTGTAACAGTTTTGTCTTGCCTTTTTTATATGAGGTAATTTATTCTATTCTATCTCTCCCGCTGTCCTTTTCCCATTATATTTCTCTCTCACACCTTAATTTTATTTTTTTGAAATCATCACTTGTTATTCAACTGATCCTGTGTTTTTTTTATTTAAGTATACATGTACACACATATACATACACTCAATATGTATTTATATACACACACCCTCCTATATATGCATGTATATGTATGTATACATTTATATGTGTGTGTATAAACATATGTATATATTTCCTTCCACTATCCTCACTCTGAGAAAAGTCTCAAGTGTTAGTTATTTTTCCATGTAGGAATATAAATAGTTCAACTTTAATAAGTTCCTTATGATTAATTTTTCCTGTACCTTCTCATGCTTCTTGTATTTGAAAGTCAAATTTTCTGTTCAGTTCTCATATTTTTTTTCATCAAGAATATTTGAAAGTCCTCTATTTCATTGAATGATCATATTTCCCACTGAAGCATTATACTCAGTTTTGCTGGGTAGGTGATTTTTAGTTTTTATCCTAGTTCCTTCGACCTCTAGAATATGCCCTTTGATGCCTTAATGTAGAAGTTGCTAGTTCTTGTGTTTTGCTGATTGTGTTTCCACAATACTCAAATCGTTTCTTCCTGACAGCACCTGATATTTTCTCCTTGACTTGGGAACTCCAGAATTAGACTATGATATTCCTGGTTTTATTTTTGGGATCTTTTTGAGAGGCAATTGGTGAATACTTTAAATTTCTGTTTTGCCCTCTGGTTCTAGAATAACAGGGCAATGTTCCTTGAGAATTTCTTGATGAATGATTGCTTTTTTTCATATTTAAGCTGAAGAACAGGTTACAAGGGGGTGGGGGGAAAGGGAGGAGACAGGGAACCAAGAGCCTCTCATCTGTGTCTGCTCCAGATGGGGTTGATCCCAATTTCTGAGCCTTGGTCCAGGGTGCACAAGGAAACACATGATAAGACCGGGTTCCAGGGGGTACAGGTTGAGCAAAAACAGTAGAGTTGGCCAGAGTTACACATCCAGCCAGAGGGAGGGCTGGGATTCTCCTTGGATCAGCAGCCCCACTTCTTTTTGGGAACTGAAGCCCAGTGCTAAGTTCCATCCCATATATTTCTTATAAAACATTCTTGCAGTTAAAGACTTTGTGCTAAAAATTCTTTCATTGCCTTTCTAACTTCTTGTACTTTGCTTCTGGTTTCTTTGAATATGCATCCAACTTGTAAGCTGCCTGCTCAAGAGCTGCTACTTGCTCCTCAATTGAAGTGATCTGATCCAGATAAGGCTGAAGTGCTGCATATTTTTGGTTTAAGTCCTTTAGGTTTACTACTTATGTTTACTGCAATATCTTTCATTTCTATATACTTCAAGCTAATCAGTTTGTTCATATTTTCCAGAAGTTTATAATCTTCACTGGTGGCTGTCAGCTCACCAGTCAGGTATGTGGCCATTTTGGAGGATATATCCTGGCACAGACCTGTGATGTCTGCCTCAGTGGGCTCCATGGCCTCCTAGGCCATCTCCACCATGGCATCATCTAGGCTAGAGAAGAGGAAGGAGAAAGGATGGAGGGAATGATGGGTAGAAGGAGCAGAGGGGGAACGGGGAGGGGATGGGAAAGGGGAGAAGGAAGGGAAAGGGGACTGGGAGAAAGGGTGATGGGTGAGTAGTCAGAGAGGGAGATGAGGGGAGGGGGCCTGAAGGACGATTTCTAGGTTCTTTTTTTTATCATAACTTGAGGTAAAAATCAATAATTTTTAAATTATCTCTCCTCCAACTATTTTCCAGGTCAGTGGTTTTTCTAATTAGATATTTCATATCATCTTCTATTTTTTTCATTTGTTTGAATCTGTTTTCATAGTATCTTGATTTCTTATAAAGTCATTAGCTTCCATTTGCTCCAATCTAATTTTGAAGGAATTATTCTCTTCAACGATTTTTTGAAATTCCTTTTCCATCTGGGCAATTCAGCTTTTTAAGGCATTCCTCTCCTCATTGGCTTTTTGGGCCTCTTTTGCCATTTGAGGTGGTCTATTTTTTAAAGTATTATTTTCTTCAGTACTTTTTGAGTATCTTTTAGCAGGTTGTGGAGTCACTTTCATTATTTTCTTGCATCATTCTAATTTCTCTTCCAAATTTTTCCTCCATTTCTCTTACTTGGTTTTCAAAATCCTTCTTTAGTTCCTCCATGGCCTGTAACCAATTCATATTTTTCTTAGAAAATTTTGTTGCAGGAGTTTTGTCTTTGTTGTCTTCTTCTGGTTCCAGGTTATGATCGTTTTTGTCCCCCCAAAAGAATTCTATGATCTATTTCCACTTCTTCTGCTTGCTCATCTTACCAGTCAATTACTTGACTTTTGAGCTCCTTGCCATGGTAGAACTCTGCTTCCAGAGTGGAAAAAGCTGCGTTCCAAATTTTGGGGGCTTTTGCAAATGTTGTTAGTGGTCTGAAGAGGGTACCCTATCTACAGCACCACAACTGGCACACTGGTGTTTCTCACCCCAGGAGCACCACCCAACACTGTGACCCAGATCCAAGCAGGTCAAAGCAAGAGTGATTACCCTCTAAATGGTCTCTTGGTTCCCCTACAATCTACAGGCTAGGAGCTCTTGGAGAAAGTCACGTGGCAGCAGCTATAGCCTCTACCCCTCTGACACCTCTTGTCCTAGGGGAAGATGCCAGACCATGCTCTTCTCCACCCAGTTCCACCAGAGTTACCTACTGACCTTTTACTTTTTCTTTGGCTTGTATGGGTTGATAAGTCTGGAAACCACCACAGCTGCTGGTGATTTACTCTCATGAATTTTGTTCTGGCCAATCTGTGCCACTGGTCAGGGCCACCCTGGGTCTGTGCCCTGCAGCTCCCAGGGGACTGTGCTCGGCTCTCAGCCTGGAGCAATAGGCCCTTCCTGTTGGCCTGCCAGGCTTCCTTCAGTGGGAGATTTGTTTCTGTCTTTCACTTTGTGGGTTCTTTAGCTCTAAAATTTGTTTGGAGTCATATTTTACAGGTATTAGAAGTGGTTAGATATTGGCTCTGCCCCTATTTCAACATTGAGGAATCTTTTATCAAAAAATAATCTCCATGTATTTTTTAATAAAGCCCACCATCCACCTTGCAAATATAATTAAAACTTTAAAAAAATCTAAATTCTTGTGAAGTTTTTTTATTATTATATTCAATAATGCCTGCTTAAGTGAATATTATCTTCCAAACTCAGTGAATCCCATAGATTTCAGCATTCAAAATGAGAAGACTAAGTTAAAATCTGTGATTTTATGTAGAGTACTTTATACAAAATATTCACTTTCAATAACCCCTTTTTTAGCTTTAATGTTGAAGTAAGCTTGTTTCTCTATATCCTGATTTACTAATATTTCTTACATCTTGTTATGGTTTGTTCATATCTTCATCTCCTTTGCCTCCTCTTGCATTAATCCTCTTGCATTTGATCTTGCTGAGTAGGCAAGAAATCTGTAGGCATTGTGGCCTAGCTTCTCATGAAAGCAGAAATGAAAAATATTATCTGCAATATATAAGCAAACTTGATACTCTGGAAGTGTCATATTCTTAGTACTTCACTATAAAGTCTAGATTGAAGCTTCCTTCCATTTCTCTCCCATCACTAGGAAACATTTAATCTTTGAAATCAGTGGTGTTGGACAATATTTTCACAATTGAAATTCTACCTAGAGTCAAGACGCCAGGAGAGGCAGTAGGACTGCTTCTCAGGTGTAATATGAGAAGAGATTTTCCAGGCAACTTATTTTTAATTAGAAAAAAATCTCCAAAATGAAGCACAATCCTGAGTGTGTCCAATGAGATGTTGATCTTATTTATATTCATTTTATTTTATCATCTAACATTGCGCTTTTGTAAAATATTTCTCTTATTGAATATTTCTTGTTATATAACAACATAACGTTTTATTATATATTTAAAAAGACATAAACCCAAAAATGTGTTACAAAAAGTTTATGAAATAAAATAAGTCTTTTAAACTTTCTTACTTTATTTCCTTGTCTTTTTCATAACACATTTTTGTGTGGTCACATAAATAGAATAGTAAGTATGACAAAACTCAATTTTTATACAATGTTTCATTGACTTTTTTAATCCTATAGAAACCTCTCATTATCCAATCCCAGTGTCCCAGTGTTCCTTCCTTTATAACACCAGAGCATGATTGCATTTGAAAGCCTTTGCAACATTTATTCCACAACTGTATTCTACCTCTCTCCTCAAAAAAAGATACATACATTAATCACGTTTTCAGGAAAAAGAAAGATATTCTCTATTCTACTCCTGGGGAGTATCCATGGTTGAAGCAGCCCCTTCCTCCTAAACCTCAGTTAATTGATATTACATTGTTTTGGATGCCCCCAACTTTAGTTATATTGAATGTATGTTAGTGGAGATAGAATTGATCTTTTTTAACTTATTGAATTAATGACTTCATTTTTAAATGTTAAATACAGGAATTGAATACAACATTAGGCACTAAAATGCAATTTTTTTCCTTCTTTTTTTGTTGCATCTTATCAGGAAAATTACTTCTTCTATATTTAGCTTGGTCTATAAAAGCTTTTATTTTTAGCTGAAAGTTACTCTGTTCTAGGGCGGCCAGGTGGCTCAGCAAGTGAGAGCACCGGCTCCAGTGTTGGGATGACCTGGATCAAGTCCGGGCTCAGATACTTGGCACAACACCCAGAGAGAACTGGCTGTGTAACCTTGAGCAAGTTACTTAACCCCAATTGCTTTAAAAAAAAAAGAAAAAAAAAAGAAAGTTACTCTGTTCACCTTTGGAATATATCTATGGTTCTAGTGGAACTCAAACCAAATTGAATTTAAAGCAAATTTAGCTATTTCCTTGACTGATTCTAAATGCATTCTTGATTGTATGTACCCATGCAGAATAAATGTGTGTATATTTTTAACAAAACTTGGGAATGCACTTTAAAAAGAAAGGTTTTCTTTGATATGATATTTTATGATCTGATAATATAATATGACAATATCATGATAAAATTAATAATTTCCATATTTAGGTCTTTAGAACATATTAGGCTTTATTTGTACTGGTCCCCAAGTCTTTCCTTAATAGATAGATAATTAACCATAATTCACAATTCACTTATGAAGGTACATCCACAATGCTGATAATTAGTCACTTTATAAAATACAGTCATTATTTTCAATGCTATCAGATGCTTAGTATTATGTTATAAGAATATTTTATTCCCCATTTTTTGTATTCATAACACTAATATTTATTCATGCATTGTTCTGACTCAACAAAGCAAAATAAAGAATATTCCTTAGCATAAATTGAGAATGGGAAGAGAATTTTTTTACTACATTCCTGGGGGAGGGGGTGTTATTAATACTTATTTACACTATTGAGAGATTTTTCCTTCAAAAGTTTCTTGACTAATTAGATTCTAGGTACAATTATATGATGTGGTAAGTCTTAAAGTTCTTGTGAAAAGGATGGATTCTATTATTTTTTTTTCTCTACTAAGTAAAAAAGAATCTAATCATTGACAAGTCTTCTGTCTCTCTGGGGAAAGATAAGAGTAAGAGACATTATCAGAGTAGATTGGATTCTGAACTTGGAGTCAGGAGATCTTGATTCAAATCCTAACTCAAACAGATTCTAGTTCTGTGACTGAGCAAGATACTTAACCTCACTTGCTTTAGCTTCTTCACCTGTAAAAATGAAGGGATTATATTTGATACTCTTTATAATTATTCATAGTTCTCATTCTTTGATCCAAATCCAAAATCCTACTCTGATTCCTCATCCTGGAGTGAACATATAATGACCTTGACTTCTGAAAGCCTGTGACAACTGAATGTGCCCTCTAGAACGTTCTGTAAAGACAGAGAAGGATTTTGAATACGGACCCTATAGTAATTTGTATGTTTGTTGTCTGAAGACAAATTTAGCTAAGTGCAATTAGGCTCATTACTTAAAGACTACCTACCAAGATTACTTTATTTCTTCTAATGATAACAAGTAAAGAGCATAATCCATTAAGGTATGAATATTTGTAACTTTTCTGGTATATCAGAAGATGAAATGGACAAAATTCTGCCTCATCAAAGTATACTTTTGTTTTTGTTTGTGGTATTAGTCATTCACTTAATATCCTATATAAGCAATAATGATCATCTATCTATAGCATTCAGTTTTTAACTGCAATTACTTTTAAGTCTGATAGGTTTAATCATGGCTTTGTTCTTGTTCCCTAATATGTTTGATTCTTAATTTGTGAGGTTATACTTTTAGAAAGATTTCTTTATGAATTCAAAGTTTATGCCTCTTTTAAACTCTGGAGTACATTAGAAGATACACAATGTTAGAGAAGCAAGTGAAATGACTTGCATATAATGTGTTATTTTATGAACATTTATTGATTCCTTTGAAAGTATACAGCTTATATAAAACAGTTAGTTTTAAACATTTAGTCAAACTAATTTGCTTTGAAGTAATGAATATATTTGCATTTGTTGCTAAGAGAATACAAATTTTATAGACCTGAGCTAATGTGCCCCTGTAAGTAGTCTAAAATAGCAAAAAAAAAAAAAAGCCTGTGGTGTGGTGTACAATAGGAAAAAATATTACCAGATCTTGAGTCAGAGAACCAAGAACCCGGGTTCAAATTTTGATTCCACAACTTTTTACCTCTGTGTTTTTGGATGGTTCCTTAACCACTATGACCCTCAATTTCTATCCTTATATAACAAGAAGATTAGGATTTATGATTTTTAGGATTTATTCCATTATGAAATCTGTGAAAATATTAAAGTTTGAACCTGGAGGGGTCAAAGCCAATATGAAAGAGCAAAAGCAGGGACTTGCTTGAGCTCTCCCCCAAACCCGTCCAAATACCTGTAAAAATAAACAAATTCTAGAGCTAGAGAACCCCAAAAATGACAGAGTGAAACATATTTCCAGTACAAGACAGCCTGGAAGGCTGACAGGAAGGGCCTTTTGCACTTGGCTAGGACCAGAGCACACTTTGGTGTGAGCTATACCCACAAAGACAGAGCCTGAGAAGTCCTCAGGGTACTGAATTACTGGTGGCTGTGGCAGTTTCCAGATTTTTTGTTCCACATGTGCCAAAGAGAGCATAGAAGTTTAGTGGGAAAACTCTGTGGGACCTAGGTGAAAGGGGAGTGTGCTCAGGCAGGGATCTGACTCCAGCCGCAGGGCAGTGGAGGTGGTGGCTGTGGCAGCAGCATTAGTGGCTGCTTCTTGAGCTCTGGGCCCACAGACCGTGGGGAATAAGTTGCTTATACAAAACCCCTGAAGCCTGGTACAGTACACCTATACCCAGCCCTTCTCCCACTACCCCTATCCCTACTGGAAGTTGAGTCCTACCTTGACAAAGAGAAAGAAAAGTATTTCGCTGGGAAGATGAACAAACATCATAAAAAAGCTCAGACTATAGAATTGTACTTTGGTTACAAATAAGATCAAAACATGCAACCAGAAGACAGCAAAGTCAAAGCTCCTATATCAAAAGCCTACAAGAATGTACGGATTAATCTCAGGCCATGGAGGAGCTCAAAAAAGATTTTAAAAATCAAGTAAGAGAAGTAGAGGAAAACTTTGGGAGTAGAAATGAGAGTGATTCAAGAAAATCATGAAAATGAGTAAGCAGCTTGCTAAAAGAGACCCAAAAAATACTGAAAAAAAAATAACACCTTAAAATATGCTTACCCAAATGGCAAAAGAGGTCCAACAGTTCAATGAAAAGAAAAATGCCTTAAAAAGTCAAATTGGCAAAATGGAAAAGGAGGTCCAAAAGGTAAATGAATAAGATAATTTCTTAAAAATTAGAATGGAGCAAATGGAAGCTAATGTCTTTATGAGGAATGAAGAAATTTTCGAATAGAACAAATAAATGAAAAAAATAGAAGACAATGTAAAAAATTGGAAATTATTTCCAAATCATTGGAAAATAAACATTAACCTGGAAAATATATCAAGGAGAGATAATCTAAAATTTGTTGGACTACCTGAAAGACATGATCATAAAAAGAGATTAGACATCATCTTTCAAGAAATTGTCAAGGAAAATTGCCCTGATATTCTAGAACCAGAGGGCAAAAAAGAAATTAAAAGAATCTACTAATTGCCTCTTGAAAGAGTTAATTTTTTCAACATGATGATTATGGAAGTATTTTGCATAACTGCACATGTATTACTGTATAGAATTGCTTGCCTTCTCAAGGAGGGTACGTAGGGAAGGAAAAAGGGGGACGATTTGGAACTCAAAATTTAAAAACAAATGTTAAAATTGTTTTTATATGCAACTGGGAAACAAGGTGTATAGGCAATGGAGTACAGAAATCTATCTTGCCCTACAAGAAAGTAGGAGGAAAGAGGATGAGAGGGGTGATTAAACAGAGGGAAGACTAGGGGAAGGGGTAATCAGAATGCATGCTATCTTAGGGCGTGAGGAGGGGGAAGAAAGGGAGAAAATTTGGAACTTGAAATCTTGTAGAAATGAATGTTGAAAACTAAAAATAAATAAATAAATTACTAAAAATTTTAAAAAAGAAAATAAGAAATTCAGAGTCAAAAAGCAAACTGAAAATCCTCTAACCCTCTCATTTATTGTTATGAATGAAGAAACCAAGGCTCAGGTGAAATGACTTGAATATTGAGTACTCTAGGTCTCCTCCCTGCCTTTAAAATATTCCTTGAAAATATGCATAATAAACCAAGTACATTGGCTATATCCAGCTATGTGTCTCATTCTATATATTTAATACATTCACCTCTCAGGTGGATGGTAGCATTATTCATCATCAGTTTCCTGGAATTATGATTATTTATTGCATCATTTGGTGGTTTTAGGTCTTACAAAGATCTTCATTTTGCAAAAATTATGGTATATTAATGGGGTGGGCTGTGTGCTTGGTTTCAGGAAGACTGGAATTCCTGAAGACTGGACTGAACTGATACAAAATAAAATAAACAGATTCAGTAGAAAAAATATGCTCCATCAAATATTTTAAATAGAATATAAGTATTTGCCTAGTTAATCATATAAATTAACACTTTAATTAAATACCTTATGTTTTGATCTACTAAAATAATAATTTTAAAATGCATCTCTGTATGTTTCCATTTGTGATTGCTTCTGAAAGGAGCATTTATATTCATGGCCACTTTGAAATAAAGTGAATCCTTGTAACTGTGACAACTAATTTTGCTATACTGGGCTCCTCTCAGCAATGCAAAGTTAGAAGAGAACTCCAAAAGACTCATTTTGGAAAGGGGTATCCATATCCAGAGAAAGAACAACTGTTTCTGAATGCAGATTGAAGCAAACTATTTACTCTCTCTCTCTTTAATGTTTTATTTTGTTTCATTTCTTCTTCCTCATTGTTTACACCATTGGTTATAATCCTTCTTTACAACTTGACTAATGTTTAATGTGAAGGTATTTGTAGAACCTATATCTGATTGCAAGCTGCCATGGGGGAATGGAGGAAAGGAAGGAGGAAAAAATTTGGAATTCAAGTGATTGTGGAACTGAATGTTGTAAACTAAAAGTAAATAAATAAAATTTAAAAATAAAATAAAGTGATTAGTTATATTTTTTGTCAAAGGAAGTTTATTAATGCATGAACAGGGCATATGTAGCTTATTGCACTTAAAGTAGTCAATGCCAATTCATCGTTATTTTTTTTTCCAATTCCTTACCATATCTAATATTTCTCAATAAAATTCATTTTATATTTACACAAACTATTTATTTTTACCAAGCATAAGAAAATTCAGTAAAAATGGAAAAAAAAATAGAAAAAGTCCAATCAGGTACAATTTGGAATAAAGTTTTGTACTAAAACATAAAGACAGGCATTACCAAGGATTTTTATAGAATAGCTGACATATAAATTTTTCTTATGCACTTGGCAAAGTGAAGAAAAGAGTTGAATTTGAATAAGAGTTAAGTGCAAATTTGTCTCTGACTCTGAGCTGTATTGCAGTATGCACATCTCTGTTTAATGAGTTTCATTTTACTCATTTTTCTGAGTTCCATTTTACCTATTAAAAATGGGGATAATAGAACCTAAAGCAAGATAATAGGATTTTAGAATAACAAATGACCTTGGACTTCACATGATCTCAAACCCCTCTTATACAGGTCTAATTTTCATCACTGAGAGTTTGTTTTATTTTCTTAAGGTCAAACACAGGATATGAATAATAGAGTTGGGAATTTGTTCCAAGTCCTCAAAATACAAATCTATTACTTTTGACATTGTGAGATAAATAGTTTCTTAAAGGCTCTTTGTAGGGTTTAAATGAGATAATGAATGTAAAGTATGTTGCAAACTTTTTGAAGTATATTGAATGCCAGTTTATACTAGGCATATGGTTAAAGGAATGAAATGTATTCAATCCAACATGCATTCTGTTTAATTTTCATGTTATTCAGGGAATATAACCATATTTCTTAATGTTAACCACAAGAATTTGGATGACCTAAACAAAAAGGGTATAACCTTTCAGGTATCATTTTCATGTCATTTTCAAAAAGAAGCAATTCATATTTTCAAAATGTATCATATTTTGGGAAGTTTGCTTGAATTACAAAGCTAATATGTGTAGTACTTCCCTTGTCATAAATCACCTTTTTTGGATCTTCATAGGTTTTTACATGGGTCTTATATGCCAATGAGTTGTGAAAAAAAATCATTTCTATATATATCTCTTTCACAATAGCACAATTTGATCAAATGCGAACCCAGTTTTGTCTTTCCAAGATAAAAGTCATGATCTTCCTACATCTGTGATATCTCCAGTATTTTTATTAATTTTCTTAATAAATACTTATTTATTGTTAGTCTTTATTAATGCAAATTTTATTTTTCTTGAAGTAGAATGATCATATCTATCTGGTTTGGTATAAGAGAATAATAATACATAATATTTCATTTTTCAAATGCATATCAATGATGCTGCCTAGAATATTGCTGGCCATTTTGGCTTCAGTAGCTCATTAGGTCAATGTCAAAATAAACACATCTGTAAAGACACTCAAATATTTGTCGTACAGGAGCATCTATTTTAGTCAATAAACTCCATGTAGATAATTTCAAAATAATTCTATAGTATGTTTGTACCTTGGTGTGTATACACACGCAGATATATGTATATATATATATATATGTGTGTGTGTGTGTGTGTGTGTGTATACACATATACACATACATAATACTGCTAATGTTTCATGAGATCATTTTTTTCAATATCTGAGCTACAACATAGGAACCTGTCTTATGCATTTGAAATCTGAGGGAATACTTTCAAATCATTAAATATCATTTGTAGTATTGAAGTAATATGAGGTTTTCTAGATATAATGATTATTTTAGAAATATTTGGGGAGTGTTAAAAACATCAGTGCTCATCTCTTTTTATAAAAGCATTTATAATTTATTCTTTGTTGTTGACATGAGATATCATGTTTAAGAAGGACTGTATATGGATTGTAGTAAAGTGATAGAATTTAGTAAATAGAACTCTTTTTTGTGGGGGCAGCATGGTGGGCACAATGGATAGAGCACTGGACCTGTACTCCAGAAGAGTTGTTTTCAAATATGATGTCAGCATCAAATGTTCAAATTTTCAAATGTGATGTAAATTATGTGATCCTAGGAAGCCGCTTAACTTCTGTTTTCCTCAGTTTTTTCATCTATAAAACATGGATAATAATAGCATTTATCTCCTAAGGTCATTGTGAGGATCAAATGTGAGGATAATAATTGTAAAATGCTTAGCACAGCAGAGAACACAGAGTAAAGACTATATAAATCTTAATTATCATCATCATCATCATCATCACCATCATCACCATAATCAAACTTATCATCTTTACTCTATTTAATTGTCATGGTGAATTCCGTTAAGGTTTTGGTAAGTATTAAGGGAATGCCAAGGGAATACTAAGCATGACGTTGTCTCCTACAAAGATGCCAAGGGAATATTAAGCATGAAAGTTCTCTCCGACGAAGATGGTTCAGTGACAGTCCTGACTCTGAGAACATTTGATAATGAAAAGCTTTATTATTCTAATTCTGAAGCAGTTGCTGAGGTCTTTTCAGGGGGTTAAAATTACTCAGGAGTATTAGCCAATTTCCAACTCTAAAAATAAGGACTTAGGGGTGGCCAGGTGGCTCAGAGAGTAAGAGCACAGGCTCCAATATTGGGATGACCTGAGGATCAAATGCGGGCTCAGATACTTAGCACCACACCCAGAAATAACTGGCCTTGTAACCTAGAGCAAGTTACTTAACCCCGATTGCTTATAAAAAAAAAAAAAAAGGACTTGTTAAATAGTACAAAAAATGTAAAACCCTCTGGGTTTTGAAAGGCCTTTTGAAATCATCTGTGTCAATGGAAGTGATGGTAAGATCTATCAATTTAATGTTTGATTAATACAAGCCCTTCCCTTATTGTGAAGTTGACAATGCTCAATACAATCTTAGAGTAACATTTTTAGATTTGGAATTTAATTAAATTGCATTACTGTGATAGTAATGGAATATAAAGATCCCCCTGTATTGGCTTGGTTTTGGGTTTGATTGTGTTAAAACCCAGAGCTTGTTAAACCTCCCTGTGGGATGGACTTGTTGACGTGAAAAGAGAGTCCTGAACTGGGAGGAGCTGGTGATGTAGATTTGGAGAGACACAAGAGAGAGGCAGAACTTTTTGGAAGCAGCACTTGTCGAGGCAGAGAGAGACTGAGAGGATTGCTGAGGGCCACTTTGAATTGCCCTGGACTTTTGAGACCTGTCCCTGGAGGTGCCAAGGACTGAGGAGACATGGCTGTTTCGCTGGTATTTTGTCTGTCTGTTTTGATGTTGTTTTGCCAGATTTGTCCACTGGTGAAAGACAGTCCTGTTGTTGAAGAAGTCCTGTAACCTGGCAATACAGGGGGATCTTTATATTCCATTACTATCACAATTACATAATTGATTTGGGATTTCATTACCCTAAGTTATGCATTCTAGGAATTTGTAGAAAATTTTCACTTTGTTTGGTGCTTCAGTTTTACTCTTCTGAATCTGTCTCATTGCTCTACTCCTGAAATTGACTTCACCTTTTGTAAGTAGAATGGAAGATATCAGGAGAGATTGAGTCAAAAAGTCTATGGTGCCCCGTTACCCAATTTGAAAATCATTTTTCCCCAAAATACTGCATTCTGTGTCATACCAGTCAGTAAAGAAGAATTTGTTATTTTATTAAATCAGTATTGTATTCCAGGATATTTTGATGGTGCTGACTATATTTCAATCCCTCCTATCCCACCTCCCACTTGGTCTATTCTCTACTTTGGTCCCATCCCTTTTCAAAAGTGGGTGCTTCCAACTTCCCTCCTCCCCAGCATGAGCTCCCTTCCACCATCCCCCCTCTCATCCCCTTCCCACCCTACTCTCCTGGGGGGTGAGATACCCTATTTAGTGTGTATTTCATTCCCTTCTCAACCAAAATTCAATGGGAATAAGATTGACCCATTCCCTTTTGCCTTCCTATTCTTCCCCTCCATTGTAACCACTTTCCCTTGCCTCTTCATATGACATAGTTTACCCCATTCTGTCTCTCCCCATCCCCTGTCATTCTATTCCTCTCTCACCTCTTAATTTCACCTTTTAAGTATCATCCCTTCCTGTCAAATTGGTCCTGTGCCTAATATCTACGTATATCTGTAAACATATATACATACATTCACATATGTATTCATATGCCCATTTACCATCCTATATAAGCACACACACATTTCTATTCCTTTCAACTACTGAGAAAAGTTTCATAAGTTACAATTATTGTTTTTCCATGTAGGAATGTTAATAGTTCAACTTTGTTAAGTTCCTTATGATTTCTTTTCCCTGTTTACCTTCTTGTATCTGAATATCAAGCTTTCTATTCAACAATTTCTCAGGAAGAATGATTGAAAGTCCTCTATTCCATTGAATGATCATATTTTCCCCTGAAACATGATACTTGGTTTTACTGGGTAGGTGACTCTTGGTTTTACTCCCAGCTCCTTTGCCCTCCAGAATATAATATTCCAAGTCCCTCGATCTGTCAGTTTAGAAGCTGCCATATCCTGGGTTATCCTACTTGTGTTTCCACAGTATTCAAATTGTTTCTTCCTGGCTGCTTGTAATATTCTCTCCTTAATCTGGGAATTCTGGAACTGGGCTATAATATTCCTATGAGTTTTCTTTTTGGGATCTTTTTCAGGAGGTGATGGGTGGATTCCTTCAACCTCTATTTTGTCCTCTGGTTCTAAAACATCAGGGCAGTTTTCTTTGAGAATTTCTTGGAGGATGATTTCTAGGTTCTTACTTTGGTCATGGCTTTCAGGTAGTCCAATAATTTTTAAAATTATCTCTCCTGGATCTATTTTTCAGGTTAGTGGTTTTCCCTACGAGATATTTCACATTGCCTTCTATTCTTTCATTTGTTTGGATCTCTTTAACAGCATCTTGATTTCTCATAAAGTCATTAGTTCCATTTGCTCCAGTCTAATTCTGAAGCAATGATTCTCCTCATTGAGCTTTTGAAATTCTTGTTGCATCTGTCAAATTTGGCTTTTGAAGGCATTCTTCTCCTCATTGCCTTTTTGGGCCTCCTTTGCCATTTGAGTTATTCTGATTTTTAAGGTGTTATTTTCCTCAGTCAATCCGTTGACTCACATTTCATAATTTTGTTGCACTCTTCTCATTTCTCTTCCCAATTTTTCCTCCACTTCTCTTATCTGCTTCTTAAGGTCCTCTATGGCCTGTAACCAGCTTGTATTTTCCTTTGAAGTTTTGGTGCATGTGTTCTGACTTCACTGTCTTCCTCCTGTTGCATGCTTTGCTCCTTCTTGTCACCAAAATAAGAGTCTAGTCTTGGAATCTTCTGTCTGCTTTGTTTCCTTTGCCTGGTCATGTTGCCCCTCAGTCACTTTACCCCTGGGCTTTTTGTCACAGTAGGTCTTCCACCAGAAAGGGGAGCTTTCTTCCCAAATGCTGGGGTTTTCTCAGCTGCCAGAGGTATTAAAAGGGTGCCCTCTCTGAGGTCTCCACATGCTCTGGCAAGCTGCACACACACCCCAGGACCTCCACCCTAGACTGCCGTCCAGATCCAAGAAGGTTAAAGCAAGAGTGATTACCCCTCAGCCTGGTGCTTGGTCCCAGTACACTCTGGAGGCCAGCAGCTGAAGCTGCCATATGGTGCTGACAGGCTGTACCTGAGTCTCAGAGGCTTCTCGCCCCTGGGGCAAAAGTCATGCACTTCCACTTACTGGGTCTCAAATTCCAGACTTCACTGACCTCTCGCTTTGTCCTTTTCATCTATGTGTGGATAAATGTGGAAAAGACACAGCTGCTGGTGATCTGGAGTCCCTCCAGCTGGCAGCTGGTCAGGCCCACCCTGGGGCTAAATCCTCTGAGTGGGTCTGGGGTCGGCTCCCAGAGCACTGTGCTGGCCAATTCCTGCTAGCCTGCTGGGCTGTCCTCAGTGGGAGGTTAGCTTCTCTGTATCACTTTGTGAGTTCTGCAGCTCCAAAGTTTGTTCAGAGTCCCTTTTTACATGGATTGGAGAAGGTGGAAGCTAGAGAAGCTGGGAGGTCCTGCTTCTACTCTGCCTTCTTGACTATGCCCCCCGAAATCTTGTTTTTTATCTGACAAATATCAAACTACTCCACATATTCTTCAATATGAAGTTCATCTCTTTAAATCAGAACAAAGAGAAACAACTGTATTAGAATATTCTCTTATGCTGGGCTTAGAAATTCCCTCCAGCTATGCCAATGCCAATCTAGGCATGCCTGACATACCTTTATAATTCTTTTCAATGCCCTTTAACAAATTTCTATAGTAATCTATCTAATATGTTGGTGTTCGTTCTTTTTTTTTGTTTTTTTTTTTGTACAAATTTTAAGATAAGAGCACTGGAACACTCCTACTGATATACCTTCCTTTTGCTACATGATCAGACCATTTCCCCCTCCTGTTGCACAATTCCTTGATGACATTTTTGTTACAGTTCTTTTTGAGAGATATGTAAATTTAGTATGCTGTACCATGGTCATAGCCGACATGTATCTTTCCATTGCTTCTAGATGGTTTCACTTCTTCAGTGGCAATGGTGATCCTTGTTTTGCTGCACTATAGCAACAGTGATGAAAGTGAAGTTTTTTTTTTTACTTTTGAAAAGACAGGCCTTTGCTTTTGTGTTAACTTGGGATCAGTAAAATTGCTTTCAGGTTCTTAGAAGCAGGCCAACTTGCTCACCTCTTTTTCAGATCCATCTTTATTTTCTCTATGTGAGAAACATTCTTATGATCAAGTTCAATGGGGTGGCTATCAAAAAACTGTTGAAATTGAGGTAGTAGATACTTGTCTATTTGTCTTTACTATGGGAATTAACAAACCATATTTCTTTGATTATTCAGTTTTAAATAAAAAAGTTGAAAATATAAGATATTATACCTTAATGACTTCCCTTTAATCATACTTGAATAGTATTGTTGAGTTTTCAACTTTAACAGACCATTGGATCATATATTTACACCATAGCACCATAGCTTTACAGCTAAAAGGATGCTCAGATGATATCTAATAAAGTTCTTTATTTTACAAGTGGGGAAGCTGAAACATAAGGAGGTGAAGGTTAATAGCTTTGCTCAGGATCATACAGGTCGGAAATGTCCACATAAACTACCTACTTTTTATAGATAAAGGAGATAAAAGAGTGAATACTTTCTCACTTCCCCACGACCACACAGGTAATGAAAAATAGAGTAGAACTCATGTCTTTGATGACAAATGCTAGTGTTCTTTCCAATATCCAACTTTGATTTTCAGTGCTGCTTTTGTAAGTTATGTGTGTGTATACATTTGGGTAAAAAAAAGAATATGTTGTATGTTAACATATTTCCTGTCTTTTAAATAATCTTGTAGAAAGCATAGCAAATGGGCCATGTTCCAAAGTGATATTGTTCACCTGTTGGTAGCTTGCAGGTATAGTGTTTAGTAGAGTAAATTAATTAATCATTATAAAACTGATTTTACAAAATCAAAAGTATAAAGTAATTACGAACTGATCTTTATCCATCTTCTATGAGTTGTTTGTAAGATACTGCTTCTCCCTGCTGTCCATGTAATTTATGTTCAAGAAGAGAATGCTGAAAAATTAGACCTATCCAATGTGGGAATAAAGTTAAATGTTACTATAAATGATTTTTTTGATGAAATCAAAATAATTTTCCATATTTTGACCTCTTCACCCTCTCACAGCTGATAATCAGAGAATATTATAATGTATCTGTCACAAATTTCTTTGCCATTCTAAACCATCACCCAAAATCAAGGGAAGGGTCTTAGCATCAATACACTGAAATTATTTACCTCCTTGTACCTGGCCTTATCAGGTAGGTTCAATGTCCCAATGGATATGAATCAATCATAGTCTCATATGTTACCTCACTATTAGTTTAACAATAGTTTGTGTAGTCATTAGGAGTCAGCTTCACTGGAACACGAGTACAAGTCTACTAGAAGGATTTTAATTGGATTACAGGAAAATCTTTTCGATATTTCATTCCTTTGAGGATAGACTAGCAGTCTTGTTAAAAATTAGGCAAAATTTTTTGATGTCCCTCTATGATTCAATCCATGGATTCAGAGGGGGACATATCCTGAAATATTTCTGTAAGCAATACAAATAGACATACTTGAACAGCTGCTTTCTCTGTTTGTGTTTTCCTCTCAAATTCCTAAACAAAATTCCCTGCAGCATTTCCTTCATGAAGCCAGATTGTTCATCAAAGGATTGCCCAAACTGTTCTTTCAAACTGTTTGTTGAAGCTGATTAATGTAGTGAAAATGCTGAGTGTGAATAAGCAGTGCTATTTGAGTAGGGACCTTGGAGAGTTCCTTAGACTACTCAACAAGATTCCACTGATGAGCAAAGAAAATAAATAACTTTCTGAAAATGTGTTAACTCTTTCAAGCCACTGGATACCAATAAACATATAACATTCTTAAAGGTATCAGAGATGAATTTAATGTATTGATAAAAATCTAATATGGTAAACATTAACAATATCATTTAGAACTTACTAAATAGGTATCGGTATTTAAATTTTGCTTTTTGCACTATTTTCATGATCATTTCACATATGCATCTATTTTTAAAATTATAAGTAGGCGTGGTTTCATTTGAAACACTCCAGAAAAGATCCTTGATGTTTACACGTTGCATTTTGAATCATGAAGTATCTTTTCTCTTGCAGACTATTCTGTTTAAATTGAACTATTCTAGGAATTTTTCTCCTTTTGATACTGGCAGCTAGTTTAAGTGATAAGGCCAATGTATCAGTAATCAATAAGCATTTATTAAGTGCCTACTATGTGCCAAGCAATGTACTAAGTATTATTATTATGTAATTAGATATAGGATGGATTGCTATTAGAGATGGTGCCAAAAGGGCGCATGGAAACTCAGAGGCACTAGGAGAGACAATACCATGCACAATTTTTATACTGTTTACTAATTCTTTCTAGTAAATAGATTTTATTTGTTTGGTTCATAGGACATAATTTATTAATGATAGCAATTTGTGATTAATTGTTATAATTTTCCAATTCCTTAATTTATACCAAGTGAGATATATTAATTTGACCTAAATCTGAAAATACATTATTGACATTTCATAGATGGAAAACCAGGCCAGTCTAGTGGAAAGTTCTAGGAGTGAAGACTCTAAGTAGGACTTTACTCATTTAGACTGGGTATTATATTCTTCAACAAGTCATATAAGACCCAGTGTATTCTAGTATACAGTGAACTTTGGACTTGAAGTCACAACTGATTTCAAATTCAATCTCTGATTTTTTTTTTGCCTGTGTTACCATTAGCATGCTATTGAACCCCAGGGCCTCTATTTAATCATAGGTAAAATAATGATTTTTAAACTGTTTCATCAAGATAAGAGGGAAATTACTTGTAAGACAAAAATGCCACACACAAACATACATACATACATATTTTTCTTGAAGTGATGCTATTTAAATACCATGAGAGAAAAATGTCTTTAAAAATAATGAACATTGAACAAATTTGAATGACAATGCTATTTTACCCATCCTAATGTTAAATTTGGTTAAGTGATTATACAGAACAAATGAGAAAGGCATGAAAATTTGTGAGATTATTTCCAGTTAAGACGGACTTTCTATATAATGGATTTGTAATTTTCAAGACTCTCAAGTATAGATGATATCTCCTCTTGGTTAATACTCATAATATCTTAATCTAATAGAGCTATGCTTACAAAATTCAATTCAACATGTTTATTTTGTGTACACTATATTATATATCACATACGTTACAAAAATATTTGAGTTTATTCCTGTTGCATTCTCAGGGTCACATAGCACATTCCTGGCATACAATAAGCACGTAATAAATGCTTGTTTATTGACATCACTTTGTTGATGAAGCAAGTCATGAAAACATGAAAAATATAGAACAAAGTTTACTTTGACAGAAACTATGACAGAAGATAATTAAAATGACAATGGGTGATATGGAAGTTTGAAAAGAAGCAATAACAATGAAAAAAATGATAATTCAATCTTAGGAGTACTGTGGTGCAATTAAATCAAGTAAATAGTCACTAAGCATAATAGATTAAGTTTTACAGTAGTTGTATATTAGCTGAGTGGAGGTCATATGAATGGAAGGCAGTTAAGGTGAAATTGGAAGAACAGAGCATTAGATTACTGAATCCCTGAGTTTAGACCATCAGTATTATACTTCCTAGATGTTTGGCTGGCCATAGGTTATTTAACATTACTATGCTTACATTTGCTTTTATATAAAATGGGGATAATAAAAGCAAAAAGACTTACCTGAAAGAGTTGAGAAATACAAATGAAGTAAAGTGGATAAAGTGCTTTCAAAGTATAAAGTGCTATAGAAATGACACCCAATGCTGCTAAATGTAAAGCAGGTTGTTGAAAATGGGAGATTGTAGCTCAGAGCTAAAATTTATCTGCATTGGGGTGAGAGTTGAAGTGGCAGGAGTTCATGAGATGTAGTGAATAAGAAAACAGAGACTGGGACCAAGGTATTAGTCTTGACAAATGGTAACATCTAAGAGGAAGTGGTAATAATAGGAAATATAAATAATGTAGCTAAAGAAATAGAACAATATATGGACAGGTTTAGAAATGGCACTGTTTAATTAATATTTGAAGACTTGTGACACTTTCCTTATTTTTGCTTATTGGTCCCTTGATTTGATCCATACAGAGAATTCCTTTTGAGCTATTTTCTCATTGGTACAGATTGGTGCATGCTCTATAACTCAGAGTCATAAAGCTACTTGTGTAACTCAGAGGTTGTGACTTGCCCAATGCCATCCAATGATTATATGTCAATCAGCACTTGAACCCAGGACCTTGTCTCCAATGCTAGTTTGCTATTGTTGATACCACATTTCCTCTCATATAGAAATGACTTAGAACTCAATTCTCCCCCATTCTCTCCCTCCTTCCCTCCTTCTCTTTCTCTCTCTGTCTATCTCTCTGTCTCTGTCTGTCTCTCTCTCTCTCTCTCTCACACATATTCACACACAGAGACATTTTCAGCATATAAATTTCTTCACATTCCCATGTGCTATACTTTTCTTGACTTAGTATGACTTTTCCCCTTTACTATCCTCATATTATCCTATCAAACTCCTTGTAGTTAAATGTTTTATTTTTTTTAAGCAATTGGGGTTAAGTAACTTGCTCACGGTTACACGGCAATTATTTCTGGCTTTGGTGCTAAGTATTTGAGCCCAGATTTGAACCCCAGGTCATGCTGACACTGGAGCTGGTGCTCTTACCCGCTGAGCCACCTGGCTGCCCCTGTAGTTCAATGTTTAATGAGACAATAACGTTTGCTATTATTAAATTTGCCAAAAATAAGCTTAAACTCATTTCTAATTTTCCTCAACAAAAACAACAAAAAAAGATGTGTTAAACATTTTATCACTTGGAATGATTTTCTCATCTATCAAGACTAGATTTGGTTATCCAAAGGTTATATCCTCAGCAGAAGGCTGATGGTGAATAGACTAGAGTTTTTTTTTGGGGGGGGGTCTTTCAAAGTTACATAGGCCATGCTCCAGAATCTTGTTTTATATTAAATTTTGTGTAAAATAGAATAAGGCTCACACGTCTGCATGTAGAAAGTGCAATTGTTGAAAAGAGATTTCTACAATAAAACTGCAGAACGTGGAAATGTTAATATATTAGTTTTATGCTATTCATTGTCATATTACCATTTAGTACTTTCCTCTATCATTTAACTTAAAACATATCAGACTATACTGTCAAGAAACTCATATGAAATAGCAAAATAAATCAATTTGTAATACAGAAGATAAAATAAAACTTTTAAATTAATATTTATCAGTATGTCATCAGTTATGCCTAAAATCCAGAAAAAAATTTAAAAGATACTAATCCATTTTTATATTAAAATATTTATAATGGTAAAAGAGGAAAGTTGTGTATAAGGGTATGTGTATGCCTTTCATCAGTTACTTATTAGTAGTAATTGATCTATGAACTATATTTCTATTGATTAAATGATATTTAGCAGGTCACCAGAAATTTTTCAGGACCTGGTGGCATGATAGTGAAATATTTGTATAATATGGCAGACTAACACACATTTACAGGGACCAAAAGGTGCTCAGCAAGGGGAAACCATTACCTTTAAAATTGAGAAATCTTATTTAGGCTACCATTCTACTGTGCATTTATGGTTTATGAATGAATGAAAGAATGAATGAACGGAAAAAAAACACTCTTATATGTCAGAGTTTATGTTAGAAATACAAATGGGAAAATGAAAGCATCTCTGATTTTAATGAACAGAAGTGAATATATAACGTTCTTGCTACTATGTGGAATTTAATGAGCCAAGTGCTAGTAATACAAATGATATCCTTGGCCTAAGTAACATGGACAGGCATGGATATGAGTCAGTCATGTTGGAATCATGTTGGAATGATCTATAAAAAGGAAATGGTGAGATAGGGGGACACAATGGAATGAGAGGGAAAGGAGAGGTAAAATGAGAAAAAAATCTCACATAAAGAGGCATGCACAAAAGAGCTTTTACAGTGGAGGTGAAAATGTCAGGGGGTATGCCAGGCAATGCTTGAACCTCAGACTCCCTGTAAATGTTTCAAGAGACTCTCTCTCTCTCTCTCTCTCTCTCTCTGTTTATATATATATATATATATATATATATATATATATATATATATATATACACTCAGTCCTTTATAGAAATGTAACTTACCCTATAGGGAATTAGGAGGTGAAGAGAATGCGATAAAGAGGGATGATAAAGGGGAGGACAGATTGAGGGAGTAAGTGGTTAGAGGCAAAATAGACATTTGAGGAGGGAAATGATAAAAAGATAAAAAGAAACAGAAGAAAATGGTATGGAAGGAAACATACGTTTAGTAATCATAGCTATGTATGTGAATTGGGTGGTCTCACCCATGAAACTGAAACAGATAACATGGATTAGAAACGAGCATCCAACAATACCTGGCTAACAAGAGATACTATTGAAACAGACACATAAAAAATTAAAATAAAAGAGTAGAATCTAATATTCTTCAGCTGAACTAAAAAAAGACAGGAATAGCAGTCATGATCTCAGACAAAGCAAAAGCAAAAATAGGACTAATTAAAAGGGATAATAAGAGAGATAACTTTTTTGTTCAAAGTTATCATTGATGAGGAAGTATTTTTTTTTTGCTTTTTGCAAAATGTTCTGATAAGTCTTATTTCCCAAATAAATATTGAATATAGAAATGAATCAAATTCATAAAAAATAAATAAAAGCAGATAATTGACTATCCCCAATTGGTAGTCAAATGATACAAATATAGTTTTCAGGAGAAGAAATAAAAGTTTTCTATAATCATATAAAATTTGTCTAAATAACCATTGAGTATATAAAGGCAAATTAAAACAACTTTTATGTGAAACCTCACATGTATCCAAAATGACAAATTTTGTAGATGATGAGGGAAAAATCAGGTATCATAATGAGTTGTTGATGAAGTAGTGAACTGGTCCAACCATTCTATAGAACAACTAGGAACTAGGTGCAAAGGGCTATAAAACTGCAAAAATTTTGTCACAACACTACTTCTACTAGATCTATATCTTAAATAGATGAAATAAAAGGGAAAAAGATGTATATGTACAAAAATATTTATAGCAGCTCTTTTGTGGTTACAAAGAAATAGAAATTGAGGGGATACTCATTGATTGGGGAAAAGACAAAACAAGCTGTGGCATATGGTTGTGATGTAGTAGTACTGTGCTGTGGTAAATAATGAGGAGGGTGGTTTGAGGATAAATATGGCAAGACCTAAATGAGCTTATGCAAAACGAATTAAGAACTGGGAGATGATTGTTCATACTAACAGCAATGCTGTAAAGTTGACTGTGAAAGACTTGGTTACTCTAATCATTACCTTTATTTATGATAATTTCCAAGGACTCATGATGAAAATATTCTTTCTACCCCCAGAGAGAAAACTGATGAACTCTGAGTGAAAATTGAAGCATTTTTTTACTCTAAATTTTTTCTTGTTTTTTTTTTTAATATGGCTAATATAAAAATGTTTTGCATGATGTCACATTAATCACTGAGGATATATTGCTTGCGTTTTCAGTATGTTGGGAAAGGAGTTGAAGGGAGAGAGTATTTGGAAGGTAAAATTTAAGAAAAATGTTAAGACAAATAAATAAATAAATAATAATAATAAGAGCAAACAACTGTAATTGAGATAAACTTGAAGACTTTCCAATAGGATCAGAAGTGAAGCAAAGATGTCCATTATCACCACTATTATTCAATAATGTAGCAGAAATGCTATTTATAAAACAAAAAGAAGGAATAAAATCGAAAATGAACAAACAAATCTTTCTGTCTGAAACAAAACAAAACAAAACTGTCTGAAGATATAATTGTATACTTTTTTTTTTTTAAAGCAATCGGGGTTAAGTAAGTTAATCAAGGTTACAAGGCCAGTTATTTCTGGGTGTGGTGCTGAGTGTCTGAGCCTGGGATTTGATCTCCAGGTCATCACAACACTGGAGCTGGTGCTCTTACTCGCTGAGCCACCTGGCCACCCCTAAGCAATTGGGGTTAAGTAACTTGCTCAAGGTTACCCAGCCAGGTGTTCCTGGGTGGGTGCTAAGTGTTTGAGCCTGGGATTCGATTTCCAAGTCATCCTGACACTGGAGCCGGTGCTCTTACTAGCTGTGCTACCTGGCAGCACCTCGGTTGTATACTTTCAAAGCCCTGAACAATCTTCTAAAAATCTAGTTGAAATAATTAACAACTTTATCAAAATTCCAGGATATAAAATAAACTTACATAAATTATCAGCATTTACATATGGCACGAATTAAAACACAGTAGGAAGGGATAGAAAGAGAAATTCCATTTAAAATAATTGTAGAAAATATAAAATACTTTGGAGTCTACTGCCAAGATAATTCAAGAGCTATATGAACAAAATAAAAAAAATACTTTTCATGCAAAGCCAGATCACTGTATTGTGGCAGGATAGTTTTGTAATGTGTCTCCACCCAGAAAGAGAATTTTCTGCAAAACTTTCAAGTGGCCAGGCAAAACTCAATGTTGGTTTCTTCTTCATGATTAAAATCATTGGACTGTTTTTTTTTTCTTTCACAAAGGAGTAGAAAGATAGAAGAAATGTAAAGAAGCAATTAAAATGTTACAGGTTCACTTCAGTCCAATCTTACTTCAAATTGGGAGGAAGAATACAATACAGGCTTGTCAGGGAGACAAGATTCTCTTTTTACCAAAGTGGAAAAGTTTGGCAGAGCCATTGAGTTTAGTGTATAGCATTATGAACTTCCTTTTCAATTTGCAGGTGTTCGCCATATCACTACGGCCAAGTTCTCAACAAATAGACTCACCCGGTACTCTTCTCTGGCATCATTAGTTTACTGGCAAAGGCATTTTTAAGTTCCCAGAGCAATCTCAGTAGTAGTTTAATAACTATGAGGGAAAAAAAAATAAAAGCAGACTTTTCTCTTAACTTATCTAATCCTTGGAACATTCCTGGGTGTGTCTAAGGACTTGCCCCTTAAAAATAATCCACTGACTTTGCTACTATTCAGTAGTACTGTTAATACAGAGATAAGTGATGCAATGGATAGGTCATTGGACCTGCAGTGAGGAAGAACTGAGTTTAAGTACTGCCTCAAACACATGCTAACTGTATGATCAAATTACTTAACTTCTATTTGCCTCAGTTTCTTCATGTGTAAAATAGGGACAATAATAGTACCTAACTTCTAATTATGTGATTAGAAAAATGCTATAATAAAATACTACTATGGTATAAAGATACTATTTGTAAAGCACTTTAGTATACTATGCTATAAAGATACTAGTAAAGATCCTATTTGTAAAGCACTTTGAAAACATTAAAGTTCTATTTAAATGCTAGTTATCAATATCATCTTCATCCTCATCAAAACATTTGTTTTTAAGAGATGTTATTATAAGTACTTCAGAACTTGATTGATTAAGTAGATATCACGTACCACCTAGGAGTTTAAAATATAATAATTAAAAAGTATGTTGTAATAATGTGGTTTTAACAAATTCCAAAAAAATATCTCATATATATATATATCATAAAATATTATAAATATGAAGTAACTTGCTAAGAGAGATAAAATATGGAGTTATGCAAACAGCTGTTGTAATTACTATTGATGATAGCTAACATTTCTATATCACCTTAAGGTTTGAAAACAAAAATTAAACCTATTATAAATGATGAAATTGACCTAACAGGGTGAAGGTGTATACTAATGGTCACATAGCGAGTAACTGAGGGCAGATTTTAATTCAGATCTTCCTGACTCCATGAATCTATGCACAAGTTACATAGCCTCTTTCGGACTGTTTGTCCTTATATCAATGAGAGTGTTGGATTTTAGATATATGATTTTTTTCCAATGTGAAATATATAATACTATAATCCTTGGATAACCTTTAGTATGTTTTGAAGTTAGGATCAGATATTAACTTTTATTCTACAAAGATCTTGTTATATACATTTTTGTAATTCCCCCAAAAGACTTTCATATATTTGGCCCTTCACATTCATTTAATTAATGAATGACTAGAATGTTGATCCTGCATAAAATTTGGTAATAGTGCTTATTTTCCAGATCTTTCTCACGTGAGTGCCGTGTTTCCTATAGTTTTGCCAATTGCAGCCAATCTTCCTGAATATTACTATACTATAAGTTCTCTGCTTCCTTCCTTCAAGCTACCCTTTCTGGATCACCAATTAACTATCTTCTTCCCATCTTCTAAGATCCATACTCTCTGCTTAGAGGCCATATTTGGTTATCCTTGGGTAGGAGAATAATAGCATCAGGGTTAAGTATTAGGGTGATTTGTTGTGCCCTCCTGTGGAAAAAAAAGATTAGAGAGGGAGAAATAAACTAAAAATAATAAAACTTTTTAAATTTTTGCATATATATAAAAATTATGCATCCAAATGACGAATTGAAAGAGCAAAACTCCTTTTACAAAGTTATATGCTTATTTAACTTATATTATTATCTAAAACATTGAGATTTCCTTTTGGAAGTATTTTTAGAAAGTCCTACATCTCTACCACTATGCTTTTTACCCAGTTTTCACCTGTTTAGGGATAAAAATAGTATTCCCCAGGTCAATCACCTACTTTATTAACCAGAAATGAGTACGAATGATTTTGAATAATTTCCAGAAATCAAATCCATGCACAAAGGACAAAGTCCTGCTCTTATAGATGACAATCATGATAATGTAATTTGTTGCCATTTCTAAGAGTTCCCAAAAGTATTTTGAGCAAAGGTAGGATCTTTCAAATAAGTAAACAATCTTTAAGGGAACAATGTCTTTCTTTTAAATTAGCAACACATATTTAATTGAATAATTTCTTGTATATTTCTTTAAAATAAATAATTTATCTTCATATACACACCTCAGAGAAGTTAGATATTGATGGAAATGCAATTTGGAAGAAACATTCACATGGTTTTATATTGCTCATTGGTATAATGAAAGGGTGGTTTTTTTGTAGCTATCTAGTAAAGGGAAAAAAAATTAAAACCAAACTACTCAGAAAGCTCATTGGGAGTACTGCAAACATAACTTAATAACATGTCTCTTTTTTGTTTCAAATAGTGGTGTCTTCTTTCTTGTTGAGGGCAGTGGAAGGTTTAAAGACTTAACTACAAAGATCCCTGAAGAACATTTTGAGGCAAAAAATTTCTAAAATAACCTATAGATATTATCTACATGATCTTTTGATTCTAGCACAACTTTGTTGATGATTAGGATTTTTTTCCTGCTAATAACTGGAAAGAAAAAGTAAAAATGAGAAATTATTGAAGAAAACAGAGATAGTGAGCTTCTTAATTGTATATAATTGTTTTATATTTCTAAATACTTCAATGTAATTACATATAGTCTTAATTTTAAAAATTAAACATATTATTTTACTTTTTAAATAAATTTTATTCATTTAAACATTTTTAATTTAAAATTTTGAGTTCCAAGTCTTCTCCCTGTTCCCACCACACCCTTACCCAGAGAAAAGCCAAGCCAAATGATATCAGTTATAAATGTGAAATTTTGCAAAACATGTATTCATAAGAGCCATTTTGCCAAAAAAAATTAAAGCAGAAAAAATAAAGAAAAGAATAAAGTGGTACACCAATGTGCAAACAGACTTAATCAGCTTTCTCTGTGGAGGTGGATAGCACTTTTTCATCAGTGTTTTGGAATGAACTTGGATTATTGCCATTGATCAGAGCAGTGAAGTCTTTCACAATTGAACATCACCACAACATTGCTGTTACTGCGAATAGTGATATCCTGGTTCTTCTCACTTTGCTTTGTCTCAGTTCATATAGGTCTTGCCATGTATTTTTGTTCATCTATTTTTCTAAATTGCCTGCCTCCTCATTTATTTTGTTCTTTCTTTGATATTTTAGTTTATCCAATTACAAATAAAAATATTTTTCCTTTTTTTCCTATTTTAAATTCAAAATTCTCTCCATTCCTCTTCTCTCCCGCCCTAATTGAGAAGGCAAGCAATTTGACATAAGTTATATGTGTGTGGTCATGCAAGACACATTTCCATATAAGTCATTCTGTGAAAGAAATCAACAAAAACTACAAGGAAAAAAAAGAAAAATTGTCCTTGATCTGAATTCAAGCTCTACTACTTCTTTCTCTGGAGATGGCTAGCACCTTTCATGATAAATCCTACAGAGTTATCCTGGATCAATATATTGCTGAGAATACCTAAGTAATTCATAGTAGATCATCATATAATAGTGTTACTGTGTGTGATGTACTCCTGGTTTTATGCAATTCACTTTGCATTAGTTAATGTAAGTCTTTCAATGCATTTTTTTTCTTTTCTGAGACAATCCTGCTCATAATTTCTTAAAGCACAATCATATTCAATCTCAATCATATGCAGCAACTTGACCAGCATTTCCCCAGTTGATTGACATCACCTTAATTTTCAATGCATTGTCACAAATAAGAGTCACTATAAAAATTTTCATGCACATAGGTCCTTTTCCTTTTTTTTCTCTCTCTTTTGGATAAAGACCTAGTATTGGTATTTCTTGCTCAAAGGGTATACTTGGTTTTATAACCCTTTGGGCATAGTTCTAAATCTCTCTCTAGAATGTTTGAAACAGTATGCAACTTCATCAATATTACAGTAGTATTTTAATTTTCCTACATCCCTTCTAACATTTGTCATTTTCCTTTTCTTTCAATGTTAGCTAATATGACAGGTATTAGGTAGTATCTCAGAATTGTTTTAATTTGCATTTCTCTCATTAATTGTGATTTAGAGCATTTTTTATGACTTCAGATAGCTTTGATTACTTTGTCTGATAACTGCCTATTCATATCCTTTGACCATTTTTTGGTCAATTGAGGGATGGCTTTTATTTCTTTAATTTTTACTCAATTGTCTATATATTTGAGAAATGAAGTCTTTATCAGAGAAACTCACTGCAATTTTTTTTCACAGTAATGATTACCAACTATGTATTTACCTCCATCACATTTTCCACCTGTTTATCCTACTTTCTTCTTTTACTCAGTACATTCTCAAAAGTGGTTTGTGTCTGACTTTTTTTCCCCAAAACTGCCTTGCCTGCTATCAACTCCACCCCTTCTCTTATCCCCCTTTTCCCTCCTACTTTCCTGTGTGGTAAGATAGATTTCTATTCTCTAATGAGTATGCTTATTATTCTCTTTTTGAGCTAATTCTTCTGTGATAAAGTTTAATGTGCTCCTTCCCCCATTTGCCCCATTTTCCCCTCCACTGTAAAATTCAATTTTCTGGCTTGATTAATGTGGGACATTCTACCACTCCATTTCCCCTTTTTTCATTGTAGTGTTCTTTCTTATTCCTTAATTTTTTTTTGTAAAATCATAAAATCACCTTCAATTCATGCCTCTACTTTCTGTCTATGTAAACTCCTTCTAACTGCCCTAATAATGAGAATATTTCAGGAGTTATAAATAACATTTTCCCATGTAGATATATAAACATTTTAATCTTATTGAATCCTTTATGATTTCTGTCTACTGTTTCCCTTTTATGCTTTTTTTGTGTATTGTATATGAAAGTCAAATTTTTTCTTCAGCTCTGGTCTTTTCATCAGGAATGCTTGAAAGTCCTCTATTTCATTAGATATCTATTTTCCCCTGCAGAATTTTACTCAGTTTTGCTGGACAGGTGATTCTTGTTTGTTATTCTAGCTCTTCTGCCCTCTTGAACATCATATTCCAAGTCCTCTGATCCTTTAATATAGAAGATACTAAATTTTGTTCTATCCTGACTGTGGTTTTGCAAGAGAAATATTGTTTCTTTCTAACTGTTTGCAAATATATTTCCTAGACGCGAGTGACTTAGAATTTGGCTGTAATATTCCTAGTAATTTTCATTTTGGGATCTCTTTCAGGAGATTATAGGTGGGTTCTTTCAATTTACATTTTACCCTCTGGTTCTAGAATATCAGACACTTTTCTGTACTAATTTATTGAAACCTGAAGTGTAGGCTCATTTTTAGATGATGACTTTCAGGAAGTCCAGTAATTTTTAAATGGTCTCTCCTGAAACTATTTTCCAGGGCAGTTATTTCTCCAATGAATTCTTTTTCACACTTTCATTTACCTTTTTTCATTCTTTTGATTTTTGTCTTGTTTCTTAATTTTTCATAATCATTAAATTTCACTTACCCAATTCTAACTTTTAAAGAATTATTTTCTTCAATGAGCTTTTGTAGCTTCTTTTCCATTTAAACAATCCTATTTTAATAAGTTCTCTTCATTGAATTCTTCTGCCTCTTTTACCATTAAATATATTCTCTTTTTTAAGGTGTTATTTTCTTTAGTATTTTTATGCCTCCTTTACCAAGTTGTTACTCTTTTTTATGGTTTTCTCACATCTCTCCAATTTCTCTTGCCATTTCTACTCTGCCTTTCTTATTTGATTTTGAAAACCCTTTTTGACCTCTACCATGTGTTGTAACCAATTCATATTTTTTTGATGTTTTGGATGCAGTAATTTTGACTTTGTTGTTTTCTTCCAAGTATGTGTTTTGATCTTCCATATCACCTTCATAACGTTCTATGATTAGATTTTTTTTTCTGTTTTTCATTCATTTTCCAGCCTATTTCTTGACTACACTCTGTGTTAGAGTGGGACTGTTTCCAAGTGGAGGGGCACTTTTCCAAGCTATAGGTTTTTTGTACAACTGTTTGCAGAGGTAATTCTTGGGAACTATAATTTCTTGCTCTTCCAAGGTGGCATGTTCTATGGAGATGTGTGTTCACTATTCTCCTGTACAACAAGCATTCTTTTCGACAAAGAGACCCTTGCTAATCTCCTTCTGATCCATTGTCTAATCCCTTCACCATTTGTGACCTGAGAAGTCTGGAAATTGCCAGTGTTTCCAGTGACTCATTTTCTTGAAGGTCTATTCCTAGTTTGCCGTTTCCTAAATTGATCAACATCCACTTAATTTCCAATTCTTTGCCACCACAAAAATAGCTGCTGTAAATATTTTTATACATATATGTCCCTTTCCCTTTTTATTGCTCTATTTGGGAAACATACCAAGTAGTGCTATTACTGGGTCAAAAGGTACATGTATATGTAATTTTATAGGCATTTGGGCATTGTTCCAGATTGTTTCCCAGTACAATTGGACTAGTTCAGAAGTCCACCAATATTTTTATTTTTTTTTCTTCTGGAACTATCTTTCCTATCATTTGGCTATTTAACAATTGAGAAAGGCTTATTTTTTTATAATTCTGATATTTTTGAGGAATGAAGTATTTTTTTGAGAAACTTGATGTATTTTTATTATTCCATTGTTTATGATAACTTTAATCAAAATGCAATTTTCCTGATTATCTCTTTTAATTATTTTTTTAATTTGAGACCATGGTAACTGCCCCTGCCTTTTTTACTTTACCTGAAACATATTAGATTTCTGCCCTTGCCCTTTATTTCAGCTCTTTGTATTTCTTACATTTAAATTGTGTCTTTTATAAACAACATATTTAGAATTATGTTTTCTAATCTATTCTTCCTTCTGCTTCTGTTTTATTGATGAACTCACCCCATTCACATTCATAGTTATGATTGCTAGCTGTATATCTGTCCATCCTATTTTTTCTGTTTATCTTGTTCTCTCTCACTGTTTATCCTGTTTCTCCTCAAAAGTCTGTTTTACTATTGATCAATGCCTTACTTAATCTTCTACTCTCTTTTATTATCCCTCCCATATCTCTTATCACTTTACCCTCATTTATTTACAGGGTCTCCATATATTCTTCCATCTTTTATCACATTCTGAGAAGAATGCTGTTCAAGCCTTGGTACATCCCCTCATATTCTCCTCCACTGTAAAAGTTATTCCTTGCATGTCCTTATATTCTGAGAAAAATTCCGCCTTCTATTTCTCCTTTCCTTCTTCTCCCAGTGCAGTCTTCTTTCTTACTCTTTTATTTTTTCTGATGTGGGAGACCACATAATGAACACACACTCATGCCCTCAGTCTTTGCAACTTCTTTTAACTGCCTTAATAATTATAAAGTTCTTAAGACATACATGTCATCTTTCCATATAGGATTGTAAACAGTATAACTTCATAGAGCCCCTTATCATTATTCTTCCATGTTTGCCTTTTTATGCATCTCTTGAGTCATGTTTAAAAGTAAAATTTTCCTCTTCAAAACTGAACAGAAATTAGACCAAAATTAGTCTTTTAAGCAGCAGTGTTTGAAGGTCCTCTTTTACATTAAATATTCATTTCCCTCTCAAAGATAATACTCATTTTTCCAGGACAGATTATTTTTGGTTGTAATCCTAGTTCCTTTGCTTTCTGAAATATAATATTCTAAGATCTTCTCTTCATGGAAGCTGCTAAATTATATGTTCTCTGTTCTTATGAAATCCCTGTTCCAGACCCCTTTTCTCTTTTATGGAGATAATGACAGTGCCTACCTCTCAGGATTGTTGTGAGGATAAAGATAGATAATAATCCTAAAGTGCTTAATGTCATGCCTGGAACATAGTAAGTACCTTATAAATATTGGCTATCATCATCATCATAATCATCACCCACTCTCTCTCATTTTCATTTTGATTCTTTATCATAATGTGGAGGTAAGTAGAAGTTCTCAAAGTTTATGCCAGTGGAGGACTAAGTTCTGTCAGGTCCTATCAAGCTTTAACAGTAGAGTACAAACCTTACAACAGACTAAAAATAAATCTTTTCCTAGGATCAACCTGGTTAAGGGTAGCTCATAACTTAAAAATTGACTACCACTTAAAATATTATATATTTGTGTTCTGAAAGATGGTGGGTACAAAAAACTTATTAAGATCATCTAACAAGGTAGATGGTGGATGAAATTTTCAATGGTGGAAATAGTACACACCTGAAATGAATGAAATCTTACCCTTGTCACCTACTGCCAGTGTGGCCTTGATCAAGTCACATGAGGATGATGATGAAGATGATAGTGAGAGCTAGTGTTTAGAAAATTTCTCAAAATTTCTAATGTTTTATGACAATGTAGGTAGTATCACAATTTTTCAAATGGGGAAACCAGAATTCACAGAAGTAAAGTGACTTCCCTAGGGTTACATATCTAATAAATGTCTGAAGCATTACTGAGTCCAAGTTCTGACTGCTCTATGTACTTCCTGGTTACCTAATGCACTGTACTTTCTCTGGTCTTTAGTTTTCTAATCTGAAAAGAAATGAGGGAGTTGGACTATGTGACATCTGAAGTCCCTTCAAGCTCTAACTCTATAATATCATAAAATATACAGCCTCGATGTGTCAAAGTATTTTGATGTCAGGTATTCTCATGACATAGCCCTATCTGTATTTAGGGCTATGTAATAAAGTCTCTATGAAGAACAAATGCAAATAAACTATATAATAAATCATTTATTAGGCCATTTTATAATCAAATGAGTTTTATTTTTGAAGTACATAGTTTTCAATCTGTTGTGATTTAAGTGGTGATCATGGAAAAGGTACTTATCATAGGAACTATCTCCTTAAAAATCAGGGACTAAGTGGACATCATATAGGAAACGATTAAAATCCTTTTACTTAAAAATAGAATAATACTGCATTCTTTTTATCTTCCAAGTTAGTTATTTCAGGAAGACAGGAGAATAGAGTCAGAAAGGATAGAATTTAAAGTAGGACCTTCCAGAACATAGGTACTAATCTCAACCTCCTTATTTTATACTCAAAATTGACATCAAGAAAAACTTAAGTGTCTCACACACAGAAAGTGATTATTTGAGATGAATTTACTTCCTTGGTCTTTCTAACTGCAAGATTCATGGCCTTTCTATCAGATCAGGCTACCTCTAAAATGTACTAGAATCTCTTGGTGTGATACTATTTTAACTACAATGTGTTGTGTTTTTCAGTTGAAATTTCACCTTAATATATAAGTGTAATGGTAAAGTAATGTTAAATTTGAAGATCGCTTTGTGTTGGCAAAAGTAGCAGGTACTTAACACTTAGTAACTTCTCAAGCCTCTGATTGGAGGAACAGAACGTATGAACTCCTGTCCCCTTGTTACTGATGTAACAGGAAATTGGCTGAAGGAAGTATGTAATATTGTGTATATAAGAAAAGCCCCAGAGAGGCACAGTCAAAATTTCCTTGAAACTGAGATCTGGTAACAGAACATCTACAGAAAAATGGAGAACTGAGTTTTGAAAACTTGTCTTGGTGGAGCTTCTTCTGAACAGGATCCCAGGAGCCCAGAGCCAGGAGGCCAGGAGCCTAGGAGCACAGAATCTGGAGCTAGGATCCCTGGAGCCCCGGAGTCCAGGTGACTAAAGCATGACCAGGATGCTGAGACTTTGTTTGTGACTTGGTTGAGCCTTGAATTCCTTGGAGCAGAAATGGTGAAGGAGCTGACATGGAACAGACCCTGTGAATGCCAGTGTGGAGCAGGACCTCCCCAGAGAACTGGTCAAGGAACTGGGAGCTGTCTCCCATTGAACCCAGGTAGAATCAGGGACCACGGAAGGGGATTCAGGGAATATGAGAACAGGCTCCAATTCAAGATGAAGAAAAGACCTCTCCTTGGGTACTGAGTAATTATGGAATTATAGTTTACTAGTGACCTAAGGGGTGGAGGATTTTGTGTGTCATACTTAGTAAAACTTTACTGAATAAGTGACTGATTGTACTTTGAGTACTTTGACTACTGATTAGTGACTGATTGAGTTGATCAAGACTTTGCCTCAAGAGTGGAACACTTTGACTGTGTATTTTGATAGTACTGATAAGTGACTGATAGAATTAACTTTAGAGTGACTATTTTGTGACTGATTGAAATAACTTAAGAGGGACTATTTTACTTTGAGACTATGTTTTGAATATTATATTGTGATTTTCTGTTATAAGTTGAAATATGGTGAATGCTGTATTATGAATTATGCTGTACCTTGATTTTCCATGGATGTTTTGCTTTTGTTATGGATTAAATAGAGTGATCACTGTACTGAATAATCAGAACCTAAAAAAAAGCTGTTCACAGTAGCAGTTCTTCTGGAAAGCTTCTGTGCATGGCATTACAATAAGCCAGTTCAAACTATCGCCATGTGTCTCATAGCTAACTTTTTCACCAACATCAAGGAAAAATAAAGAGCAAGTTACAAAAAAAATGGAAAAAAAGATCAGCCTCATAAAATATAGAATCCAGACATTAAAATCTAATGTATTCATTTGATTTTAGCACTGCCAATCCACAATATCCTTTGGAATAACAAGTCTATATGAACTTTTGAGTACAGGTAGATGAATATTTGCTTACACCCAATTAAAATAAACAAATAAATGAATGAAACATTCCACTCTACTTAATGACTAAAAAATAAGATAAAGGAGAGCCATAAAGAATAACTGTTTGCCTTGAAATTGTTTAGTATGACAATTTTGAATGCATTCAAATGGGTTGGATAATGGAATTTTAAAATTGATTAAAGTGTTAATCTGGTACATGATCTCCTGCATCATCCTGGGACAGTTACTCTTGGCTTCCCTGCTTTTGCCAGAGTATATTTAGCATTTGGGAAAGCTCTGTGGCACCATAGCATTAGGTTTTCTATAGTTTTATCCTTAATTTACTTTTGTTTTCCAATTTCAATCCCAACAGTAATGATTCAGTTGCACTAAAACAGAACACATTTCCCCAATAGGTCTGTCTCACAAGTGTCTTGATGAGTCAGGCTGTAAAGTATTGAATTTTAGGGTTAAATTATGAGAGCTATTTTAACAATGCTATCTATGTGGTAATAAGCAGTCTGTATTTCAAAGAGCCCATCTATAAAGCAGAATGTAAAGTGGAGACTTGGATGATATCCATTGTCTTAGGCAGAATGATGCAATGAATTTGCTTCTAGACAAAGAAGATACATGACCTGAGTTCTAGAACTTATTTACATTTGTCTGAAAAGGAATTTGGTAATTCTGAATTTACTGATACTATAATAAAAGGAGAAAAAAACAATTATCTTACTTGAGCATTGAGGCAGCATTATTTTTTCAGTGATGCAGAGAATGGTAGGAAGCAGTGTTGTATAGGGGATAAAGCACTGATACTTGGAAACAAAATCTCTGGTTTCAAATCCTGTCTCTGACTAATGAAAACTTTTGTGGCCTTGGACAACTTATCTAACCTCCCTGAATCATGGATTCATATCTAAAATGAAAGGGTAGAAATAAATAGTTTTTGAGGTGTTTTCATGTCTAGATCTACAATCCTTTAAGTCTAAGCTTAACTTCTCCCTATGGCAGAAGTTTCTAATTTAAAAAAAAAATTCCCTCCATTCTTCCCAGTTGCTGAATAGTTACTTTTACTGCAAGACTTATAGCACTGTCATATGAGACATCCAGAGATCCAGTTACGTGAGAACTCTCTGTGAAAGAGTAATAAAGCTAATTTTCAGTTTACTCCCATCTTTGCCCCTGATTTTTCCAGCTTTCAGCCCTTTCCTTGACTTTCCCTATCCCTGTTATTTTCTTTCTCTTCCCCTTGCTTTCTAGCTTCTTTTGTGGATTTCTGAGGGCAGAGTCTGTCCCTATTTTGTTTAGGTTTTTTTTTTTTTGTTTTCCATTTTTATTTCCAACACCTGGCCTTAATGCCTGATACACAATAAGTACTTAATAAAAGGTTGTTTCCTTTCTCCTTCCTTCCTTCTGGTCCCAAGGATTATATTTATTTAGATGGCCTTTTTGGCATGACTGAACTCATACCTTCTCATTTTGGGGGTATCTCTGGAGAAAATATATTATAGGGGGATGTGAGGAACCAAATAGGCCTGGTTCAGGACTCAAACATTAAATCGTAATAATGGACTTTAACACAAGAGCTCTTTAAGATGTGACATTTTTGTGAAGTTAGCTCCTGATTTCATTGTTATGGGTTAAACTTATAAGGATATTATTGACTTCTGAGATCAATAGGCTATACCCCAAGATTTAAGTTATTAAGAGCTAACATATTTGATTCAGCAGTCAGATATCTTTGGGTGATCAGCTCTAAACGTGATGTCTTTTGCGTATTGCAGTTTGCAATCTTTGAAGCTTTGAGGATTTGAAGTTTGCTCTCAATTGTATCCATTTATGACTATGGCTGGATTAGTAGATACCTGAGGAATAGATCGAAGGTTTTACCCTAAGACTTTAGTCACCTAAATAACAAATCCTTATCAAATTATCTATTCTGTGCTACTTCCAGGATACCACAGACTAAGGTAATGATAAGAAAGCTTGAGTCCCCTTACTTTGTCTCTTTTTCTCTATAAAAACCTTGTACTAAGAATCAACAAATGGAGTTCATGATTCTTCCTTGAATGACCCACATGGTCTGGTCATTTCTTATTCACAACTCTGGTCATGCTTAAGTGCTGGACACTGAGCAGCCCATGGCAGTGGGCTATTTTACAATATTATGGGACAGTTATACACTAAAACATCTGGCCAGTGGTGGCAGTTTATCTAAAGATCAGGAGTCCCTTATGACAACTTTTGTACCTCTTCCTTTTTTTTTTTTAATTCTTTGGTCAGGCAAGTAAAATAGGTCTTTAACAGCAAAGGAACAAAATAAAAATTTCTATTTGTAAATAGCAAACAAGTCATTCCAGGTTCCTCACATTAAACTTAATATTCATACTTACATAGAACTCAGTAATATAGAACTTTACTAGTATATCAGAATGAGGTGGCAATATATCACTACATATGCAGAAGTCAATAATAAAATCTATCAATACTTAACAATTAATCAGTCACCAAATTGAAAATTTGCAAAAGTACATGAGTGGAATTGATTTGTGAGGAGATTTGACTGGACATAATAGACTATACATTTACAGCCTAGAAATATACTTTGTCAAATTTATCTACAATCTCACAATCTAGTCTCTAAGGTATCTAGAATCAGAAAAGTATCAGGCACAGAATCTCTCCAGGTTTCTATACAAAAAGTGAGGGGCTCAATTTTATCCCAGAGAAGGACCTAGATGTAATTCTGACTAGCTGGCCCCTACCAAAAGGAAGTCAGGGATCTTGCATTTAATATCACCTCCAGCTCCTAAAACTAAGGAGAGGCAATATTATTGTTTATAATAATTAACAGATAGAAAAACCCCTAGGCTCATTTCTCCAAGATAAGATAAAAGAGGCAGAGCAGAGGAAAGGGTCGTTCCCACTCACAGGTTCAGTTCATGATGCAAGTGAACTATGATTTTTTTTTTTGGAAAGGATGAAAGGGTTTCCTTTCACACTGTTTGGTTAGTTTGAAAGATATAGCCTTTCTTGTTATTCAATTAGTCAATATAGGTTTCCCTCACCCACACTGTAGATGTTAACATACCTGGGTATAACACTGGCAGTTCCTTATATCTTCACCTTTCATGTATATATCTTAATTCTATGGAATTGTTTGTCTTTTATCTGGCTATCTCCCATCCCTTTGATGCTCTTTGTTCTCTGCTCTGATTACTAATCTCTCTGTATTCCTTCAGGTCTTTAATAACATCCCACCTTCTACAGGAAGCCTCTCCAAACACCTCTTAATTTTATTGCTTTCCCCCCTGTTAATTATATTTAACTTGTATAAAGCTTAGAGTGTAGATTGTAATCTCCTAGTAGGTATTATGTCTTTTACCTCTTTTTGTATCCTTACTATCAAGCATAATGTCTGGTACATATTAGGTGCTTGAAAATGTTTATTGTTTAATTTTCTCCTTCTTATGCAGTAAACTCTTTGAGAGTAAGTAGTATCATTAGTCTCATTTTCTGTCCCCAGAACATCCAAAGTATATGACAAATAGCTGTTGCTTAATTTATTGATTAATTTATTGATTTATTGATTGACTTATTGCATATGAATATCTTGGACATTAATCATCATCAAGCAAATTCAATGGGTGAATGCGGCTACTTCTAAGAATATAATTCAAGACAAAGAGGTCTTTTAAAAAGTTAGCTCTGGGATCTGAATGACCCAGATTTGATTTCTATCTGTGGCTCAAATGCTTTTCTGTTTCGAACGTTTTACTTTTGTAGCCCACTACTTCCATTTAACTTTTATTCATTAGAAGACACAGTCTCTCTCTCCCATGCCTGTCTTTCTGTCTCTGTGTCTCTCTTCATCTCTCTTTCTGTGTCTCTTTCTGTCTCTGTATCTCTCTGTCTCTCTCCCTTTGTCTCTGTCTCACACACACACACACACACACACACACATACAGAGAAAGAGAGAGAGAGAGAGAGAGAGAGAGAGAGAGAGAGAGAGAGAGAGGACTAATCAGAAGGAAAAGAAATAATGGTACTATTTTAATGACAGACCAAACATGTATATAAAACATAAATTTCTTAATTTCTGCCAGAAAAAATAAGTTTAGAAAATAGCATAAATATAACAATAGTCCTACATTCAGAGAATACTTATGTTCAGTTAACCTGCTGGTGTAAGGAACAAAAGAATTCATATGACAAAGTGGAAAAGAACAATTAGTGAATTGTTTTGACTAGAAATTTTGGAACATCTGAAAAAAAATTAAAATTATTTGGTGAGGGGAAAAACGTATAGCCATACATTATATAAGAATTGGTATTTTTAAATCGTGCTATTTTCAAGCCTAAAAATAATTCATGCAGTGAATTATTTTTCTATGTAAAGTTTAAGAATACTATTTTTCTTCTGTACTTTATCCCACCTGCAGTTCTACCTAGAAAGTTAGCTTCCAGGTGTCAGGAAAAAAATAATTGTATTTATTAGAACTTTTGAGTGTTATTGATTATAATGATTATGATAGAGGCTCGTAAGGAATTTGCAAAGCAGAAGGAATTTTTAAGTCCATACATTGAACTAGAGAAGCAAGAAAAGCTCTTTAAATTTTCTCCTGAAAGCTTTCTACCTAGTGATAGTAGGGAAAAAGAAGTTTACTTGGTTCTGGGAGTGAAAATAAAAATCTGTGGGGTCAGGTAGTTTTATGGAATAAATAGCTTTCACAAAATGATTCATCAGTACTAGAATGGCGGTGATGATTGTTATTGTTTATTACTATAATCATCTAGCATTCATTAAATTCCAGCAAAGAGAAGCTTTAAGATAGGCTCTGACCCAGCTTGAAGTGAAGATTATCAGATACAGGAAGAGGAAGAGAATGGAAGTTTTAGCAACTGGCTTCATTAAACAAGGAGGCCTCAACCCCTTTTAAGTTTGTGATCCAAAAGTTTTTACTCATATGGAATATGGAAATGTAACTTTCCTTGGAAACACTGTTTGTTATACATACTGGCACTATAAAACAATCAGAAGAGAAGTAGTTCCTATATTTTTAATGAATGCAGGTAATTCTTTTCTTTTTTGATGCTTAATAAATGTTTATTAATTGATTGATTGATTGATGAGGCATTACTTTTCCTTACATATAGCTTGGTAAAATACATAATGATAATTTTTAATTTTTTTTAACAAATGCTTTGCTAAGTTCTAGTTTACATCATTAATTCCCAAAATAATTTGAGTTATGAATTTTCTCCCTGTTTTTCCCCCTTCCACCAGCCCAAAACAGTGATCCCCTCCTCCCAATATCCCCTGGATATCCCCTCCTCCAATCTGCTCCCTCCCATATAGTCTACCATACACCCTCCAACTTTCCAGTAGGGCAGAGTGTATCTCTATACCCCAAGGCCTGTATATCTTATTTCCCAGTTACATGTAAAATAATATTATTATTAATATATATATATGTGTATGTATGTATATACATATATATATGTATATTCCAGATTCATTCTCTTCCTCCCTTTTCACCCACACTACTGGGAAGATAAGCAATGCAATATAGGTTGTACATGTGTAGCTATGCAAAACTTTTCCATAGTGGATATATTGTAAAGAATGACTATATTTCCCTCCCTCCTATCCCACCTCCCACTTGTTCTATTCTCTACTTTGATCCCATTGCTTTTCAGAAGTGGGTACTCCAACTTCCCACCTCCCCACCCCTGCCTGGCCTCCCTTCCATAATCCCCCCTCTGAACCCCTTCCCCCCCTACTCTCCTGTAGGGGGAGATACCCTATTTAGTATTTCTGTCATTTGCTCCCTAAGCCAAATTCAATGAGAATAAGGTTAACCAATTCCCTTTTGCATTCCTGTTGTAACCATTTTCACTTGCCTCTTCTATATGAGATTGTTTACCCCATTCTGTCTCTCCCCATCTCCTCCCATTATATTCCACTCTCACCTCTTGGTTTCACCTTTTACATATCATCCCTTCCTATTAAATTGGTCCTGTACCCTCTTTCGATGTATACCTGTACACATATATACACACATTCATATATGTATTCATATGCCTATATACCGTCTCATATAGACATACATACATTTCTATTCCCTTCAACTATTCTCCTGCTGACAAAGGTTTCATAACTTACAATGATCATTTTTCCATGTGTAATAGTAATGGAATTTAAAGATCCCCCTGTATTGGCTTGGTTTTTGCATTGATTGTGTTAAAACCCAGAGCCTGTGAATCCCACTTGTGGGATGGACTTGTTGATGTGAAAAGAGAGTGCTGAATTGGAAGGAGCTGGTGATGTGAATTTTAGAGAGACACAAGCAGAGAGAGAGGCAGAAGAATTTTTTGGAAGCAGCATCTTGGAGGCAGAGAGAGAGAGATTATTGCTGAGGGACAGTTTGAATTGCCCAGGACTTTTGAGAGCTGTGACCCAGAGCTGCCAAGAACTGAGGAGACATGGCTGTTATGCTGGTACTTTGTCTGTCTGTTTTGATGTTGTTTTGCCAGATTTTTCCACTGGTGAAAGACAGTCCTGTTGTTGCAGAGGTCCTGGAAGCTGGCTGTTGGTTCAGAGCTCCTGAGACTGTTCTGCAGACAGAGAGTGAATTCTGTACACTGGTGAAGGCCAATGCTGTTGTTGCAGAGGTCCAAGAACCTGGCTGTTGGTTCAGAAGCCCTGAAGAAGGATTTTCTTGTTGTATGTTTACAGAAATCCTGGAAGAGGGTTTTGCTAATGTTTTGAGGGGTCCTAGGACTGTTCTGCAGAGAGAGGATGAATTAATGAAGACACTGGCAATGTATGCTGTGGCCTTGCTAAGCTTTTTATCCCCAGAAACAAAAATTTCTGAGAACTTGCCTTGGGTCAAGATGAAGAAAAGACCTCTCTTTGGGTATTAAATGCTGTGCTTAAGCTTGTTATAACTCTGGGGTAGATACAATTGTCATCCAAGCTTGGGGAACTTTTGACTTTTTTGTGCTCTGTGATTGACAAAATCAATGTATTTTACTTATGATTGGAAATTAATCTCCGTTTGAGAAGAGGGGCTTTGTGGTTGACTAAATGAATGTATAGCCTAGGGGTGGAGTAGTACTTAGAAGAGGTTATTTTGGATTGACTAAATGAAATATAATGTCCAGGAGTGGAGTAGTACTTAGAGATTATTGAATTATACTTGGTGAATGCTGTATTTTGAATGATGCTGTATTTTGATTTCCTCTGTTCTTAATTTTTCACTGAATAAAATGCAGAGCACCTATGCTAGTATTTTGAACCTTGGGAAATTGCCTTTGCTTGGCATTACACTATGTAGGGATATAAATAGTTCAATTTAGATGAGTCCCTAATAATTTCTTTCCCTATTTGCTTTCTCCTGCTTCTCTTTCTTCTTGTATCTGAATGTCAAATTTTCAATTCAACTCTGGTTTTTTTCATCAAGAATTCTTGAAAATCCTCTATGCCACTGAAGGACCATATTTTACCCTGAGACATAATACTCAGTTTTGCTGGGTAAGTGATTATTGGCTTTAATTGGCTTTAATATTGGCTTTAATTCAATTAGTTGGCTCATTTGACCTCCCAGATATCATATTCCAAGCCCTTTGATCCTCAGCATGGAAGTTGCCAGATCCTGTATTATTCTGATTGTGTTTCCACAATATTCAAATAGTTTCTCCCTGGCTGCTTTAATATTTTCTCCTTGATCTGGGAAACCCAGAATTTGGCTATAATATCCCTAGGAGTTTTCTTTTTGGGATCTTTTTCAGGAGGTGATTGGTGGATTCTTTCAACCTCCATTTTGCTCTCTGTTTCTAAAACATCAGGGAAAACTGCCCTTTTGAGGGTTTTTTTTTTTGAGAATTTTTTGGAGGATGATTTCTAGATTCTTTCTTTGATCATGGCTTTCAGGTAGTCCAAAAACTTTAAACTTATCTCTCCTGGATAGTTTTTGCACATCAGTGGTTTTCCCAATGAGATATTTTCACATTGCCTTCTACTTTTTCATTTGTTTGGATTTGTTTAATAGTGTTTTGATTTCTCATAAAGTCACTAGCTTCCATTTGCTCCAATCTAATTCTGAAGGAATCATTCTCTTCAATGAACTTTTGATATTCTTTTCCCATTTGGCAAATTCAGCTTTTGAAGGCATTCTCCTCCTCATTGCCTGTTTGAGTCCCTTTTTCCATTTGAGTTAGTCTATTTTAAGATGTTATTTCCTTCAGTCAGGTTGTTGACTCCCATTTCATAATTTTCTTGCATCATTCTCATTTCCCTTCCCAATTTTTCCTTCACTTCTCTTATTTGGTTTTCCCAATCCTTCTTAAGGTCTTGTATGTGCTGTAACCAGCTCAAATTTTTCTTGGAATGTTTGGTGCAAAAGTTCTGACTTCACTGTCTTGCTCCCATTACATGCTTTGATCCTTTTCGTCTCCACAAAAGGAGTATAAAGTTGGGTTGCTATGCCTGCTTTGCTCCCTTTGCCTGCTCATCTTGCCACACAATTACTTGACCCCTGGGCTTTTTGACACAGTAGGACTCTGCCATAAGACAGGGACGATTCTTCCCAAATCTGAGTTTTTCTCAGCTACCAAAGGTATTAGTTGGGTGCCCTCCCTGAAGCCTCCACACACTCTGGCAAGCTATTTGCACACCCCAGGACCTCTACCATAGACCACAATCCAAATCCAAGCAGGTTAAAGCAGAGCGATTACCCCTTAGACTGGTTACTTGGTCCCCCCACAATATGTAGGCCAGGAGCTGAAGCTGCCATGTGGCAGTGGCTGCACAACTGCGGCATCTCAGTGGCTTCTCACCCTGGGTGCAAGAGTCTACCACACTCCCAGCTACTGGATCCCAAAATTCACCCTGCACTGAACTCTCACTTTGAATTAGCATCTATGGGCTGATAATTCTGGAAAATGCTACAGTTGCTGATGATCTGAAGTCCCTCCAGCTAGTGGTTGTTCAGGTCTACCCTGAGTCTAAAACTCTGGCTTGAGCAGGGCTGGGGCCGACTACCAGAGCACTGTGCTGTCTGCTTCCAGCCTGCCTGTCTGTCCTCAGTGAGAGGTTAGCTGCTGTGTGTCATTTTGTGGCTTCTGTAGCTCCAAAGTTCATTCAGAGTCCCCTTTTTCAAAATGAATTGGAGGAGGTGGGAGCCATAGCCCTGTTTCTACTCTGCCATCTTACAAATGTGGGTAATTCTTAAACAAGTTATAAAAGCAGTTAGAAAAGATAAAATGAATTATTTTGATTGAATGAAATTGAAAGCCTTTGCGTGAAAAAAATTCATGCAGGGGCAGCTAGGTTACACAGTGAATAGAGCACCAGCACTGGAGTCAGGAGGAACTGAGTTCAAATTAGGGCTCAGACAGTTAACATTTAACAAAAACTAGCTATGTGATCTTGGGCAAGTCACGTAAACCCAGTTGCCTTCCAAAAAACAAAACAAAAAAAAAAATCCTGCAACTAGGTTATGGGAACTGTTGACTTAAAAATTTTGTATCAAATATGTCTATTATACATTTGATATTCAGGTAATACATATGGTTAACAAATACTTGATAAAAAAAGCCATTCCCTTGAAAGATGGTCAAAGGATATGAACAAACAGCTCTCAAAAGAAGAATCTTAAACTATTAACAACTAAATGTGCATACATACATATATAAAGAAATATATACATATATATTTATGTGTTTGTATGCATGTAGTAAGGTTGTGGATTTGTCTAATAATTCTGGAAAGACATCTGGAAGTATGCAATAAAGTGATTAAAATATTCCCTCTGATCCAGAGGTTCTTCAGATAGGTGCATACTTCATAAAGTTCAATGACAAGAATTGGACTCATAAATATAAAATAAATATTTATAGCAGTACTTATTTTGTGGTACTAAAGGACTGGATACAAAGAAAATGACCATCAGTCAGGGAATGGTAAATACATTGCGGTAAATGAATGTAATGGAATGATACTGTGCTGTAAGAAATTGCAGATATAATGATTTCTAAGAAGCTGACAGACATGTTACAAAGTGAAGGTGATGGTTAGTATGATAATGTAAATTGAAAGAACAGCAAAATAATTTAATTGAATACTGAGAAATTGTAATAACTAAGCTAGACCCCAAGGAAGAGATATGAAAAGATTGTCTTAGATATATGTAGAAGAGGAGTGCTATGGGACTGAAATATTCTGCATAAAGGCAGAATTTCAACATGTTGGTTAATTTTGTCAAACTTTTTCCTGTTCTGATTTTTTGATTATCGAGAATGGTTCTCTTAAGGCTTCAGCTTATATACTTGCATGTGTATGAGGAGGGAAGACTCAAGGAGAGATACAGTAGGCAATAAGAGTGAGGTAACAACAAATTATAACAATAAAAATTCATTTTAAAAATAAATGTTCATTAGATGTCCAGTACAAACTCAGAAAATCCATTAACCCTTAATGAAGGCAAATATGTGTGCATGTGTGTCTGTCTGGCTGTGTGGACCTGTAAATTTTTGGTGTAGAAACTGATTCCAGTGATGGAGATTGAAAATTTCTTATTTATAAACATCTCTGGAGAGTTGCCTGGGGCACTAAGAGGCAAATTAACTTGTTTCCTCAATCATATGGACACCCCATGTCAGAGGCAAAATTTAAACCTTCATCTCCTTTAGTACAAGACTTCTCTTCACTAAACAACTCTGCCTTTCAGTCAAACCATGACTTAATCATTTTATAGCCCCAGCAATGTGTTTTGTTTTGTTTTGTTTTGTTGCCTTTTGACTTTTGGAGGGCAATTGGGGTTAAGTAACTTGCCCAAGGTTACACAGCCAGGTGTGTGTGTGTGTGTGTGTGTGTGTGTGTGTGTGTGTGTGTGTGTG
>NW_027187336.1:5672384-5729206 GCF_028583685.1 Petaurus breviceps papuanus | reverse complement strand
TGTGTGTGTGTGTGTGTGTGTGTGTGTGTGTGTGTGTGTGTGTGTGTTAAGTGTCTGAGGCCGGAACCAAACTCAGGTCATCCCAACTCCAGAGCTGGCACTTTACTCACTGCGCCACCTAGCTGCCCCCCCCCCCAGCAATGTTTTTAACATTGCCATTTCAAGACAGTGACATCAGTATGCTTGCAAAATACCAGCCTTCACAAAATACATATAATAAATCAGTCAGGGAACAAACTTTTATTAAGCCTTTACTCAGTGCCAGGCACTCTGCTAAGTTCTAAGTGTAAAGAAAAGCAGAATAAAATAACAAAAAAGAAACTGTATGAGAAAACATGCAAATAGCTATATATCTATAGACAGACAGACAGACAGATAGATAGATGATAGATAGATAGATAGATAGATAGATAGATAGATAGATAGGTAGATAGGTAGACAGATAAAGATATTTACAGAGTAGATAACGGTAATAGGAAAGAGAAAGATAGCTAAGAGGACTAGGTAAGGTTTCTTTAGAAAATGGAATTTCACCTGAGGCTTGAAGTCAGACAAACTAAGAGGCCAAGGTGAGCAGCTTTAGTATTTCAGGTGTGGGGCACTTCCAGGGTAGGGGGCATGGGGACAGGAGATAGAGCATGGTGTTTCAGAAGCTGCAATTAGGTCAATGCAACTGGGTTATCAAATACATGAAGGAGGATAACACACACAAAATAAGTTTGGAAATGTAGGAAAGGGTACTGTTGTGAAGAATTTTAAATGCCAAAAATGCCATCAATGGGATTATGACTTCCCTGATTTCCACAGCAATGGATAGGATACTCACTATTATTATTATACTTATTCAGAATTTAGGAAATAATAGACCTCTAAAAATAAAAATGGGATTTAGGGGAACAAAATGGGTAGCTATGAAGAGATAAAATCAGATAATGTCCAATGAAGAAATCTTTAAAATATTGTTTTTAGTTAATTTTTTCATCTGAAATGTCAGAAATTCCAACTCTTAATTAGAGTCATTTATTTTGAAAGTCAAATTCAAAATTTCCAGTAGACTGAAAATAGCTATAATATTATTACTACTAATGACTTGTATGTAACACTTTGAAGTTTACAAAGAAGTTTACATGTTTTACCTCATTTGAGCCTCAAAATAACCCATGCTATTGACCAAATAAGTATTTTCCCTGAGAGGAGTTCTTTACTTTGGTCTTATTTTATAATCCTCACTGTCCTTCACCTCTCATACACAATCAAGTATCCAACACTTTGATCCATATCTCTTTACCATTATTGCTACCATTTTAGTTCAGGGCCCCATCATCTCTCACCTAAATTATTGCAATAGCTTCCTAACTGTTTCCCTGCTTCCATTCTCTTACCATTCTACCCAGTTTTCAAAGAATATTAACATGTGACTGTCTAATTTAATCAGCTCCAATGATTCCTTTTTGCCTCTAGAATAAAATATAAACTCCATCATTTAGCTTTTAAAGCCTTTCCCAAGTATTCCCATCCACATTGCACATAGTTCCCTTCCCCATATTCTGTAATCCATACAAACTGGAGTTCTCACTTCCCCCTTTCCATAAAATCACATCTTTCTTCTTTGAATCTTTATACTGGTTCTTCCACATGCCTAGAATGTACACTTCCTTATGTCTGCCTCAGAAAGAACCTCCGTCTTTGCATCTTCAATGTCATTTTCTGCAAGAAGCTTCTGCTCATTCTATAACTTCTAATTTTTTCCTTCCCAAACTGACTTGCATTTAACTATTTTGTATTTAGTTGTAGATATTAACTTTGTCTTCATTTTATAAATGCAAATATGCATACAGAAGTGTACAGTATACATAGGTGTATATAGACATACATATATGTATATAATGCATATATAAACATATATTTTTATAACCCTAGTGTTTTATACAATGGCTGGAATGCAGCTGTTTAGTAAATGCTTACTGACTAATATTCATGTATATATAGTCAAATATACTTACATATTCATATACGTTTATGCAAACTTACATATGTATGTGCCTGAATATATAAATGTATTGATATTATTATTTCATTCTCTCTAATTAAAATGTAAGCTCCTTTTGAGTATGTATACATATATAGTTGTATATAAGTATATGATATGAATATATTATGTGGAATATATATTAATGGGTACAGTAACATAGTGCTATAATAACATATTATATATAGTGTGTATGTCTGTGTGTATATGCATATTTTACTATCTCTCCCATGAGAATATAAAGACCTTTGTGAGTATAGACTTTTTCATTATTTTATTCATTATGTTTAAATCGCAAACTCCTAATAAAGTTCTTGTTTATAATAGCCACTTAATGAAGATTATTGATTTATTGATTGATTGATGAGGAAATTCAGCCTTAGAGATGCTATATTTGCACAGCTAGAAAATTTCTGAGGCAGGATATGGATCTATATTCCTTGTCTGGAACTCAAATCACTTTTAAATTCATTCCTCTGTCATTCAAAATTTCTCTTCTAATTCTGCAGGGGAAGATTCTATGTATATCACTGTTAAACCTTTCTAGTAATACCTACATATATTGCCCCATCTTTGCCTTCTTTTTTTTTTTTCAAATGCTCTATTAACTTCTAGTTTACGTCATTCATTTCCACCAGATTTTGTGTTACAAATTTTCCCCCAATTTTCCCCTTACTCACCGTCCCCAAATAGCAATCCCATAGGATATCCCCTTCCCCAATCTGCTTTCTCCCATATCTTCTCCCATGCCACCTTTGATTTTTCCACTATGGAATCATGGATTTCTATGCCCCATTTCCTGTATATTTTATTTGCCAATTACATGTAAAATAGTATTAATAGGGGGGCAGAGACAAGATGGCAAAGTAGAAGCACAACCTTCCCACGGCTACAGCTCCCACCTTCCCCAAAGGGGGCTCTAAACACTCTTTGGAGCTGCAGAACCCACAGAAAGACACAGAGAAGCTGACCTCCCCCTGAGGACAGCCCAGCAGGCCAGCAGGAATCCAGTGCAGCACAATGGGAGCCCATCCCAGCCCCACACCTAGGCTTTACTCCCAGGGCAGACCAGACCAGCCACCAGCTGGAGGGACTCCAGATCAGCAGCAGCTGTGGCAGTTTCCAGATTTATCAATACATAGATGCTAAGGACAAAGCAGTCTGGACTTTGGGACCAGTAAGTGGGAGTGTGTGGCTTTTACTGGGGTGAGAAGCCGCTGAGACACCGGCACAACCAGCCAGTGCCACGTGGCGGCTTCAGCTCTTGGCCTGCACAGTGTAGGGGGAACAAGCTCCAGTCTGAGGGGTAATCGCTCTTGCTTTAAGTTGCTTGGATCTGGATTGCAGTCTAGGGTGGAGGTCCTGGGGTGTGTGTCCAACTTGCCACAGCGTGTGGAGACCTCAGAGAGAGCAACCATCTAATACCTCCGACAGCTGAGAAAACCCCAGGGTTTGGGACAAAAGCTCCCTTGTCTGGTGGTAGAGTCCTACTGTGGAAAAAAAGCCCAAAATCCAAGTAATTGAGTGGCAAAATCAGAAGGCAAAGGAAAAAAAGCAGACAGAAGATTTCAACAAAATACACTCCTATTTTGGGGACAAAAAGGAGCAAAGCATGGAACAGGAGGAAAACAATTAAGTCATATCTCCTGTACCAAAATTTTCAAAAGAAAATATAAGCTGGTTACAGGCCATAGAGGAACTTAAGAAGCAGAAAAGAGAAGTGGCGGAAAAATTGGGAACAGAAATAAGAACAATGCAAGAAAATTATGAAATGAGAGTCAACAGCTTAACTGAGGAAAATAATACCTTAAAAAGCAGACTGACTCAAATGGCAAAGGAGGCTCAAAAAGGCAATGAGGATAAGAATGCCTTAAAATGCGAATTTGCCAAATGGAAAAAGAATCTCAAAAGCTCACTGAGGTGAATCATTGCTTCAGAATTAGATTGGAGAAAATGGAAGCTAATGACTTTATGAGAAATCAAGATGCTGTTAAACAGATTCAAACAAATGAAAGAATAGAAGGATATGTGAAATATCTCATGGGAAAAACCACTAACCTGGAAAATAGATCCAGGAGAGATAATTTAAAAATTATTGGACTACCTGAAAGCCATGACGAAAGTAAGAACCTAGAAATCATCCAGCAGGAAGTTCTCAAAGAAAACTGCCCTGATGTTTTAGTGCCAGAGGGCAAAATAGAGGTTGAAAGAATCCACCAGTCACCTCCTGAGAAAGATCTGAAAAAGAAAACTCCTAGGAATATTATAGTCAAGTTCTGGAATTCCCAGATTAAGGAGAGAATATTACAAGTAGCCAGGAAGAAACAATTTGAATATTGTGGAAACACAATCAGGATAACCCAGGATCTGGCAGTTTCTACACTGAGGGATTGAAAGGCTTGGAATATGATATTCTGGAGGGCAAAGGTGCTGGGATTAAAACCAAGACTCACCTACCCAGCAAAAGTGAGTATCATGTTTCAGGGGAATATATGGTCATTAAATGGAATAGAGGACATCCGAGCATTCTTGCTGAAAAAAACAGAGTTGAATAGAAAATTTGACATTCAGATACAAGAAGCAAGAGAAGCATGAGAAGGCAAACAGGGAAAATAAGTCATAAGGAACTTAGCAAAGTTGAACTATTAAAATTCCTACATGGTAAAACAATAATTGTACCTTATGAAACTTTTTTCTGTAGTTAAAGGTTTTAGAAATATATATATATATATGTGTGTGTATATATATGTATATATATATATATATATGAGGGTATATGGGCATATGAATATATATATGAATTGTATATATATGTTTTCAGATAGAGGACACAGGACCCATTTAACAGGAAGGGATGATACTTAAAAGGTGAAATTAAGATGTGAGAGAGGAATATAATGAAAGGAAATGGGGAGAGAGAGATTGGGGTAAACTATCTCAGACAGAAATGGCAAGGGAAAATGGTTACAATGGAGGGGAAGAATAGGAAGGCAAAAGGGAATGGGTCAACCTTATTCCCATTGAATCTGACTTGAGGAGGGACTGAAATACACACTAAATAAGATATCTCACCCTCCAGGAGATTAGGTCGGGAAGGGGATGAGAGGGGGAATGATGGAAGGAAGAGCAGGCTGGGGGGGAAGGAAGTTGGAAGCACCTACTTTTGAAAAGGAACTGGATCAAAGTAGAGAATAGAACAAGAGGTAGGTGGGATAGGAGGGAGGGAAATATAGTCAGTCTTTTACAATATATCTGCTATGTTATTGTTTTGCATTAGCCACACATGTACAAGCTATACTGAATTGATTATATTCCCATGAAGGGTGCCAGACAAGGGAGGAAGGGAATGAATGTGGAATTCAAAGTTTTAAAATCAAATACTCAAATATATACTATTATTAATACTATTTTACATGTAATTGGGAAATAAGATATACAGGCACAAAGGCATAGAGATCCACTGGAAAAGTCGAAAGGGGTATGGGAGAAAATATGGGAGAGAGCAGATTGGAAAAGGGGATATCCTGCTATTTTGGGGCAGTGGGAAGGAGAGAAAATTTGTAACTCAAACTCTGGTGGAAATGAATGATGTAAATCAGAGGTTAATAAAGCATTAAAAAATAAAATAGTATTAAAATAGTATATATATGTAAACATTTTATATTAAAACTTTGAATTCCAGATTCATTCCCTTCCTCTCTTGTCACCCACCCTATTGGGAAGATAAGCAATTCAGTATAGGTTGCACATGTGTAGCTAATGCAATACATTACCATAATAGATACATTGTAAAAGACTGCCTAAATTTCCCTCCCTAGTATCCCACCTGCCACTTGTTCCATATTCTACTTTGATCCTGTCCCTTTTCAAATGCAGGTGCTTCCAAATTCCCTCCCCACCCCAGCCTGCCCTCCCTTCTATCATCCCCCTTCTTATCTCTTCCCCCCCTACTCTCCTGTGGGGAGAGATACCCTATTTAGTAGGTATGTCATTACCTCCCCAAGGCAAATTCCATGAGAATAAAGTTGAATCATTTCCTTATGCCCCCCTGTTCTTCCCCTCCATTGTAACCATTTTCCCTTGTCTCTTCTTTATAAGATAGTTTACCCCATTCTGTCTCTCCCCATCCCTTCTCATTAAATTCCTCTATCACCCCTTAATTTCACCTTTTAAGTATGATCTCTTCCAATTAAACTGTTCCCTCTCTCTATGTATACCTGTACACATATATACACACATTCGCATATGTATTTGTACACCCATATACCCTCCTATATAGACATACATATATACATATATATATATATATATATATAACTTGTAAGAAAAAGAATAAGCAGTTTAGTAAAAGAGACACAAAGAAATACTCAAGAAAATAACACCTTAAAAACTGAAATGAGCTAATAGTAAAAAAAAAAAGTCACAAAAACTGCTTATTCTTTTTCTTAGGTTTTATATAAATATTTCTATTCCCTTCATACTGAGAAAAGTTTCATTAGTTACAATTATCATTTCTCCATGTACGAATATAAATACTTCAACTTTGATAAGTTCCTAATGATTTCTTTTCCCTGTTTACTTTCTCATGCTTCTCTTGCTCCTTGTATCTGAATGTTAAATTTTCTATTCAACTCTGGTTGAAAGTCCTCTATTCCACTGAATATTTTCCACATTTTCCCCTGAAACATGATACTCAGTTTTGCTGGGTAAGTGATTATTGGTTTTAATCCCAGCTCCTTTGACCTCTTGATTATCATATTCCAGGCCCTTCGATCCCTCAGTGTAGAAACTGTCAGATCCTGTGTTATCCTGATTGTGTTTCCACAATATTCAAATTGTTTCTTCCTGGCTGCTTATAATATTTTCTCCTTGATCTGGGAATTTCAGAATCTGGATATAATATTCTTAGGAGTTTTCTTCTTGGGATCTTTTTCAGGGGTGACTGGTGGATTCTTTCAACCTGTATTTTGCCCTCTGGTTCTAAAACATCAGGGCAGTTTTCCTTGAGAATTTCTTGGAGGATGATTTCTAAGTTCTTTCTTTGATCATGGCTTTCAGGTAGTCCAATATTTTTTTAATTATCTCTCATGGATCTATTTTCCAGGTCAGTGTTATTTCCAATGAGATATTTCACATTGCCTTCTATTCTTTCATTTGTTTGGATCTGTTTAATAGCATCTCGATTTCTAATAAAGTCACTGGCTTTCAATTGCTCCAATCTAATTCTGAAGGAATAATTCTCCTCAGTGATCTTTTGAGATTCTTTTTCTTTCTGGTTAATTAGGCTTTTTAAGGCATTCTTCTTCTTATTGCCTTTTTTAGCCTCTTTTGCCATTTGAGTTAGTCTATTTTTTAAGGTGTTATTTTCCTCTATCAGGCTGTTGACTCTTGTTTCATAATTTTTACTCCACTTCTATATATCTGCTTCTTAAGGTCTTCTATGGCTTGTAACCAGCTCATATTTTTTCTTTGAAGCTTTTGGTACAGGAGTTCTGACTTCACTCTTATTCTCCTGTTCCATGCTTTCATCCTTTTTGTACCCAAAATAGGAGTCTTCTGTTGGATTCTTCTATTTGTTTTGCTTCCTTTGCCTGGTCATGTTGCCATACAATTACTTTACTTTTGGGCTTTTTTGCCACAGTAGGACTCTGCTACCAGACAAGGGAGCTTCATTGCAAGCACTGGGGTTTTCTCAGCTGCCAAAGGTATTAGGTGGGTGTCCTCTCTGAAGCCTCCATACACCCTGGCAAACTGGTAGCACTCCCCAGAACCTCCATCCAAGATCACAATCCATATCCAAGCTGGTTAAACAGGAGCAATTACCCCTCAGACTGGTTGCTTGGTTCCCCTACACTCTACATGCCAGGAGCTGAAGCTGCCACGTAGTGACAGCTGCGCTACAGCCCTCAGTGCCTTCTCCCTCCATGGGATATAGGCCAACTTACTGCCAACTACTGGATCCCAAAGTCCACACTGGATTGATCTCTCACTTTGTCCTTAGCATCTATAAGTTGTTAATACTGGAAACCACCACAGCTGCTGCTGACCTGAAATCCCTCCAGCCAGTCATTGGTCAGGCCCACCCTGGGACTAAAACCTCTAGCATGGGGCTAGGGTTAGCTCCCAGAGCATTGCGCTGGCCAATTCTTGCCAGCATGCCGGGCTATCTTCAGTGGGTGGTTAGCTTCTCTGTGCCATTTTGTGGGTTCTGCACCTCCAAAGTTTGTTCAGTGTCCCCTTTGGGAGGTCGAAGCTGGAGCGCTGCAGAAGTCCTGTTTCTAACACAGCCATCTTGACTCTGCCCCCCCCCCCCTCCATCTCTTCCTTCTACAGTAAGTATGTTTGCTTTGAGTCCTCCATTTCAAGGGAGAACAACTGATATTAGTGTTTAGAGATATTGATAGTAGTAGCTCTAGGAATTCATAAAGATTCTGAAATGTTTCTAGTATAGTTATATGCAGTATATATTGTGGCAGCTTTATTTCCCATCACTTCCTAATAATTCAATTTGCATAATAGTCAAACTTACGTTTTGTTATAATGTGAACCCTCCTCCATTCCTGGCATAAATTTCTTCCCCAATTCTGCCTCACACAGTTCTTCCTTCCTTCCTTCCTTCCTTCCTTCCTTCCTTCCTTCCTTCCTTCTTTCCTTCTTTCCTATTCTGGAGGTGGGAATGCAAAGCAATTGGTGTTAAGTGACTTGCCAAAGGTCACAGAGCTAGTTAGTGTGCCAAGTGTCTGAGGCTGGATTTCAGTTCAAGTCCTCCTTACTCCAGGGCCCGTGCTGTATTCATTGTGCCACCTAGCTGCCCCAATCTTTTGTTTCTTTTAATATATATATTTAAAGATTAATCTCATATGTGACCTCTTAAACCAAGATTTCTTAATCTTTTTGTTTTATTTGTTTGTTTGTTTGCCTTGTGTCCTTCAGCATTTTGCCAAAATCCATGGATTATTTCTCAGAATATTGGTTTTATATGTATAAAATAAAATGCATAGGATTGCGAATAACACTAATTGAAATATGTTTAACAAAATTAATTTAAAAAATTAATATTCCCTGAAAACTACATGGACCTCAAAGTCTCTGATTTTGGGAAACCATTCCTGTTCACTTTAGCTGTCATTTACTACCTCTTCAATTACTTTATATTGTCTTACCTCTTTTTATGTATCTCCCAAGAGAAGTTAAGTTACTGGCTACAAGGCCTGTGGTAGGATGTTGTTATTGTTTGTCTTGTTTTCTTTTGTTTTGAATTTCTATCACCAGTATGGCTAGCATAATGCCAAACATAAAGTAGGTGCTTAATAAATCATTATTTAATGGAATAAAAATAATGAAGTTGGTAATTCAGATTTGTAAATTCTAATTGGATTATTATAATAATTGAAAAGTGAGATCAAATCTGAATGTGTTGTTGACACACAGTTTTAAGGTTACTTCTCAAATGGTTAGAAAGTTTTACACTTAATTTAAACCATAGGATAACTCAGATGTACTGACAATTCTTTATATGATTCTATTTTATCCTAAGCTTTCAAAAATGATTATCATTCTGTTTTGAGCAGTCTTTCACCATTTTAATATTTACTTTAGTGCCATGTCTTGCTGTGGAAGAAGAAAATGTAATTCTGAATGTTTTACCCTGAAGATTTTGAATTCCCTTTTATTGATATTTAAAAATATATTCAATGTTAGATCAGAACATCATTATAGAAATCAGCTTACAGAATAAAGACTTAACTGTATGTTGGACCATATTTGAATGACATTTGACTTAACTACTCTTGATTTCCAAAACTTTGAGTTAATTGATCTCTCTGATGTAAAACTTCAAGCTCTTTCTTTCTTGATTGCATCTCCTGAAATAGAAAAATCTTTCTTATATCCTTCCAGCAGTATGGCATTAGCCTAAGGCAGAATGGTTAAACAATGATGATTTTATTTCTGTCTTATTTCTTTGACTTTCTTCCATTGCATTTAATGAAAATCCCCAATATGTGTATGTGTGTGCATATTTGTGTGTATATTCATATTCACACAAATATGCCACATATATGTATCTGTATAATGTATATATGTATCTAGATGTCTATATATTTATATCTGTCTATATAATTGGTCTGGTATCGATAACAAAAATCTCATTTTCAAATATGATTTTAAATCTAATTTCAGAAGAGTCTCATGATACATGCATATTTTTTGTTTTAATGACAAAACAATTGTATGATATGTAGAGTTATGGTGGTGGTGTTGATAGAGAGTTTTTCTCAAATCCCATTAAACATACTAGCTATTTGACCCCAAGGACACTCCTAAACCCTCTGTTACAGCAAGTTCTCTTAATATTACTGGCCAATAAAATCTAGGAACCAAACAAGAGAGAGTATTTGAATGAAGGCCAATGGAGAAAGAAGCTAAAATGACTTTGTGATGGAGCAAACTATAGCCCCTCTAGGAAAAATACATACATACATATATATATATATATATATATATATATATATATATATATACAGAGAGAGAGAGTTTAAAAAAATATCACAAGACTGACAGAACAATGATTTAGAAGTGATTGGGGATTTCAATAATCTTGCTATTTACTAGAGTAAAAAAACAACAGAAAAGCTAATAGTGACAGCTAATAACAGGAAAAAGCTAATAATTGCCTTAGTGACAACTCCATCCTGCAAAGAGAGGAAGAACCATCAATGTGAGTTGTATTCTGGATTTGATTTTAGTTAAGAAGGAAGAAATAGTATCTAGAATAGAAAAGGTAGGAAACTAGAAAGAATTGTTGACTTTTGGTATTTATGAAAAATAATAAGAAAACATCAAGCATACATTCTGCCATGAACCCTAGATTTAGGGAAAATATATTGCAAAAAGTTTAGAAAAAAGATAGATTAGATCCCATGGATTAAAATGTTATAGGGGAAGTTAGCCTATGAGAAAGGGAGATGTTGAAGAATAAAATAATGAAGACCCAATATGATATAATTTTATTGTGGGAAAAAAATGAAGTTTTTTTTCTGAAGAAATTGTTGTTGGTATATAGGCAATCTTCCAATGAAATGAGATTAAAATGGAAAAAAAGCAATGCCAGGAATGTAGAAGTAAGGCCCAGTAATAAAGCATAAATAAATGGGCATGTCACAATCCATTATAAACCATGTCATTATTGTTAAATCTCAGAAGGAGCTGAGACTGAGAAGAGAAACTAGGGTCAACCAAAATGTTTTATTATTGCTTGTTTTAAGGTTGTTGTTATTTTGAGGTCTATTAGGAGAAAAAGGAGAATCGTGGAAGGGATCGAACTTTGCTTTGCATTTATGGTATGAAAATAGCAGCACTGAGAAGGATCAGCTGCTCAATTCTTACATTGCTTTTTATTTTATTCTATTAAGAATATTAACGTTTGTATCAATCAACAGGTATTTTTTGTGCTTAGTAATCATTAAGTGCTATTCCAAGGGAGATATAAAGAGAAAGGGAAATAATTCCTCCCCACAAAAACTTATAAATATGGAAAGTAAAGGAACAAATTTACCACAGGAATTTAATGCCCAATATATGTAACAACATTTGATTAGAGAAATGGGGAGTGGAAAAGTACCAATAGTAGCCAATATGAAAACTAAACAAAGCTAAACATAAAGGCAAAACTGTGACAGAATCATAATGACATTATTGTCATAATTATCATGGTAGTAAAATATTTGCCTGTGTGAGTGTATGTATTGTGTGTAGAATTTATATAGCTCATTAAGATTAACCAAACTTTTTCATGTAATACCTCTTTTTATCTTTACAATCATGATGTGAGGTAGGGGCTTGTATTATCTCAATGTAGGAGACAGAGACTGAGAGAAGTTAAAAAAAAGTTAACCAAAATGGTTAGTCAGGTCCTAGTACTTCCAAATCCAGTATTCTCTCTATCACAACACCAAGCTACCTTAAATGTGGTGAGTTAATTTATAAAATTCTAATGTTATGGAATTATTATAAAATTATAATAATATTTGGAGGTTTGTGGGGGAGATCTCAGGCAAAGCCCTGCCTTTACTATACCATTTTGGTTCCACTTCCATTAATTCAACCTGCCACTTATTAATACTTGTACTTCACCAAATTATCTTACCTATTTGACTAATCTTTCTTTTAACAAAGTGTAAGCACCTTGATGGTTGGAATTTTGTTTTCTTTGTATATCTCATACAAGGAATAACATCCTGTGTTCAGAATATGCTAAATATTATATTATAAAATTAAATTAATAGGAAGACTGTCTTATTTCATGGTATGTTACAAAAGACAATGAATTTGTAGTGAAATGAATTGAGAAGGAAGAGTAGTTCAGTTCCTTACTAACCCTAATCTTAGGAAATTTTAGGAAAGTTCCTTTTTTTCTCTATAAGCTTTAGTTTCCTCACCTGTGAATTTTTTTAAAGTTAATTTCAAGAAAATCTCTAAGTTCCCTTTAAACTTTAAATTTAATTCTTTCACTTGAATATCACTTGAAAGTGATAATTCATATCACTTGAAAACATATTCTTCCAAATGTGTCCAAAACAAGAAGTAAGGACCTCTTACTTTCTGGTTTTTGATCCAGTATGAATTAATGATTAATCCTAACAAAATAAAGAAATATAACAAAAGAATGAATAATGGAATCATTGCATACTTGTATGACCTCTGACAAGACTCAAGCATGATGATTCTAACTATCAAAATAGAAAAGGAAAATTAAAAAAAAAACTTTCATCATAATGTTTATGTCAGTGTAATATTCACATATAGGTCAGAGAATAATATCAAAATTGGTAAATGCATCCATCTGTTAATATATTGTGTTTAGAGAAGTAAAAATGAATAAATGCATGAATTCTTGAGAATTTTTTAAAGTGATAGTTTGGGTAAATTTTAGGTTCCATAGATTGTTCTTACTTTAGTAAATATCTAAATTAGAAACATGAGTTTGAAGAATAAAACCTGAAAATTGATGGTGGCATATCTTTTAAATCAGCCTATTTCCTTGAGTGGGTTTAGTTCGTTAAAATTAGAAAATTAAAAGAGAGAGAATTGACAAGAGAATTGAGGCATACCATAGAATTACTTTCAAAACTAAACACACAAGTAAAACTGTGTCACAATCATAATTAGTTTTTGTCCTCGAACTGTCCTTGATAACTTAAATATATTTATGGAAAATGCTATTTTCTTTAGCAATTACTGAAACTGGAGCATTACATACTTATGCAGAATGTAATGACTGGGATGGGTATATGATAGATGTTCAAGTGTTTAAATGTCTAGGCTTATTTATTAACATTCTATTTTTTTTCTAAATCAGATTACATCCTCTTCCAAAGATGTGGTCCTAAATCTCAGAATAAATTTTAATTAAATTCAAGGAAAATATATGCCTTGTATGGTTTATAACAAAGAAAATAGAGTTCCAACCATCAACGAGCTTGCACTCTCTTAAAAGATAGGTTATTCAAATAAGTAAGATAATTTGGTGAACTAAAAGTATTAATAAGTGGCAGGTGGAATTAATGGAGGTGGAACCAAGATTGTGAAGAGGACTTTCATAAGTTCTCCCCTAAAATCTTCCAAATAGCTTTATAAATGATGACAAAAATTCTAGGGCAGCATAACTCACAAACAAGAAGGCAGAGCAAAACAAATTTCGACCCCAAGACAACTTGAAAGACCTTTAGGAAAGGTCTGATGCACCAGGGTGAGAAAAGAGTGCCACCAAGCACAGACCATACTAGCACAGACTTAGGTCCAGAAAACCCAGACCAGGTATCAGTGCAAACGAAACACTGGCAGCAGTGTCTGTTTCCCGACCTCTCAGCCCACAGATACCAAAGGCAACTTGGAAGGTTGTTACATCTGGGTGAGATTGGAACATGGTCCAGGGCAGGATGCACCAGCACAGCCCTGGACTCAGGAAACCAGGAGCAGGCCTTGGGCGTAACTGAATTAGAATTGGTAGGGGTGGCAACTTCTTCCAAAACTCTCAGCACACAAACCATAAGGTAGTTGAAAAACTGATCAGAAGGACATTACAAAGATCTTTTTTGCTAACTCTGAAGTAGGGCTCTGTTGCTTTGCCCACACTCAGATACAAGTGATAGTCCCAAAGTAAGGAGAAGCACTAGCATAGCAGATCTTATAGACAGAGCGGAGAAGAGACATTCCTCACAGTTCCATGGCAGGAAAGAGTGTTTGTGGTTATTCACAAAACAGATCACAGGCCAAGTGAGTAGAAATTACTTGTCCTTACACCATATCACCTTGGAAGAAGTATAAATTTAGAGATCCTTAGAACTTTCTCTGAAAACAATTGCATAAAACCCCTGAAGCTTGGGACAGTGGGTCCTCTCTCCTGGAAGCAGATACCTACTCTAAAAAACACTTGAAGATCAAGCAATAGGTTCGGGAGATGAAGAAATAGCGAAAAATACTCTGAGTATAGAAAATTACTATGGTGACAAGGAAGATCAAAACCCACTCAGAAGAAGACAACAAAGTCAATTTTCCTACATCCAAAATCTCTAAGAAAAATATGAATTGGTCGCAGGCCATGAAAGAGATCAAAATGGATTTTGAAAATCAAGTAAGTGAGGGACAAGAAAAAAATGGGAAGAGTAATTAGAGATATAAGAGAATCATGAAAAACGAGTCAAAAGCTTGGTGAAGCAGACACAAAACATGTTCCAGAAAATAACATCTAAAATGACAGATTAGATCAGAAGGTAAAATAAGCCTAAAAAGCTGATGAGGAGAAGAATTCTTTAAAAAGCAGAATTGGTAAAATGGAAAAAGAGATCTAAAAGTTCACCAAAGTAAATAATACCTTAAAATCAGAATGGAGCTAATGGAAGATGATGACTTCTTGAGAAATCAAGAAAAAATGTAATAAAATAATACAAAACAAACTATAAAAACCAAACCAAAGGAATAAAAAAAGGAAGATAATGTGAAATATATCATTGAAAAGAGAACTGACTGGACAAAACAGATCCAGGAGAGATAATTTAAAAATCGGTGGACTACATGAAAGCCATGATCAAAAAAGGACCTAGACATCATCTTTCAAGAAATTTGCAAGGAAAACTGACCCAGTATTCTATGACAAGAGAGAAAAATAGATTTTGAAAGAATCTGTTAATCAACTCCTAAAAGAGATCCCAAAATGAAAACTCCCAGGAATATTATAGGCAAATTCCAGAGTTCCCAGGTGAAGGAGAAAATACTTCAAGTATCCAGAAAGAAATAGTTAGAATATTGTGGAGCTGCAGCCAGGATAACTTAAGATTTAACAGCTTCTGCATTAAAGGATTGGAGGGCTTTGGATATGATATTCCAGGGAGCAAAGGAGCTAGGATTATGACCAAGAGTCCCCTAACCAGCAAAAATGAGTATAATATTTGCAGATAAAAATTGAAATTCAATGAGGTAGAAGACTTTAAATTATTCTTGATGAAAAGAAGAGACTTAAATAGAAAATTTGAGTTTCCAATACAAGACTCAAGAGAAGCATAAGGAGATAAACAGGAAAGGTAAATCTTAAGGAACTTAATAAGGAAAACTACATTTGTACATGTGCTTATGCAAATTGAAATTTACTGTATACCAAGAAATAGCAGTATTGTAAGATGATCTACTTTGAATGACTTAGCTAGGCTCAATACTACATACAAGACAACACTAAAGGACTTATTACCAAAAAAAAACTCCTGTCCATCTACAGAGAAATAACGTGTTTCTATACAAATTGGAACATGTTTTTGTTTGTTTTTTTCCATTTGATAAAGGCATTTATTTAGATAGCATAGCAACAATCATTACAAAATATTCCCTCCACAAATCTGGGGCTCAATCTCTCACAAATGCACATAGCATCCATGGGAAGAATGGGATTAAATTTAGATTAGAATGGTAATGAGGCATATGCATAGGATACATGGGTGGCAAAAGTGATTCATAACTTCTGGTACTCCAGTGCCTAAAAATCTTTCTGTGTAGAATTCTGCCTTTAGGTTATGCATTTCTGCTGGGCACATTGTTCAACTGGGGAACCTATTGTTGCTGCTGTTGATGTTGTTGACTTAATATTTGTTGAGGTTTTTTGTTACTGTTTTCTTTCACATGTCTACTATGAATTTTTTGCATGACTATATGTAAATAACCTGTATTTAATTGCTTCCTTCCTCAAGGAAGGGATGTTGGGAAGGCAGCAAAAAAGAATATGGAAGTCAAAGCTTTATAAACAAATGTTAAAATGTGCTTTTCCATGTAACTAGAGAAAAATAAATATTTTTTAAATAAGTGGGGGGTAGGTTAAAGTAAGGTGTCAGAAAAGAGGTGATATCTAAGCCAAGAAAAAATATATAAAATAAAATGTATATCTGCCACCAAAGCTTTTGTACTTAGCTTATCCATTTCTGCTACAGGGCCCCTTTCCACATTTTACCCCTGGATGTATAAATATGCATACTAGTTTCAGTCTTTTGACAGTTTGTAAGAATGTGAATAGTTAAATTTTATTAAATTCCTTATGATTTCTTAATTATGCTTATTTTTTTATACTTCTCTTGATTTCTGTTTGTCAAATTTTCTTTTCAAGAGTAGTTTATTCAGAAAGAATGCCTGGATGTCCTTTATTTCATTAAATATACATTTTCCCCCTCTGGCATAATAATCAATTTTACTGAGTAGATTTTTTTATTGTTATCCTAGCTCTTTTGTCTTTTGGCATATCATATCCTAGAACCTCCACTTCTTTACTCTGATAGCTGCTAAATCTTATGTGACCCTGAGTGTGATTCCACTATATTGGAAGAATTTTTTTTTAGTCTTGTCATTTTTTTCTCCTAGATCTGGGAGCTCTGGAATTTGTCTGTAATATTCCTGGAGATAATAATTTAGGGATAAATTTTAGTACATGGTTGGTGAGTTCTCTCAATTTCTTATTTGCCTACCTGTTCTAAGATATCAGGGTATATTACCTTTATAGTTTCTCAAAATATGATTTTGTAGGATTATTATATCTTCTTGATGTGTTTCTTTCTCATTTATTTTGTCTATAAAATATTTTTTTTTGCCTTTTGGAATGCAATTGGGGTTAAGTAGCTTGCCCAAGGATACATGGCTAGTTGTTTTTTTGTGTGTGGGTTAAGTGTCTGAGGCCGGAAGGGAACTCAGATCCTCCTGACTCCATTGTCAGTGCTTTACTCATTGCACCACCTAGCCACCCCAATATTGCTTTTTCTTCTACATTTTCCAATGTTTTGGCCTTATTTTATTATTTTTTTCTTTTTTTAAACTTTTATTTTTCTTTTAAATTAATTTGATTCCTTTTAGCTTACAGGATTCAATTTCACAATTCCTTGAGTTTCACATTTGGTCCCCCTCAACCCCCCCTTCCCATGGAGGCATATAGTCAAGTATAGTATCTGTAAATACTTTCACATTATACATTAGTAGGTTATAAAGATGGATTTTATCAGCAGTAACGAAAAATGGCAGAGGACATAAAACCAAATAAGAAAAGGAAAAAGATCAGGTATTTGCTTCCACCTGGATATAAACTCAGTTCTTGCTAGTTCTTTCTCTGGATACACATATTTCTCTCCATCATGAGTCTTTTGGGATTGACTTATATCACTGCATTGCTGAGAGCAGTGCAGTCTATCAAATTTGGTTATAACACATATATTGTGACTGTAATTGTGTACAAATTTCTCCTGGTTCTACTCTTCTCACTCAGCATCAGTTTGTATAAGCCTCCCCAGGTAAATATGAAGACAGTCTGCTCCTCATTTCTTATAGCACAATAGTATTCCATAACATGCATACACCACAACTTGTTCAGCCATTCCCCAATTGATGGGCACCCCCTTAATTTCCAATTCTTTGCCACCACAAAAAGAGCTGCTATAAACCTTTTTGTACATATAGGTCTTTCTCCCACTTCTATGATCTCTTTGGGATATAACCCTAGGAGTGGTATTGTTGGATCAAAGGGTATGAAAATATTTATAGCACTTTGTGCATAATTCCAGATTGATCTCCAGAAAGGCTGGATCAATTCACAACTCCACCAGTAAGGCATTAGTGTTCCAATTTGCCCACATTCTCTCCAGAATTTATCATTTTCCTGTTTTGTCATCTTAGCCAATCTGACTGGTGAGATGTAGTACCTCAGAGTTGTTCTGATTTGCATTTTGCTAATCAATAGTGAATTAGAGCTTTTCTTCATATGCTTATAGTTATCTTTAATTTCTTTCTCTGAAAAGTTCCTGTTCATATCTTTTGACCATTTATCAATTGGGGAATGACTTGTATTCTTATAAATTTGACTCAATTCTCTGTATATTTTAGAAATGAGTCCTTTGTCAGAGACATAGTTTGTAAAGATTCTTTACCAATTTCCCGCCTCACTCTTAATCTTGGTTACATTGGCTTTGTTTGTACAGAATCTTTTCAATTTCATGTAGTCAAAATTATCCATTTTACATTTTATAATGTTCTCCAATACTTGTTTAGTTATAAAATCTTTCCCTCTCCACAAGTCTATTGGGTAAACTATTCCTTGTTTTCTGAGACTGCTTACAGTATCAACCTTTATACCTAGATCATGCACCCATTTAGACTTCATTTTTGTATATGGTGTTAAATAATGGTCTATGTCCAGTTTCTGCCATACTACATTCCAGTTTTCCCAGCAGTTTTTGTCAAATAGTGAGTTCTTATCCCCAAAACCAGGGTTTGGGTCTTTATCAAACAATATATTACTATAGTCGTTGACTTCCGAATCTTGTGTGCTCAATCTATTCCATTGATCCACTCCTCTATTCCTCAGCCAGTACCAAATAGTTTTGATGACTGCTGCTTTATAATACAGATTGAAATCTGGTATAGCTAATCCACCTTCTCTAGCATTTCTTTTAATTGATTCCCTTGATATTCTGGACCGTTTTTTCTTCCAAATGAATTTTGTTATTATTTTTTCTAGCTCTATAAAGTAATTTTTTGGTAAATCAATTGTTATGGCACTAAATATATAATTTAATTTAGGTAAATTGTCATTTTTATTATATGAGCTCAACCCAACCACGAGCAATTGATATTTTTCCAATTAGTTAGATCTGACTTTATTTGTGTGAAAAGTGTTTTGTAGTTGTGGTCATATAGATCCTGGGTTTGTTTTGGCAGGTAGATTCCCAAATATATTATAATGTCTACAGTAACTTTAAATGGGATTTCTCTTTCTATCTCTTACTGTTGAATTTCATTGGAAATATATAAGAATGCTGAGGATTCATGTGGGTTTATTTTATATCCTGCAACTTTGCCAAATTTATTTAATGTCTCAAATAGTTTTTTTACTTGATTCTCTAGGATTCTCTAAGTATATCAGCATATCATGTGCAAAGAGTGATAGCTTGGTCTCTTCTTTGCCTAATTTGCTTCCTTTGCTTCCTTTTTCTTCTCTAATTTCTACTGCTAACATTTGTAGTACCATATTGAATAAGAAGGGTGTTATCGGACACCCTTGTTTCACCTCTGATCTTATGGGAAATGATTCTAGCTTCTCCCCATTACAGATAATACTTCCTGATGGCTTTAAATAGATGTTACCTATTATTTTAAGGAAGGCTCCATTTATTCCTCTACTTTCTAATGTTTTTCATAGGAATGGATGTTGTATTTTGTCAAAAGACTTTTCTGCATCTATTGAGATGATCGTGTCATTTCTGCTAGTTTTATTGTTGAAATGATCAATTATAATGATGGTTTTCCTAATATTAAACCATCCTTGCATTCCTGGAATTAATCCTACCCAATCAAAGTGTATTATTCTTGAGATAATTTTCTGTAGTCTTTTTGCTAGTATTTTATTTAGAATTTTTGCGCATATATTCATGAGGGAGATTGGTCTATAATTTTCTTTTTCTGTTTAATCTCTTCCTGATTTACATATCAGTACCATATTTGTATCATAAAAAGAATTTGGTAGGACTCCTTCTTCACTAATTTTCCCAAATAGTTAGTAGAGTATTGGAATTAATTGTTCTTTAAATGTTTGATAGAATTCACTAGTGAATCCATCTGGCCCTGGAGATTTTTTCCTAGGTATTTGACTGATGGCTTGTTCAATTTCTTTTTCTGAGATGGGATTATTTAAGTAATTTACTTCCTCTTCAGTTAATCTGGGAAACTTGTATGTTTATAAATATTCATCCATTTCCCTAAGTTTGTTAAATTTATGTGCGTACAATTGGGAAAATAATTCCTAATTATTATTTTCATTTCCTCTTCATTGTAGGTAGATTCACCCTTTTCATTTTTGATACTCATAATTTGGATTTCTTCTTTCCTTTTTTATCATATTGACTAAAGGTCTATTAATTTTGTTCTTTTTTTTCATAAAACCAGCTCTTGGTTTTATTTATTAATTCAATAGTTTTCTTAATTTCAATTTTATAAATCTCTCCTTTGGTTTTCAATATTTCTAATTTAGTGTTTAATTGGGGATTTTAAATTTGTTCTTTTTCTATGGTTTTTTAATTGCATGCATAATTCGTTGAGCTCCCTTTTTTCTAATTTAATCATGTATGCACTCAGGGATATAAAACTTCCCCTAAGAACTGACTTTAATGCATCCCACAAATTTTGGTATGTTGTCTCATCATTATCATTCTCTTTAATAAAATTACTGATTGTTCCTATAATTTCTTGTTTGTTGCAATCATCCTTTAGGATTAAATTGTTTAATTTCTAATTAGTTTTTAGTCTGTCTTTCCATGGCCCTTTATTGCATATAATTTTTTATTGCATCATGATCTGAAAAGGATGCATTTAATATCTCTGCCTTACTGCATAGAATTGTGAGGTTTTTATGCCCTAGAACATGGTCAGTTTTTCAGTATGTGCTATGAACCTCTTAGAAGAAAGTATATTCCTTTTCATCCCCATTCAGTTTTCTCCAGAGATCTATCATACATATCCTTTCTAAAATCCTCTTCACCTCCTTAACTTCTTTCTTGTTTGTTTTGAGGTTGGATTTATCAAGTTCAGAGAGAGGGAGATTAGGGTCTCCCACTAATATAGTTTTTCTATCTACTTCTTCCTCTAATTCCTTTACCTTCTCCTCTAGGAATTTCGATGATACACCACTTGGATCATATATGTTAAGCAATGATGTTGCTTCATTCTTGATGGTGCCTCTTAACAGGATATAGTTTCCTTCCTTATCTCTTTTAATTAGATCAATTGTTGCTTTTGCTTTATCTGAGATAAGGTTTGCTACCCCTGCTTTTTTTACTTTACTGAGGCATGATATATTTTACTCAATGTTTTACCTTTACCTTGTGTGTATCCCGCCATTTCAGATTTGTTTCTTGTAAACAGCATATTGAAGGATTGTGATTTCTAATTCATTCTGCTATCTGTCTCCATTTTTTTGGGACAATTCATTCCATTAACATTTACAGTTATGATTGTTATCTGATTCTTTCCCTCCATCCTATTCCTGCCCTAGTTAATGTTCATATTTTCCCTCCCTTCAACCTTCCTCCTCTTAATAGTTTTTGTTTTGACCACCAACTTCCTCAGTGTTCCCTTATCAGCCCCCCTCCCTTTTCCTCCCCTTTCCCCTTACTTTTTTCCTCCCTACAAACCACTCCCACCCCCCTTTCCTATCCCTTTTCCCCTCCTACTGACTGTAGGATATTTTTATACTTAATGAAGTATGTTATTACTTCTTCGCACCAAGAGTAACAAGAATAAATCTCATGCAAAGCTCCTCTCCCTCCCCTCTTTTCCTTTAAAATGATACTTTTTGCATTTCTTCTTCATAGAGTCCTATGCTTACCCGGTTGTTATTCCCTCCTTGTACCAGAACCAATGAGGGAAAAGGTCATATGCTTCCCAACTCCCTCCCTTTTTTTTTTCCTCTGCTATACAGTTTTATGCCTCAATGTGTGGCATAATTAACCCTTTTCCACTTCATCCATTACCTTTCTTCCATTGCAGTCCCTTTGTAGCCCTTAATAAGATTTTTTTAAATCGTCATTTTGTGTATTTTATACTCATACCCTCTACTTTTCTATAACCAGTTTGCTCTTATGAAATAGAATGGTGTGGGTGTGTGTTTTCCTTGTTTACCTTTCTAAGTCACTGTTGAATCTTGCAATTGGAGGTTGAATTTTCCATTGAATTCTGGCTTTTTTATCAAGAAGTTCTGGAGCTCTGTTTTATCACTGAATGACAATCTCCTCGCCTGGAAGAATATGCTCAGTCTCGCTGGGTATGTGATCCTTGGTTGTAACCTGAGCTCTTTTGCCTTCTGGAAAATTGTATTCCACTGCCTCCGATTTTTCATTGTAGAGACTGCCAAATCCTGTGCAATCCTCATTGTGGACCCTCAATATTTGAATTGTTTCTTTCTGGCCACTTTAAGTATTTTCTCTTTTATAAGGTAGTTCTGGAGTGTATGGCCACAACATTTCGTGGCCTTTTCAGTTTGGGATCTCTTTCAGCAGGTGTCCGGTGGATTCTCTCGATTTCTATTTTTCCCTCAGGTTCTAGTATCTCAGGGCAATTTTCTTTAACAAGCTATTGGAGAATGTTGTCCAGGCTCATTTTTCATCATAATTTTTTGATAGGCCTATGATTTTCAGATTCTCTCTCCTGGATCTGTTTTCCAGGTCAGTTATTTTTTCTTTGAGGTATTTTTCTTCTTTTTCTAAGTTTTCATTCTTGTTGTTTTGCTTGACTAATTCTTGGTTCCTCATAGAGTTATTTGTTTCCATTTGGTTAACTCTAGTTTTTGGCAAATCATTTTATTTGGTTAATTTTTGGAGCTCCTTTTATATATCATACACTTTTCTTTTTAGAGAGATGTTTTCCTCATTATAATGTTTTTTCTAATTTTTTCTATCTTGGTTTTGAGAGAATTATTCATTTTGTCTTCTATCTCTCTCATTAGGTTTTAAAAGTTCCTTTTGATATCATCTAGGAGAGCCTTCTGTGCTTGGGACCCATTCCCTGTTGAAATTTCAGCTTTGGGCATGGAGTCCACATTGTCTCCCTCTGAGTTGGGTTCCTCCCTCTGAGGATAGTAGGACTCCAGAGTATTTGTATTTGTAGTCTGCTTTCTACCCATTTTGAGGCAGGGCCCCAGCCACACCCTTCCTCTAGGATCCCAAGCCTTTAATCTAGAGGTTTTTGCCCTGAGGCAAGAGTTACTATGTTTTCAGTGTCAGAGGGGACGTTTTGAGCAAGTGAGGTTTACTCTGTCATCCTGGTCTCTGGAGGTCCTGAAAGGGGCTTTTCTTTAAATTTCTGGGCTATGAAGTGGTAGCCCCAGGAGTGTGTGCTGTCCAGGACAGAGGCCCCTTTATATGCTTCTTACCTTGGTCTTTCCAATCCCAGCCCTTTGGTGATAGGCCTGGTAGTGACCCTTGTGGTTGGTGGGAAGACTTGCCCTCAGAGTTGATCAGGCCCCTTCCAGGCCTGCCTCTTCCTCTGCTGGCCATGCCTTCCTCTGCCTCTGCCTTGTTTTATTATTTTTGATATATTTTATAGTCATTAGCTTCCCCCTGTCTACTTGTAATTTATTTATTTGTTTATTTATTTGGGTTTTTTTTTATTAATTTGTTCATTGACTTTTAGTTTACAAGATTCAGTTCGCAAGTTCTTTGAGTTTCAAATTTATTTCCCCTCACTACTCTCCCCCTTATCCTCATGGCAGCATAAAATCAGGTATAGGATCTGCAGATACTTTCACATTAGACATTAGTCAGGTTATAAAGAAGGATTGTGTTGGATTGAATGAACAGTGGGAAAGAGGAAACAAAACCAAACAGGAACAAGAAAGAGAGCAGGTAATTTTCTTCAATCTACATTCCAGCTCTGTTCTTCCTAAGTTTTTCTCTGAATGTAGACATCTCGCTCAATCATGAATCTTTTGGAGTTGATTTATAGCCCTGCATTCCAGAGAAGAGTCCAATCTATCAAAGTTGGTCATCACACATAGGTTGTGTCTGTAATTGTGTACAAGTTTCTCCTGGTTCTGCTCTTCTCACTCAGCATCATTTAGTATAAGTCTCTCCATGTAAATATGAAGTCCATCTGCTCCTCATTTCATATTCCATTACTTTCATATACCATAACTTATTTAGCCATTCCCAAATTAATGGGCATCCCCTTAATTTCCAATTCTTTGCCACCACAAAAACAGCTGCTATAAATATTTCTGTTCATATGGGTCTTCCTCCTGCTTCTATGATCTCTTTGGGATATAACCCTAAAGTCGTATTGCTGGGTCAAAGGATTTTATTTTCATTTATAAGTATCAAAATTACTTATAGCACTTTGGGCATAGTTCCAGATTGCTCTCCAGAATGGTTAGATCAGTTCACAACTCCAGCAGCAATGCATTAGTGTTCTAATTTTTCCACATTTTCTCCAACATTTATCATTTTTCTGTTTTGTCATCTTAGCCAATCTGGTGATATGTGGTACTTCAGACTTGTTTTGATTTGCATTTCTCTAATCAATAGTGATTTAGAGCATTTTTCATAAGCTTATAGGTATCTTTAATTTCTTCCTATGAGAGCTGCCTGTTCAAATCCTTTGAACACCTATCAATTGGGGAATGACTTGTATTCTTATAGATTGACTCAATTCTCTGCATATTTTAGAAATCAGGCCTTTATCAGTGACATTAGTTGTAAAAATTCCTTTCCAATTTTCTACTTCCTTCTTAATCTTGGTTACATTGACTTTGTTTGAACAGAAGCTTTTCAATTTCATGTAATCAAAATTATCCATTTCGCATTTTATAACACTCTCTAATTTTTATTTGGTCATAATGGTGCTCCCTCTCCATAACTCTGACAGGTAAACTATTCCTTGCTTTCCCAGATTAATTACAGTATCATACTTTATACCTAAATAATGCACCTATTTAGAATTAATCTTCATATATAGTGTTAGATAATGGTCTATGCCCAGTTTCTGCCATACTATATTCCAGTTTTCCCAGCAGTTTTTGTAAAATAGTGAGTTCTTATCCCAAAAACTGGAGTCAAGTTTATCAAACAGTAGATTACTGTAGTCATTGACTGCTGAATCTCGTGTATCCAATCTATTCCATTGATCTACTGCTCTATTACTCAGCCAGTACCAAGTAGTTTTGATGACTACTGCTTTATAATACAGATTAAATCTGGTATTGCTAAGACACCTTCCCTAGCATTTATTTTCCTTAATTCCCTTGACATTATGGACCTTTTGTTCTTGCAAATGAATTTTTTTACTATTTTTTTCTAGTTCTATAATGTAATTTTTTGCTAAATTGATTGGTATGGCAATAAATATGTAATTTAATTTAGGTAAAATTGTCATTTTTATTATATTAGCTCAACACAACCTTGAACAGTTGATGTTTTTTTTTTTCAGTTAGTGTAGTAGCAAGCACCCCAAGCATCCTCAGGGTTTGCTGCCACCACAGGTTCTTGGATCTGCTTTGATAAAGGAAAGCAACTCAAAATGGGTTAACAAGCTTACTTTAATCAGTCAGATACATATCATTTACCTCGTTCAGGGCAAAAAGGTCAGCACCCCGAACTTCAGAATATACAGACAGAATTATCAAGACAGAAACAGATCAAGTACACAGCTTTCCAAACTGTGCAACCATTACATCCATACCAAACAACATCTGGGTTTCAAAGCCGGGGGGCTCTGGACAACGGCTAGCCTAGAGTTTCATCAAATCACAGAACACTTCTCAAAGTGAGCCCCAAAACAAAGCTACACATCAGGGCTTATATAGCCTTCTCCTGGCTCAGAGAATGTAACAACCTTATTGACTCACTGGCCAATCAAGAAGTATCTACTGAAAAACAAGCCTCCCACTCCAGGCTCCAGGTGCACTTTAGCCTAGGGGCAGGGAAGATATTTAAAATTTACATTCCCATTACAGTTAGTTAGATCTGACTTTATTTGTGTAAAAAGTGTTTTGTAGTTGTGTTCATATAGGTCTTGGGTTTGTTTTGGCAGGTAGATTCCCAAATATTTTATTATGTCTACAGTAACTTTAAATGGGATTTCTTTCCCTATTTCTTGCTGTTGGATTTCATTAGAAATATACCATAATGCCAATGATTTATGAGGGTTATTTTATATCCTGCATCTTTTCAAAATTTATTTAGTGTCTCAAGTAGTTTTTTACTTGATCCTCTAGGATTCAATAAGTATATCATCATATCATCTGCATAGAGTGATAACTTTTCTCTTCTTTGTCTAATTTTATTCCTTTATTTCCATATGGCTGTGAACAGCTTTAAGGTTCTGATCACAAAGTATAGTGAACTCCCTGTTCAGTAATAAACTAAGACAAAACATTCACAGAATCCAAAGTACAACATTCACAATATTATAGCATAACAACTTCTTACTTATGTGGCCACATAATTTTCACATATTTTTAAACAAAAGATATCATTCAGTAAGTCCTTAACTCAGTCATCCTTAGGGAGTAAGCCTCCTTGCAGGACACAAAGTATAATCATTCAGTAAGTCCTTAACTCAATCATCCTTAAGGAGCAAGCCTCCTTAAGGGACACAAAATACAAAAGTGAAAGTTCTCCACCCCTACATCACATTGTCTTAATCTCTCATCACAAAACTCTTCTTTCTTGACTGCAGATTAGTTTACAATCATCGTTAACTCAATCATCCTTAAGAGGTAAATGGTACAGAGTACAGAGTTCTCCAACCTCCAGGCCACAGTAAATCATGATCTTCTCAGTAACCATTAAGGACCTAAGGAGAGTTCTTTTCATCTTGACTTGAGGCTGGCTGGCAAATTCCTTGGTTCCTCTTCCATGGGTCCAGCTCCTGCCTGAATCTACCTAATGTCACCTGGATTCACAGGTAGGCAGCTCCTTGTCCAACTTCTCATCCAGTTCCTCATCTAGTTCCTCATCCAGTTTCATATTGAAGCTCACAGTGTCCAGTCTACCTCAAGTCCTTCACAGTTTCTGTTTCTGGGAAGACAAAACTTAACAGAGCCTCAATAACAATCATGCACGTTGCCAGCACCATCATCAACTCACTATCTGCCTGTGAAATCAACAGAGACCCACCAACAAGGTCTAAGAACTCAAAACACATAATCAGTATGGTCTCAGGACCTCTGAAACCCTCCACTAGGGTTTCTGTAAACAGAGAACAAAAAATCCTCTTTCAGGGCTTCCAGTAAAGTCCCAGGGCTTCTGTACAAAGTATCAAAAACGAAAATTAACACAGACAGAACAGACAGAGTGCCACCCTACACAACTGTTCCCCTTCTCGGTTCTGCTCTCTCCCAGCTTTGGCTTCTCCTTACATATGGTTATTAGCTCATCTCTGTTCCACCCCTTCCTGTTTCATCAGCAAGTCCTTCCCACTGTGGGTTACACAGGTTCTGTTTCTTAACAAAGACTTGATATATTCAAGAGCAAGGCTCAACTGAAACAAGGTGCTAAGTACTTGTTTGCTTGTCATTACACTTGGTTACAATATTCCTTGGAGTTTTCAATTTGGTATCTCTTTTAGGACATGATTGGTGAATTCTTTCAATGCTTATTTTACTTTCTGTTCTAGGACTTCATAGCAGTTTTCCTTGATGATTTCTTGGAACATACTGTCTAGACTATTTTTCATCATGGCTTTCCTGTAGAACACTTTAGATTATCTCTATATGGGTATAATGTTGTACACTTCTCAGTATTAATTTTGATTGTCCCATCTTTCTTTTTCCAATATTTTTTTGCCCATTGTGATCACTTGTTTCCTGGTTTTTAGAGTGGATCTCTGTTTCTGGGGCACAGAGGGCTATGACCCAAACTTCTTGTCCCAGGACCTAGGGACCTGGTTACTGACTTTGTGTATTGTGACCTCTGGTTTTGTCCTTTATAGGCTATGTAATTCTGCAGCTCATGTGGTGCTGAACTGGAGCTCGCTGGTGTGGGCTGAGGCCAATAGGCCTCAAGGTCTTTGTTCATTTCCAAGAATCACATGGAAGCTCATAGTCATCACCATATTTTGGTGTCTCCCAGTTCCCCTGGCTGTGCAAAGGCACACCTGTGGTTCTGGTATTAGTGCTTGTTGGCTCCATCCCCCTGGGGTTCAGGATCTCCTGATGGTACTCTGAGATTGGGCTTGTTAGAATCTCTCCTGTTCTTCACTGGTTCCCTTTAGTCTCAGCACATCCACAGTCATACCCTTCCTCTAAGTCTCTCAAGCCTCCTGCTGGTTTCACTATTTCTGGATTTTAGCATGGGGTAATATTCTCTGTGTTTTTCAAGGTCAACATGGGGGGAATGAGAGTGCCTAAGGTTTGCTACACTATCTTGGCTCCCCTAAGGTCATGTAGGTGACTTTTAAATGCCTAAACAGTGGGCTGATAGCCCTAGGAATAGCTGCTGCCACTGCTGCAGGCCCTGCAATTGTCTCTTACCCAGATCCAATAGACCCCTAGCCTGCAATGAGAGGTTTTGGAATTGCCCTTGAAGTGCCTGAATCCTTTTGCCTGGCCTCACTCTGGCTCTGGTATGGTTGGGTTTGTTCTGGTACAGCCCATGCTGTCTGTGTGCTACACTCTGCACTCTTCCCTCCTGGCTCAACAAACACTACGGTTGGATTTCTATGTTGAACTGGGCAGGAAATCTGCCACACTCTGTCTCCTAATGGACTCTGCCACCCTAAAATATGTTTGGAGTCACCTTTTAGAGGTAACTGAAGGAACTTGTAGATAAGCTCAGGTGAGTCCCTGCTTTCACTCCACCATCTTGACTCCATCCCCTGCTTGCAGTATTCTTTTCCTTGACCTGACAATTCTGGAAATTGGCTACAATACTCCTTGGCATTTTCAATTTGGGATCTCTTTCAGGAGCTAATTAGTGGATTATTTTGACAGCTATTTTACCTTCTGGTTCCAGACCAAGGGGGGATTTTCCTTGATGATTTCTTGAAAATAATGTCCAGTCTCTTTTTTTCATCATAGATTTCCAGTAGACCAACAATTCTTAGATTATATCTCCTGGATGTGTTTTCCTGCTTAGTAGTTGTTCCAATGAAATATTTTATGTTTTCTCCTACTTTTCCATTCTTTAGACTTTGATTTACTGATTCTCAATGCCTTATAGAGTCATTGCCTTCTATTTGCCTAATTCTAATTTTTAATGAATTGTTTTCTTCAGTTAGCTTTTGTACCCCCTCCAGTTTTTGTTTTTTAAGATTTGTTTTATCCAGTTATGTTTTCTACATCCTTATCCATTTGAAATATTTTTTAGCTTTTAAGTAGTTGTTCTCTTCAGTTAATTTTTTTTTCATTTTGTCCAATTGTATTTTTCAAATAATTGGTCAGTTTTTCTTCTAACTCTCTCATTTGACTTTTAAAATCCTTCTTTAGCTCTTCTCAGAATACTTTTTGGGCTTGAGAGCAGTTTATATTCCCTTTGAGGTTTCAGATGCAGTTATAGTGTCAATGATGTCCTCTTTTGAATTTGTATTTTCATCTTCCCTGTCACCATTGTAAGATTCTATGGTACTTGTTTTTCTATTTTTTTCTTGCTTATTGTGATTGCCTTTTTCCTGGTTTTTAAAGTGGTTCTCTGCTTCTGGGGCACAGGGGTTCTGTCCTATTCTTCTTGAACTAGGAGCTAGGGATCTGGTTGCTGGTGGGTGCCCATCCATGCTAGTATCTGCTGATTCCCCTGTCTTTGCAAAGGCAAGCCTGGAGTCCTGATGTTGGCACTTGCCAGTTCCACCCCTCTATGGCTCATGATTTCCTACTGATCTGCTGAGTTTGGGCTTGCTGGGATATCTCCCATGCTGCACTGTTCCCCTTCAGCCACAGCAAGAGGGGACCATTCCCATTGGTCTCCCTAGCCTCCTGAGCAAAAAGACGGCTCTACCACTTCTACTGGTTCCACTAGTCCAGGATTTTTCCTGGCAAAGTTCTCTGTGTTTTTCAAGGTCAATAAGGGTGAGGGGTGAGGGCATGTATGGTTTACTCCACCATTTTGGATCTCAGAAGTTCAAGAAGGTGACTTTCAAACATTTAGTTTGTGGACTGATAGCCCCAGGTCTATCTGTCTCTACACAGGCCCTGTGCTTCTCTGTCACCCAGCTCCAAAAGGCTAGATCTGTACTGTTGCAGCCCACAACTCTGTGCTACCCAAGTCTGGTGCAACAGATCCTTACCATTGACCTTCTGTGTTGCCCTGGGCTGGAAATCTGTTGCACTCATTCTCCCAGTGGATTCTGCCATTCTAAAATTTGTTTAGATTCACTTTTAAAGGAATCTGAAGGAATTTTTGGGAGAGCTCAGGTGAGTCCCTGCTTTCACTCCACCATCTTGGTTTTGTCCCCTCCCATTTCCAGTTTGTATCTTGGATTTTTCTGTTATCATAATAGTTCTTTTCTTTTTTTAATTAATTAAATTTTAGTTTGTAACATTTACCTACATAAGTTTTATATTTTCTCTGCTTTCCTTCCTTCACATTCCCCCATAAGGCAGATCTCAAATAAGCTCCACATATACCTTCTTATAAAACATTTTCACATTAGTTATGTTGTATAGAAAAATTAGAACAAATAGAAGGAAAAAAAAGAGAGCAAATAGTATACTTTGATCTGCATTCATACTACATTTTTCTTTCTCTTCATGTGGATGGAATTTTCCACCATTAGTCTTTTGGAGTTGTTTTAGGTCTTTGTATTGCTGACAAGAACTAAGTCCAACAAAGTCAGACATAGCACAATGTGCCTATTATTGCATACAATATTCTCCTGGTTCTGCTCCCCTCAGTAAGTATTAGTTCATACAAATCTTTCTAGCTTTTTTCTGAAGTCTACCTGCTCATCATTTCTTATAGAACAATACTATTCCATTACATCCTTATACCACAACTTGTTCAGTCATTCCACATGATAAGCAAAACCTCGATTTTGTCTTCACCTCCCCAAAAGGAGCTGTTATAAATACTTTTGTACATGTGTATTCTTTACCCATTTATATCATCTCTTTGGGATAGAACCATGGAAGTGGTATTGTAGGGTCAAAACATATGCACATTTTTATAGCCCTTTTGGCATTGTTCTAAATTGCTCTTCAAATTGGTTGGGTCAGTTTACAACTCCACCAACAATACATTAGTCTTTCAGATTTCCTACATCTTCTCTAGTACTATAATTTTCCTATTTTGTCATGTTAGCTTATCTGACAGTTGTGATGTGGTACCTAAGAGTTGTTTTGATTAGCATTTCTATAATTAATAGGGATTTAGAGCATTTTATATGACTATAGGTAATTTTCATTTCTTCCTTATAGCTAGCATTATTTTTTTCTCATAATAGTTGTTAAGATCTATTCAAAAAGTATGAAGAGTATCTTTCACTTCCTCATTCTTCCAACCTACTTCTGCACTTTAAATTTTACATTATTTCTAGACTCTGTGCATTTGTTGGAGATATTCCTAGACTGACCTTTTCTTTTTCTTGCATCTTTCTCTTGTTTTCTTGGCATATTGCATTCCATATTATTCTAGGATCTCAGAAACAGTTTAGGTGTCAGCTTAAATTTTCCATCCTCCCAAAATATCTAGATCTGAGAAAAAATAAGTGATTACCCCTTGATTTGAGCTTAGCAATTTCTTCACCTGGATTTTCTTCTGAGCAACACCCTTATAGGCTCATCACTAGTGGGAAATTCTAATAGACTATTGTTTGACTCAAACACTATCAGCCAGCTGAAAGGCTCTGAAAATTCAGTCACAAATTCAAGTTTCTCTTTGGTCTGTGATTTCTGTCCTTGTTCTTTGATTACAAGCTCCTAGTTGGGTTGAAAGATAGAGCTCAGTCGTTCTTTTCATAGAGTCAATACCGTGTGGCTACTCTTTGTTTCTTAAGTTTTTCTTGCTCAATACATAGCTAAGAGTCTATGACTACTCCTTACTCCTAGACACCCCTCCATCTTAGAGCACCACTCCTAGGAATGTGTCCTATCCTCAGTCCACCATAGATCTTTGAATAGTTACCTAGTATGGAGAAATATAGCTGTCAGTTGGCACCTGTTCCCTTACTGTGAAGTCATTTTGCCTGTTAAGGGTCTGGGACCTCAGCTTACCCACAATAAAATTATTGTTCTTTCAATCTCTGAGTGATAGAATGTTCATGGTGATCATTATGGATAAATCTTTATCGTATTATCTGTAGTACTTTCTTTAAATAGAATTAGCCAGGGTAAAAGACTTACTGTGACTCTTTGTTTTTCCTGATCAAGACTTGGTATGGTGAATTTCTAAATCTTTGTGGAGGAGCTTTGTAAGAAGGGTTTGGCTGTATTCCTATCTGATATGCCACCATCTTGGATGTGCCTTTAAATGTAATTTATAGATAGGATGGTATGTTAAACTCAGTATACAAAGAAAACAAAAACATGTTTCCTACTTCCAAGGATCTCATGTTCTACCAGAGGCAGGAAGCAGACAGTCTGTAACCTGTGTAGAGACGTGTCATGAAAAGGAGGGTGATAAGAACAAAGGGGGAGAGTTGAGAGAATATGTACCGGTGTTAGTTTAATAGATAGAAAGTTGATAGGGGCGGCCAGGTAGCACAGCGAGTAAGAGCACCGGCTCCAGTGTTGAGAAGACCTGGAGATCGAATCCCGGGCTCAGACACTTAGCACCCACCCAGAAACACCTGGCCGTGTAACCTTGAGCAAGTTACTTAACCCCAATTGCTTAAAAAAAAAAGAAAGAAAGTTGATAGCTCTGAGATTGTTAAACTAAGGGAGTAGCAACCAAGAAACTAAGCTTTAAAGGGAAATATGAGTTTCTGTTAGATGAATATGAAGGAGTGCATCCCATATTTATCTTGTGCAAGTGGAGGAAGAAATTGGAATATAAAATTTGAAAAAAAAAACACATTCAGAAGACTATTTTGGCTGGAAAGGTAGAAATATCAAGGAAGGCTAAAAATAACTGGAAGCACTCTATAGCATTTTCAAGTGCCAGTCTGTTGAGCCTGTGTTTTGTCCTAAAGCTAATAGTGAGTAATGAAATATATTGCAACATGTGAATGGAATTTTGAAAACTGTTCCGTAGGAAGGTGGATTTTTTTTAAGTCTCAGAACTTTGAATTCTAAATATTGACATGTGTTCTTCTAGAATTTAGGGAAAAGATTACCTTCTCGTTCCCTTGTTATAATTTATAATGAAATTTTAAAGTTTTGATCACTGACTCTTCAGATAACCTTGTTTTCAACTTCATAAACCAATTCCTCCTTATTAGAGACTTGGGTCTAAAACAGAATTTCCCTTCATTATTTCCTCTACCTTGTAAAAGTGGAGATCATCAGGACATTTCAGGAATTTTTCAGCTGCTCTGCTGTTATTACAGCAAAAGTTCTATCAGATACACACACACACACACACACACACACACACACACACACATATATATATATAAATGTAGTGAAGTCTACTTAGCTGTAAACCCTTCAAAGGCAAGGAGTTTTCCCTGAAAATGTCATTTCCTTTTTGTATACCCCTCCCAATAGCATGTTACATTCCTCACAGTATATAAACTCAATATAATTCAAAATACTAGAATGCTATCAGGGAAGTATGAGTGAAGTGGTTTATGTGATTACCAGCAAAGTATGATAATGAAATTTCAACTAATAGTAAGAGAAATATAGCATCAATATTTTAGGGTTTGTAGTCCTACTTTCTTTTGTTCATTAAAAAAATATAAAACATTGTGTAAGTTCTGGGTAGGTTCTTTATAAGGAACAGTGAAAAACTGAAGATGGGAAACCAGGATCAAGAGAGAGTGAAAACTAATGCAATACATGGAATATATGAAGGAAATGTGAATATTTATCCTGAAGCAAAAAAAATTCACTGAGATAGAGAAGTAAGCAGCTTTTGTTAAACTTTTAAGGGTGGTCATGTGGAATAAGATTTAGACTTGCTCTGCTTAGCCCCAGAGGGAAGAACTAAGGCAAATGTGCCCACATATCATTGTCAAAGTAGAAGCTATTCAAAAATACATTAGTGCCATTATTGAATGTTATTTACGACTTGAGTAAAGGTGGAACTAGATGGCCTTTGGTATTCTGTAATTCCATAGTGTTTATAATCAATATTTCAAACAAAACATGCAAAGGCAGATCCTTTTAAATGAAATGCATGATGGTTTGATTACCATGTGCATATCTGAGAAATATAGTTGTGAGAACTGCATAAAAATATATGGTGACCCAGAATAATAATTTTGATTTACTATGGATAATAGCACCATTATGTTGTATTATATTTATATGGTATTAGCATGAGTGCATTCATTCTTTCTTTCCCTGTAATTTACCCATATCTTACCCCCACAGTTACCCTAGCCAATTACAATTAGATTGTCACTGAAGGAAATTATTTTTCTTTCATAGAATCAGTTATGGAAACAGAGCTGGGCCAAGTCAAAAATTGTAAGGTGTCGCATGTATTTAATAACCCTCTCTTTCTGCTTATTTTCTCGCCATTGAAGTGCTATCTTCCCTTACTTCAATCTACCCCTTAGTGATTCTCAAAATCTTTAAAGGCATCAATCTTTCCTGGCAGATGAGTATGTGTAAAGTGTCCAACAACTTCATTCAAGCTAAAATATAAATGATGGGAAAAAAAGACAAACAAGAAGATTCAATAGTACTATCCTGAGAGGAATTTGTTTCTTAGCCTTGGGCATGGGAAAGGAAACCTTTAGCTAATGGAGTAAATCTCTAGTTTGGGTACATTAGCAATCACAATGTATATAGGAAAATAATTTCTTTAAGGTACTTTGAGTTCATGGTATCGCTGACGTCTTATAGGTGGCTAAGTGAAGAGTGCTTTAATGAAAAGACCACTGGACTGGGAATCAAGTTCAATGGTTTCTAGCCTTGGGTTTGCCACTGATTAGTTCTTTAGCCTTGAGCACAGATGTATCTTCACCTCTCCAAGGCTTACTTTTCTCATCAGTAAAAGTAATTTATTAGACAAAATTATATTTAAAGTCTCATCCATTTTTATATCATAATTCTAGTAGATTCTCTAGTGCAGAGATGTCAAACAGGATGCCCATAGGCTGTGTGTAGCTAGAAAATTCCAAAGTCTGGCCCCAAATAAGATTATAATGTATTTGCAAAGATCTCCCACTGTATCCAGGGCCTTCTCCAGTCATCATGATCTATATTTTGCCACTGTACACAGAAGATTCCTGAGGAGATAGTGAGACTAGTTACTTTGAACAGGTTTCACTCACTTAAATCCAGTTCACTTTCATATCATGGCATCACCTCCCTGATATCATGGTCCAATTTGAGAACAAGGGATAAGCAAGAACAACAACAGTTAACCATTGAAGACATATGATTTTTTTTTACTTCTCTCTAAATTTTACTCAGGCTCAGAATACTGGAATTTTGAAAGATGATAGATTGTTTTCTTTATAAATGTTCAGTGTCAAAGGGGCTTGCTTTTTCTGTCAATGATAAAACCATATATAATCAAAGCCTTATATTTCTTTGTAGCACATAAAAATAAAAGTCTGGTACATGTTCTTTCTCAAGTTGCACTCTAAGAAATGGGGAAAACATCTTTTTAATTATTAAGTACTATTTTCAATATTGTTCTCATATTGTTTTGCATAATTGTAAAATATTATTATTAAATGAATCTTGGTTGGAAATGTTGAACATGTTCTTGTTCTGTGAACTAATTACTATTTTTTGTTAGAAAATAATCATTCAGGGCCTGCAAAACATATATTGAACTCTCAAGATCAGTCTTTAACCACATCAGTCAATCAGACTGTTCTCATTTCCATATTTCCCTGAGTAGCTCATCAAAAGTAAATCATTGTTCTCATTGAGCTCAATTATGGTCATTCAGTTTATATCCATTTACATAGGCTTGGTTAAGATTATTTTAAATCTTTTGCTTACTGACCACTATTTAGATGTGCAAGAGAGAGTTTCAGTCTTGATAATTAATTAACACAATGAAATGTGTTGGAGCTTTTGTTTTGCATTTGATGTTGTCTCTACTTTTTTTTCTGGATGTGTAATGACATGGAGTTCAGTGAAAAAATTCCCTTAGATCAACAACCCTTCTGCAATTTACAATCCTAAAGATGGTCTTCATGATATTGTTTAAGAAATTTATCCAGGGTCACAGAGTTTTTTTGCATTGCAGTCCAATAAACTTGACTCTGAGGTCAGTTCTCTATCTGAAATTCCATGATGCCTCTCTCATTACATTATAGTAATGAATAGAAATATCATAAATCTGAAAAGACACAGAAGATAATAAAAAGGGGGAAAAGGTAATTGCCAATGTAGAGTTTTATTCAACATCATAATCATTTCTTTCAGAATTTATTGAAAAATTGGCATGTCATTGCAATGTTCAAGTGTTTTTTGTGAATCAATTCTGCAACCTATTTCCAGACATAGTGTATTACATACTTTTTTCCTGTATCTTTGTGGACACTACATCATATCTAATTGTACATTTTATTGATATAGAAGGGAAGTATCAGTTAATTGAGTTCCAGAACCTACTCAAATGTTAATTTATGTATTGTACTTTGTGTTCAATTATGAACCTGATTATATATTAAGTGTATGAAAATCAAGCATCAAATTCTGGATCACATTCTATCATATGAAAAATAATAATGGTAATATAATCATTAATTGATAAAAACAACAGCTGTGGATTCTAATAAGTTTTGCAAATGATTCAAGTATTATGTTGAAGAGAAATGGCCTTCTATCACTCTGATTACTCCTATATTCTGCAGCCTTTCATTATAATATTACAAAGAACTGAAATTTGGAATGTCACTATCTCAAAAGAAGGAAGGATTCATGATATAGGTTTGAAATGTGTAATATGGCCCTGAAGGGTTCCCTCTGCTGATCCCAAGCCAAGGAAAGAATTCAGGATAAGTTCTGTTCAAATGCATCAGATAGATGGTATTGGCTTTTGACTTTCCTATACATATATAGCCTTTTGCTTTAACATCTTTACACTGCAATAAATATTGTTCTTAATCTTAGACAAAACTTCAGTCACACCTTCTTGGTTATGGCCTTTCCCAGTGTTTCACATACTCTGCCTGTCCTCAAATGTCAAGCTTATCCAACAATTACTTTTAGCATGTTTTATTTAAAGGAAAATGTGGGAACTGTGATGCATAGTAGTATATGACATAAATATTACCTTCCTGTAGCTTTCATTTAATTGGAGAGATAACATACATATTCATATGTTACCTTATTTTTTATTCAACAAACATATTTTGTAGTTGCTTTCTTACTATATGAAAATAATAATAGTTATGATTATCATATAATACATTCTTTCCCTCATGGAATTTATAGACAATGACATACAAAAAATTACAAATTAATATATAAGTGGGACAGCTAGTTGCTCTGTGTATAGACTATTTGGCCTGCAATTAATAAGACCTTACTTGTTGTGTGACCTTGAAACCTAATATAATTCCTCTAGGACTCAGTTTCTTTATCTGTAAAATGTATATAATAATAATTACTGTCTTGGGTTGTTGTGAGGGACAAAAGAGATAATAATTATGAAGCACTTAGAATAGTGCCTGGAATATAGTAATTGCTACATAGCTATGATGATGATGATGATGATGATGATAGTGGTAGTGGTGGTGGTGATTGATGGTAGTGGTGGTGATGACAATGATGATGATGGTAAGAGTACAGTGGTTTAATTAGACTTATGCTTTAAATAAAGGAAAGGATCTAAAATGTTGGAGAATATGGGAAAGCGTTACAAGTAGTGAAAACAACCTGCCTTACTTGCAAAATTAAGTGTTTTTTACTCTTTTTTTGTTTCAAGCAATCATTAGTGCAAACAGATTAAGGCGTATTTCCTTAACTAAGGAAAAAAGGGCCAGCTTTATAAAGAATATTATTCTTTTAAAAAAAGTTTTTGAGGGGAAAGGCAAGGCAATTGGGGTTAAGTGACTTTCCTACAATAATGCAGCTAGTATACTGTTTCAAGTGTGTGAGGTAAAATTTGAACTCAGGTCCTCCTGACTTCAGAGCCAGTGCTCTATTCACTATACCACCTAGCTGCTCCAAGGATATCATTCTTGAAACTGACGTTGAAGGTTATGAACAATTTAGATAGCTGGGGGGAGAAGGCATTCTTCTTGGGAGACTCAGGAAACTTGATAGTATGTATATGAGCAAAATTGGATAGGTAGTAATGAGAAAAATATGTTTGGGTGACAGTATAAAGACTAACCAAGCCAGTTCTGAGGGTTCCTATTAGAAAGAGGAGACAATTTTGAATTGGTAGAATATTATTTGGGAGAGCTGCCTATGCCATCCTACTAAGTTTAGGCTTTATACTGAATGCAAAGTAAACCAACAAAGATATTTGTAGTGGGTTGTCTTGGCATAAGAATGATATTTTAGCAAGATTGATTCATTTCCTTCACTTACTCTGATACTTTACAGTGTCATGAGATACCCTTGATTTTTTCAATTTTTTTATTCTAGAAGGTTCTTTCAAGAAGGAATGTTGACAGATTAGAGTTGATGACAGACTATAGGAATTTGTCATCCAAGGACTAGCCTGGTTAATTGAAACAAGTTGAATTGAAACAAGTTAATTGTAACAACTAAGGGTTGTCCACAATAATACATGATGGAAGAATGTCTAACCCCTAGAAGCATTTTTATGTTCATAGAATGAGAGAATACCCACATTGATAAAAATCATAAGTGCTTAAATATCAAAGTATTAAAAATGAATTTATTTGTGGGGTATACAGTCGTGATTATATATATATATAACATTTCCAAATGGGGAATAAGGGCAAGACAAGAGAATTGATGTTACAAAATACAAACCCCCCCAAAAATTTCAGAGGGAATATAGAAGTCCGTCCTGTTAATACTTTGTAAAATTTAGTAGCCCCACTCTAGCAACAGACTACACTTAATAGATGCTCAAAGCTGTAGTTTTTTAAAGAATACTCATATCGGAGTGGAGCCAAGATGGCCAAATAGTGATGAACTCAGTTGATTTCTACCAGCATTCCTCTCCGAACAACTTTAAAATAATGTATCAAATCAAATTCTAGAGCGGCAGAGAAAACAAAATGTCTGAGTGAGATATTCTACCAAACCAAAATACATAGAGAATTGGAAAAAGAGATTTGCAATATGATGGAGGAGAGTTGTGTAGATCTCATATGAATGAAACACAAGTGACTAGGTAATAATGATAAAGAAGCACTAGGAGATCTCTAGCCACAGATAGTAAGGGGACCTGGCAGCTTGTCAGGAAGAGATTACAGGGTAATCATATTATAGCATTGAATGCAGGTCTAGATGTTATTTGGTAACTCCATTTTCTATACTCATATTTGGGTCACAGTTCAAGGGTGGAGAGGAACACTCCAAGTCAGGAGAAAGTGGAAGTCTTGAGGAGCAGTTTCACTTCTGGACACAAGGGATCAGGAATCCTGAGGAACACTATTGATTTCAATCCCAAGGGATCAGGAGGCATTTACAGGGTAAGGACTAGATTGTACAGCAAGAGAATAGTGACCATACCTCTTCCGAGATCACACCACACAATGAAGTGAAATAGCTACAAAGTCTCAAAATTGTGAATCAGACACAAACAAAGAATATCTGGAAGAGCTTAAAAAAATAGGCTTTCAAAACCAAATGAGAATGCTAAAGGAAAAAGTATGGAAGTAAATTAAAGCAACGGAATAAAATTATAAAAGACAATTAACCAGTTTGTTAAAAAATATACAATTAGTTCAGGTACAATTGTCATTCTTATCATACTGAATTAGTCTACCCATGAGCAATTAATATTTCTCCAATTTTTTACATCTATCTTTATTTGTGTTAAAAGTTTTTCTTAATTATGATCATATACCTACTGGGTTTCTCTTATCTGGTAGATTCCCAAGTATTTTTTTCTTGTTTGCAGGTATTTTCAGTTGAATTTCTCTTTCTAGTACTTCCTGCTTTCTTTTATTGGCAATATAAGAAATTCTGATGAGTTATGAGGGTATGCTTTATATCATGTTATATTTCTGAAGTTTTTAATTATTTCAACTAATTTTCTAGTGTATTCTCTAGGATTCTGTGTATATAATATTACATCATCTACAAAAAAAGATAATTATGTTTTCACATTGCCTGTTATTTTTCTTCAATTTATTTTCTTTTCTAATTGAGATACAAAAAAGAATTTTAGTATTGAATAACAGTGGTAATAACCACTATGTCGTACCCTTGACCTTTTGGGGAAGACTCTAGTTTATCAACGTTAAAGATAATCTATACTCTTGGTTTTAGATCAATAGTACTTGTAATTTTAATCAGGTTTCCATTGGTTCCTATACTTTTTAGTTTTTTTTAATAGGAATTGATGTTATATTTTGTCAAAAGCTTTTATTCTACATCTATTGAGAAACTCATATGATTTTTAGTATTGATATGGTTGACAATGCTTATAGTTTTCCTAATATTGAACTAGCCCTTCATTCCTCTTATAATCCCACTTGGTCATTGTGTGTGTATATGTGTATGTGTATATATGTATGTATATGTATATGTATTTATCTATTACCATAATCATTGTGGTACTATTTTATTTAAAATTTTGCATCAGTATTCATTAGGAATACTTGTCCATAGTTTATTTTATCTGTTTTGTTCTCCTTGGTTTTGATGTTTAAACTAAATTTGTATCCTGGAAATAATTTAGTAGGATGCCTTGACATATATTTCTCCCAAATAATTTATGTAGTATTGGAATTAGGTGTTTCTTAAATGTTTGGAAGAATTCACTTTTAAATCCATCTGGTCCTGGAGATTTTTTTTCCTTAGGGAACTCATTTATGGTTTCTTCAATTTATTTTTCTAACACAGGGTTATTTAATTTTCCTACTTTTATCAATTTGAGTTATTTATATATTTGTAAATATTCATATATTTTACTTAGTCAAATTTATTGGCATATAACAGAACAAAATAGCTACTAATGATTTTTTTGGTGTCATCTTCATTGCTGGTATGTTCTAACTATTCATTTTGTTATTGATAATTTGGTGTTCTTTCTTTATTTAATCTAATCAATGCTTTATTTCATTGTTGTTTTTTTCCCATGAAATCATCTACTTTTATTTATTACTTCTATGGTTTTCCTACTTTAAATTTTGTTGATTTCTCTTTTGTTCTTCAGATTTTCTACTTTGATGTTTATTTAAGGATTTTAATTCTTTTCTTAGCTTTTAAAGTTGCATTACAAATTCATTGGTCTGTTTTTTCTGTTTCATTGATTTAAGAATTTAAAAACATGAGTTTACCCCTGAGTAATACTTTGGTTGCATTACATAGGCTTTGCCATGTAGTCTTATTATAGTAATTCTCTTTAATGAAATTGATTTAGTCTATGATTTATTCTTTGACTCATTCATTCTTTGGAATTATTACTTTCCAAGTAACAATCGATGCTTTTGTAAACCAAATGGATTTAATTTTTATTGCACTATGTACTGACAAAAAAGATGCATTCAATATTTATGCTTTTCTGAATTTGTTTATCATAACTGTATGCAGTATTGCATTGACATTTTTAAAAGATGTCATATAGAGCTAAAAAAATGTTATATCTCTTTTTATTCCCATTCAGTTTTCCCCAGAGATCTCTCCTATTTAGGTCTTCTAATTTTTTTCCCTGATATCCTTTATTTCTTTGTTTTTATATTTTGTGATTATGCTTATTGAATTCAGAGAGGGAAAAGCTAATGTTTTCCATTAATATAATGTTACTGTTTTCTCTGATACCTCATTTGCTTTCCCTTTAGGAATTTGGTTCCTATCACATTTGGTGGATATATGTTTAGTATTGATATTACTACACTGTCTCTGTTACCTTTTAGCAAGATGTAATTTCCCTGCATATCTCTTTTAATTAGTTCTATTTTTACTTTTTTTTTTACTGAGAACATAATTACTATCCATTACTTTTTTTTTTACTTCATCTGAGCATAATAGATTATCCTCTAGCCCAATATTTTTACTCTATGTGTGTTTTCTTGTTTCAAGTTTGTTCTTTTAAAAAATGTATTTTTGGATTTTGGTTTCTAATTCATTCAGCAATCTGACTCTTTTATACATTAGCTCATCCCAGTTACTGTGCTTCTATCAATCCTATTTTCTTTTGTTTACTCTCTCTTTACCCATCTCTCTTCAAAACAGTGTTTTGCTTCTGACCAATATCTGATTTAATCCATGTTTACTTTGATACCCAGCCCACCTTTCACTTATCCTCTTCACTTCCTACTTCCCTGTTGTGAAGGATAGATTTCTGCACACACACACACACACACACACATCTATGTACATACACACAACTACACACACACACATACACACACACACACACACACACACATATATATATATATATATATATATTTGTCTGTATATTTCTTCCTTCTTTGAGTGAAGTCAAATGAAAGTGAGCATCAAGCATTTAGTTCACACACACACACACACACACACACACACACACACACACACACACACTTTTTTCCATCCAGGGTACAAATCCTTCCATGTACATTTCTCTTTTTTTGAGACAGTTTTCCTTATTCTTCCTCTCCTTTCTGTCAATTCCAATTTATTTTCTCTTCCTCACTTCTCTTTTTTTTTGAGATCAATCCAAAGTTATTTATCGGAAGACATGTCTATGTAGATTCTTTATAACTGCCACAAAAAATGATTTTTAAAATTAATTAATTAATTTATTTATTTTCAAATGCTTTATTAAATTCTGGTTGCCATCATTCATTTCTGCCAGATTTTGAGTTACAAATTTTCTACCCATTTTTCCCTCCCCACTGCCCCAACTCTCTCCCATATCTTCTCTCATACCCCCTTTGACTTTTCCAGTAGAGCATAGTGGATCTCTATGCCACAGTGCCTGTATATCTTATTTCCCAATTACATGCCCTCCCTTGACAGTCACTCTTACTGGGAAGATAAGCAATTTAGTATAGGTTGTACATGAGCAGCTATGCAAAACATTCCATAGTAGATATATTGTCAAAGACTTACTATATTTCCCTCCCTCCTATCCCATCTCCCACTTGTTCTATTCTCTGCTTTGATCCTGTCCCTTTTCAAAAGTGGGTGCTTCCACCTGTCCTCCCCCCAAACCTGCCCTTCCATCCATCACCCCCCTTTCTTCCCCTTCCCCCCCCTACTCTCCTGTAGGGTGAGATACCCTATTTAGTGTGTATGGCATTCTCTCCCTGAGGCAAATTCAATGAGAATAAGGTCGATCCATTCCCTTTTGCCTTATTGTTCTTCCCCTCCATTGTAACCATATTCCCTTGCCTCTTCTATGTGAGATAGTTTACCCCATTCTGTCTCTCTCTCATTATATTCCCTCTCACCTCTTAGTTTCACCTTTTAAGTATCATCCATTCCTATTAAATTGGTCCTGTGCCTTCTATCTATGTATATCTGTAAACATATACACACATTCACATATGTATTCATATGCCCATATACCCTCCTATATAGACATATATTATATATATATACACACACACATATATATGTATATGTATATATATGCATATATATCTATTCCCTTCAATTATTTTCATACTGAGAAAAGTTTCATCAGTTATGATTATTGTTTTTCCATTAATGAATGTAAATAGTTCAACTTTCATAAGTTCCTTAGGCTTTCTTTTCCCTGTTTACCTTCTCATGCTTCTCTTGATTCTTGTATCTGAATGTCAAATTTTCTATTCAACTCTGTTTTTTTTTTCAACAAGAATGCTGGAAAGTGTTCTGTTCTACGAAATGACCATATTTTCCCCTGAAACATGATATTCAGTTTTGCTTGTAGATGGCTCCCAGAGCACTGCGCAGGCTGATTCCTGCCGCCCTATCCTCAATGGGAGGTTTGCTTCTCTGTGTCATTTTGTGGGTTCTGTAGCTCCAAAGTTTGTTCAGAATCCCCTTTTACTTGGGTTGGGGTAGGTGGAAGCCAGAGCCTCACGGAAGTCCTGTTCATACACGACCATGACAAAATGATTTCCTAAAAATTCTGTTCATCTTTGTCTTTTCAGGAAGGTTAACAGTTTACCTTATTAATTACCTTAGATTTTCTCACTTATCTTTTTATTGTTGTGCTTTTCTTAAATAATTTGTTTAATATCAAATAGTTCAGCTCTGGTCTTTTCATCAAGAATGCTTATAAGTGTTCTATTTCATTATATATATTTTCTCTCTTGAAAGAGTATACTCAGATTAGCTGGTTGATTTTTCTTTTTGCAATCCTAGTTCCTCTCTCTTCAGGAATATCATATTCTAAGCACTCTACTTCTTTTAGGTGGTACTGCTAAATCTTATGTGTTCCTTGCTGTAGCTCCACAGAATTTGAGTCCTTTTTTTTTTTCTTCCTTGGATACTTGTAATAGATTCTACTTAATCTGGGAACTGTGAAATTTTGTCATAATATTGTGTGAACTTTTCATTTTGGGGTCGCTTTCAGGTGGTAAGTGGTGGATTCTTAATTTGTTTCTTAATGTCTCATGGACTCATTAGCTTCCATTTGCCCAAATCCAATTTTTAAGTATTTTCTTAAGTGAGCCTTTAGTGCTCTTCTTCTATTTCTCCACTTCTGCTTGTAAGTAGTAATTTTTATCAGAGAAATTGTCTAATTCTTTTCCTTTAATTGAGGCTTTGTACCTCTTTTACTACCTACACAATTTTGTTTTTGAAATATTTTTTCATCCACTTTTTTCTACTTTTTAATACTCTTTTGATAATTTTATAATATTGATCCCTTAAAAAAACTTTGTGATCCTATTTTATTTTTTATTCTGCATAATTAAAATAAAACAAGGATTTCCGTTAAATAATTGAACAAAAAAGAGGTTTGCACATGCGTCTACAGATCTATTATGTACAACTTGCTTTTCCTTTTAAATATATAATAAAGTTATCCTGTGATTTTCTTCCCCCACCCCAAGAGATGGCTACTGTTAGACACAAATATGTGTGTATACACATGTATATATAGGTGGGTGAAACCATTCTTTGATTGTTCTTTCTCTGAAAGCAGATAGCATCTTCCTTCATAGGTGCTTTTTAAAATCAAATTTGTGTGTTTGTTTTTTTTTTTTTCAATAGACAAAGTGACTGGTCACTCAAAGTTGTTCTTTAAATAATATTGTTGTTACTCTATATAATGTTTCCTTGCTTCTGCTCATTTCACTCTTCGTTAATTTGTCCATGTCTTTCCCAGTTTTTACTAAATCATATAGCTCATTGTTTCTTACAGCTCAGAAGTTACATCGCAATCATATGCCACAATTTCTTTAGCTATTCCCCCATTTGATGTGCATTCCCCCAATTTTTAGTTCTTTGCCACTGTAAAGAGACTTGCTATAAACATTTTAGAACATAGGTTATTTTTTCTTTTTCCCTACTCATTTTAGGAAATAGAACCAATAGTTGTATTGCTGAGTCAAAGGGTATAAGCAGTTTGATAACTCTTTGAGCATAATTCCAGATTTTTCTCCAAAATATATTAGGTCATAATCACATCAACAGTGGAAATCTTTTTCAAATTTTTCCTTTACCACTCATATAATTTTTAAATAACTTTTTTTTAGATTTTTCAGTTACCATTTTGAAACATACTCCAATCTACATTTTTATTCAAACTTTGTAGATGTTTTTATAGCATTGTCTTCCAAGTTTGTATCTTGACATTTTTATGTCACTCTAGTAGCTTTTTGTCATCAGGGTTTTGTTGCTGCTTATTTTCCAGTCTGTTTCTTAACTTTTAAATTTATGTCAAATGTAAGTACTGTTAATCTGGTGTTGGGAGGCACTGCCCCGTGTTTCAGGGTTTTGAGTGCTGCTGTTTTCACAGCTTGTTCTTGGTTTTTTGATTTATGGTGCTTTCAAGATGGCTTGATTTGGTAAAAGGTGTTATCACTGCTCTCCTTGTTTTAGCTCTGGTCTTAACCCATGACTGGTCCCTGCTCACTTGGGACCATATTCATTATTCTTTTTCAATGTCCCTACTATTTTCTCACTCTCAGATCTTTTACTACTTTGGTTCCTTCTTCCTTTGTGAATACAAGTACTAAGGCTCCTGTGCACCTTGGAACTGTGACCTAGAAGTGGGTTTGTGCAACTCTATTGCTCATCATTGTCAGTTACTGTGCCCATTGCTAGCACAGAGGTCCCCTTTAATGTCTTTCTAACCAGTTGTCCTTTTACCATCTCTGGACTGAGAGCTCCTAAACTGTTAGTGCTGTTGCTCTTGTCACTGACTCCAAGGCCCCCTCTGGTTTTGCTGCCCCTCTGGGCCAGCCCATATTCCAGTATGACAGACTTTTCCTTCAAACCTTCTAAGATGCCTTGGTCTAGAAAAAAATGTAGTTTTTGGTTGTCTGTGGTGCTCCAGAATTTGATTTGAGACATTATTTTAAAGTTATGTAGAGAGGAATATTGGGAGAGGCGGACTATAGTGATTCCTCTATGCCACCATCTTGGCCCCACCTACCCTACTCATAGTTTTTGAGTTGAATTTTCTATATTTCCTAGAGAGACAAATATTAGAATATCTATTATCTTATAGATGATCAGACAAATGTCAGAACATATATTTTCTTATAGATATTAGATTTTAGAATTGATCAAAATAAAGATCTTATATTAAAGTGAAATTATACATAGTTGAGGATTAATCTCTAAATATTTGATCCTCATATGATGGAGAACAATCAAATTTTCCATAATTCTGCTATTGGTACTACTGCTTAAGAAGCAATATAAATTTGTTGGACGCTGAAGCTGTCCTAATGCTCCTTTTTCTTTTGGAATTTTTGCTGGAAGATAGTAATTGCAATTATATTATGATAGTAGAATTGGGATTTTTTTGAAATGGCATGGTAGCCCCTCTTCCCCCCTCACACACACATACAAATACTTATTTATACATATACATTCTTGCATGTGTGTGTCTATTTAGATAAACATATATCAGGGATTCAAAAGTACAAGCAATATGTCCCAGGTATATTGGATAATCAGTACAAATGTATGAAAACAGCTAATTCAGTGCTTTGTATGTGGAATAGTAGGAAACTTGGTTTTTAGTCCCTGTGAAAGGGAGTAATGTGTAATGAATCCAATCAGAGTTGTTAGATCCAAGTTTTGTAGAGTTTAAAGTTCAGAATGAAAGCTTCTACTTGAGCCCAAAGGAAATAATGCATCACTGAAGACTAATGTGTAGAGGAGTATCACAGTCAGATGTTTTACTTAGGAAAATCAATTTGGCTGTTGTACAAAGGATGGTTTGAGGGAAAAGTGACTTGAGTCAGAAAGATTAATTAGGAGTTTCTTGCAGTGGTCCTGGTTAGACATCAAGGATATCAAGAGAGAAAAGAATAATTCGAAGAGATATTGTTGAAGCCCCTAACACATTTTTAAACCTTTGCTAGTATCAGACCCTTACAATGTTAGACAATGTGCTAAGTGGTGAGGATAAAAAGAAAGGCAACAAAAAAGAAATAGTCCCTGGGCTTAAGAATCTTAAATTCTAAACAGGAAGATAATATGCAAATAATAAAATACATATGCAATACATGCATCATTGATAGGAGGTAATCTTAGAGAGGAATGCAGTAACATCTGGGGAATGTGAGGACTGGCAAATGATTCCTACAGATAGTAAGATTTGAACAGAGAATTAAAGAATGATAGGAAAAATCAGAAGTGCATGTGAGGATGGAGAGCTTTTTAAACATTGCCAGTTGTTCAATACTACAGGAACAGGAAGTGAAGTGTCAGGTGTGCTGAATAACATGTAATTCACTATAGATCTTGGATCTATGAGTGTGGAGCACAAAAGACTGGACATGTAAGGGGAGGTAATTTTAAGAAAAAAAATGTGTCAACTAATTACATACGTGAGGACAGAAGTGAGTCAAGGATGACACCAAAATGTAAAGTCTGATGACTGGAGTGATGAATCTTGCTATCATAGATCCAGAGTTGGAAGTGACCATGGAAGAAATGTATTTCAACCACTTAACTTACACATGAAGAAACTGAAATATGGGAAGGTTAAGTGACTTGCCCAAGGTCACATAGGTAGGAAGTCTAATATAGGAGTTGAAGCCTGGTTACCTTACTCAAGAGTCAATGGTTTTTCTTACATACTTTGCTATCTTCCTATATGTGTTCTCTTGACAAGAATAGGGATTTTCAGAAAAAAGGCAAGTGTGGAATGAGGGGAGCATGGAAGGATAAACTGAACAAGTTGAGATGTAGGCTATCTATGGGATAGATATCCAATATATATCTTTGGCAGTTTTTTTTTTTTACATGGCTGGCAATAGTACTGAATGTATGGATCAGGGAATTATCATTACAGAGATGATAAAACCCATGAGAATGATGAGATCATAAAAAGAGATTTTATTGTGAGTAAAGAAATCATATGGTAGTTGATCATTTGTATTTCTAACATAAACTGCTCCTGTAATTTCCTTTATGATCTGATTCAGCTAATGTTTTAGTCTTTCAATTGTCATATGAATATTAATGTATTGATGTAGGTTTTATTTTTTTTACTTGGCTTCTATATACAAAAGACTTTGAACTCCCCAAATTCATCTAAATGAAGCTAAATCATTCATCCTTTGTATGCAGAGCGATAATTCCTTAAGGAATAATTACCTGAAAAGGTTTAGCAAATTGGTATATATGAAAAATGAAGACTGTTTAAATGTAATTTATTTCACCCAACCCACAGGAATGTGATAGAAAATTTGAGAACTAAAGGCATAGATTGATTTGATCTAGGATACCTGACTGGTACAGACTCAACATGAGATTGACACATTTTGGCACTATATTAATTGTCAGTTTTTTGTTTTTGTTTTTAATGTGATCACTGCCTGTGATTGATGTAGAATAATGGGAATTTAATGTAAGTTGTGAATACAGCTTTGTCTTTGTATCTGTGAGAATTATAGCACTCTATACACAGAAATATGGAGATTACCAACCCATGAGGGGTTGATCTTAGGAATGACTTTTGGGATTTTTTATTCTAAAGTGTCCCTTCTTATCTTACTGAATAAACTTTTATTTGCCCCATTTCATTTTTATTCTTTATGAGGATGTGGTGACTAGATCTAAACTCATGACAAAAAAATAATAAAATAAAACAAAAAAAGTTATACATGGCAGTACTGAACAGAAATTATTCCTTTTTAGAAAAGCAGATCAAAATATGAATTTGTTAAAATATTTAGCCATTTGAACCAGAAACTTTCAAATCACATCTGCCAGTCAAAAGAGAAGTGAAAGATGGAAGCATGGTTTTTATTTAAACAGCTATTTATTTTTGAACATAGAGATAGGATGGAATATTTCATGGTTCATAAAAGCTGTTAGACAAGATTTGGAAATTCGTGATATATGAACATTTTATTAATTTATTCTTAACTGTTAGTGAATAAAATTCATTAGTTTATTTTATATGAATATGGGGAAGGTGATGATGCCTATCATACTTTATTTGCCTAAGATGAGAAGAAGAGTTTTCATAGATTATAATAAAGCTTTTACCTGAGTGTTTTTATTATTTTTCCTTAATTCTTGAAGAGGACCAAAGATATCTCTATGGTGATGTCTTGGCTTACACATGAATTGAATATGAGGGAGGTAGAGGTATACCAAATCTTCAGCCTCACTTTCTCCTCCAGCACAATCATAATCCAGTGGCAAGACAAAGTTTAAGATAACTGCTGATGGTCCAGAGTGCAGTGTGTGATTTTGGCTTTTCCGAATGAACACACTCCTCACCCTCCCTCCCACTCCTCCAGATATCAGTTTGTCTGAGATCATAGTCATTCAATGACTAAGGACTGGGTAAGAGTTCAGACAAAATTGTCTCAGTTTACCATCACAAAGATATAATCTGGAAGAGGGAAACCCTAAGAGTTTCTGGCAGCTACAGAAAATAGTGGCTATTTACACAAAGTCATTAAAACATAAACAAGTCACAAAGTTTTGTGCTGAAACCTATGACTGACCATTTAATGAAAGCCAGAGTGATTTGGGTTTTAAGATGAAGTCTATTAGCTTCATTAAAGACAATGGGCTTTTAAAACACATGTGTTCAGAGCCATATGTCAAGAAATCTCTCTCTCTCTCTCTCTCTCTCTCTCTCTCTCTCTCTCTCTCTCTCTCTCTCTCTCTCTTTATATATATATATATATAACCATGGGGTGCTGGGAGTAAATCATCCCATATTTTAAAGGGGAAGGTAATAGATAATAAGTAAACAAATATAAATAAATGAACAAGGAAGAAGGAAGTAGGAGGAGGGAGAAGCAAAAAAAGGGGAGGAAGAAAAGGAAAGAAAAGGAGACAAAGGAAAGGAGAAAAAGAAGGGAAGGAGGGAAAGAAAGAAAAATAGCAATATTCCTCAATTACTGCTTTAATTGGCAGGCTGAGTGCCTAGGGGGCAGTGGCTACTATTCTCAGATGGTAAAGACAGTTAATACAAATTGTTCTTCAAAGAACCTAGATCACTCCTTTAAACAAATACAGCCTCCATATGAGGAGTAAGCTTAAACTTAGACCGCTATAATTGTAATGAGTCACCCATCTAAGAAATATGAACAAGTTGTGGCATAGGATTATGATTCAATACAGTTGTGCTATAAGGAATGAGAGTAGGATGCCTTCAGGAAAAAAAAGAAAGCAACTTGGAAAGACTTATAGGAAATGATACAAAATGAATGAGCAAGAATTGAACAATTTATATAGTAACAGCAACATTGTAAAATGATCAACTGAGAATGGCTAAACTATCCTTAGCAATACAATGATCCAAGACAATTCCAAAGGGAATATAATGAAAAACAAAATGCTATCCAGAGAAAGAACCAATAAAGTAAGAATACAGACTGAAGCATTTTTTTACTTTATTTTTTTCATGTTTTTATGACTTTTTCCCCCACCACATGACTAATATGGGAATAACTTTTTCATGACTGAACATGTGTTACTTATACCAAATTTCTTTCTTGTCAATGAGGTGATTAGGGAAGGAGTAAGAGACTTTGAAGCAAAAAAAAGTTAAAATTGTTTTTTACATGTAATTGGAAAAATTAAAATATTTTGAAAAATAAATATGTGGAGGGATATTAATTTGCATGTGTTAAGGTAATACACAGAAGTTATCATTCTTCAGAAGATTTCATTATGGATTCAACAATAAAACTGTCATTATGCCTTTGGAACCCAAATAAATGGAAATGAAAACTCATTTGTATTTAATTACCTTTTAAAATTGTCATTGATATATGCTGTTAGACATTAATATAACTAAGTTTTTAATTATTTTGATGAAATACCACAATAATTTTCTGACTTATACAATGCATTGTTCAAAAAGAGAGAATTTTACAATATCTGAGTTGTCCCACTGAACTCTGAATGAGAGTCCCCTTGTCAAAGAACAAACCAATAGGAGAACATCTGATACTTGAAGACTTCCAGTGGTTATTCTACTTTGAGACTGATGTAGTCTAGGGAAATTTTCCAACTTCCCCACAATATTCAGTCCAAATTTGTCTCTTTGCAGCTTGCTACAGATGTTACTAGCTCTCCTGAAAAGTTCAAACCTAATTTCTTTTACATGTGATAGCTCTTCAAATACTTGAAGACAGCTATTCTATATCCTTTAAGTCTCTACTTCTCTAGGATACAGGAAATATTTTTCTTAAAGAAGTATATAAAATTCATGGTGAAAATAGACTCTACTTTTACCTTGAACCAGTGAAAATTAAATAAAATAATAATTCTTCATATCTATTCTAAAAGAAAAGTCTGATATTTTCAACTTCTTCAATAACTGATTTCTTAGAGAAAGAGGTGGTCATCTGTGCATGCACTGTAGTGTATGTGAATGGTGAAAGAGAGCATTTGTACAAGGATATATAATGCCATAAAATTAAAACATTTTCCTTCTGTGTTTCTTCAATTTTGTCTGATGGCATGAATGATATCACTTTCCCCCCATTTATTAGGTCAGATGCATATATTATTTTACTGAATCTGCTTACAATATTGAAAACTATTTTTAAAGTTTTTTTTTTCCAGAAATAATCTGCATCTGCTTTACATTATTTGAATTTACATCATTTATATTATTGAGCAGGGGAGTAGAGGGCATTCAGGGAAGACAAGCACTGCTGACATAAAGTCTGCCAATCCCTTTTCAAGACTGTTTTCCACTGTGTCTGCCACCCAATTCTCACCTTTGGCTCCAAGAACATGTAGCATGAAGAGCATCCACATATTGATAAATGGATTTAGCAAAATGGCTAAAGCAAGTTGAGGGTAACCAAGGTTCCTCAAACCCACTGAAGAGTTAGGATTGTGTCTACCCCAAACATGTGAATTTTCCATGGTAGATGGACAATAGACAGATGTGAACAATTTGTTTCATTGGGTCATAAATGGGGTAGGCACTGTGTAGCACTTAGAACTTGGTTAGACATTGAAGATGCAATGTTATAATTTGCATCCCAGAACATAACCAGTTATTTTGACTTTTGTCTTGCCAGTGGACTCAAGTGACATGAAGAGTGAGGCTGATGACTTGATGAAATTCTTCCTTCCTTAAATCCAATCAATGTAGGAGTCAAAAGGCATCACTAATACCATTTTACCATTTTTATTTACCTCAAAGTCATGTGGTGATGGGCAAATGATGAAGCAGCATGTACAGATGAACTGAAAGCTGTAGTCAGAACTCTGCACAAAGTAATCCAAGAAATAGGGTAATTGTCTCACTTGACTAAAACAGCAGTGGGATTTGGCTGTCCCCTGAGTGTTTGAGAAGCCTTTTTGAGGACCTTACTTCTGACTACCTGGTATGAGGAAGGGCTCTAAAATTACCTACTTCACTAACCCTAACCATGGCCTGTTTAGTGGGGTTGGAGGATCATATTATCCCATAGTCTAAATACTAATTATCTAAATAAATTATATACAAGAACTTTTGCAAAGATGATTCCATTCACCATTGATACATGAAATATATTAATGCTTATGTATACCACAAAATCTAATAGATCTAAAATACCAACAGTCATTGCTGCAAAAATAACTCAACAGGTATAGAAGCCAAATAGCAGCCTGAGTGAAACTAACTGGCAAATCAAAGACAGCTTATTGAATTTGTAGCTAGATAAACTTCTTTTTCCTGGAGTGCCCATAGTCACAGGGAACACTGTGAAGGTAGCCTAAATTTCACAATCAAAACAAATCTAGTCAACAACTTCATATGCCTTTCAAAAGGAATGAATGAGAAGCCCATGAAAATGTGATTGCCACCTGCAAGGAAGCACCGTGTCACCGTCATGAGTGTGTAGACTTCTACCATGATAAATACTGATAAAGAAAAATTTTATGATCAACTGGAGACTGCTATCATCAAAGTGCTGAAAGAGGACAAACTTGTTTTTCTTTGTGACTTTAATGCCAGAATTGGCATAGATTTTCAGAAATGTCAGGGGGTCCTTAGGAGGAATGGTGTCAGAAGAAGCAACAGCAATTGTCACTTACTAGTAAAGATTTGTGTGTCTCATGACCTCATTATTAACACTGTAGTCCATTTATCTAAACACAATAAAATTTCATGGATAAATTCTTGCAGCAAACAGTGGCTTTTAATAGTCTATATCCTTTTAAAGAGAGAGACAGGATGTGAGAGTGATGAAGGTGATGTGGCACAGAGTGCTGGACTGATCATAGACTTTCCTCCAAGTTAAGCATTTGCATTTAATAAAAGAAGTGGCCCCAAGACCACACAACTACTAGAAGACTTAAAGTCAATGAATTATAATTATACTCCCTGCATGAACAGTTTATTATTAGCTTGGAGGGAAAGCTGAGTCAAACATAATAGGCAAGAGTACAGCAGACAAGTAATAGGCAGCCTTTGGAGTTTGGGCATATAGCACTGCATTTAACCATCTGGGCCAGAACAATCACTGCTATCAAACTTGGTTGGACAAAAATGGTATAGAAATTCATAAATTGCTGAACAAAAAGTGAGAACTCCACAGGGTTTTTACCATTAAGTTAGTTTGTCTTTAAAAAGGCAGCATTTACTTCCATTAAAAATAAGGTGCAAGTAAATCTTATTGGGACACAGAATTCTTGTATCAGTAAGAAGGCAGATGAAATTCAGTTTTTTGCTAATAGTAATAATCCAAAATTATTTTGTGATGCTCTGGAACTTATTTATGGGCCAAAGATCTATGGCACATTTCAAAAACTCAGTGCTGATGGAGCCACGTTCATTATTTCTAAGGACATGATATTGGAGAGAAGGGATAACCATTCCCATCATGTTCTCAACAGATCTTCATTAACCAATGCAGAAGGCATTGACCATATACCTCAGGTTGAAGTAACTCCTTTCTAGCTGACCTTCCAATTAAAGAGGAGGTTTTAAATACTATTCGGCTTCTCTTGAGGGGCAAAGCGCCTTGTGTGGGTTCTATTCCATTTGGTATTTACAAGGCAGGGGATCCACTACTCATTCAAAATCTGACAAATCATCTGAATTATATGGCAAGAGGAAATTTTTCTCTTAGGAGTTAAAGGATACGTACATTGTACATTTCTACAAAAGGAAAGGTAATATAATGTCTTGTGAAAACACAGAGGGTTGGGGAATGTTTCACTTCCTGAGTCATCACAAACAGGATTCTTGCCAGAGTTCTCTGACTTGTCCTTCCTCTGAAATATGGTAGTCTATCCTAGAGCCAGTGTGCTTTCAGAAATGTCCAAGAAATTATTGATATAGTGTTTGTTGTCTGATAGTTCAGAAGCAGAATGGAGGTCTATACACAGTGTTCCTTGATCTGATCAAGGCTGTTAATATTCTCAGTCATGAGGGCTTGTGGAAGAGTATGACAAACTTTGGTTGTCTAAAGAAGGTCATCATTATTGTATGGCAGTTTCATGACATTATGCTTGCATGGGTTGTGGAAGATGCTTTTCTTCTTTTATAGTCACCAGGGAAGTGAAGTGGGACTATGTGCTTGCTCCAATACTTTTTACGCATTATTTTTTTTTAACCAATTTTTAGCATTTTTCCAGCAATGTTGTCAGATGACTTCAACAAGGATGAAAGCAGCATCAAAGTCTACTACTGCACTGAGAAAATTATTTAACCTTAAAGGGCTACAAGTCAAGATTAAAGTAGAGGAAGTGTTTGTATATGACTTTTTGTTTGCAGATGATTTTGCATTTAATTCAGCCTCTGAGGCTGAGATCCAACAGAATATAGATCAATTTTCTGTCCCTTTTTCTAATTTTGACCTGACAACACCAAGAAATCAAGTTCTCCACCAGCCAGCACTTCACAATCCACATGTAGAACCATTGATTATCAGTAAATGAAGAATTTTGAATTCTGTGAATAAGTTCACTTTCCTTGGCAGTATATTTTCCAAGGATGTATACATATAATGAGGTTGATACATGTATTGCCAGAAATTGTTCAGTGTCTCAGAGGATCTGAAGGAAAGTGGGAGAGAAGAGGTACTGAAATACCTACCAGCTTGAAGACATTCAAAGCCATTGTGTTGACCTCATTGTTATATGCCTAGGAAACCTGGGTATTCTAACCAGCCCCATGCCAAGACACTGAATCTCTTCCATTTAAATTGTCTTAGGAAGACTTTGGCAAAATAAGCTGCCAGAAATTGAGATCGTTTCTCTAGCTCACCTGCAAAGTATTTAAATTTTCCTGTAGAGAACAGTATTTTGATGACTCAGCATTGTTTTAATGCCAAGCATATACTTGTCTAAATGACTATATTATGGAGAACTCACCCAAGGCAAGCTCTCACATACAGATCAGAAGAAGTGATACAAGGACACTCAAGCTTTTTCTGAAGAATTTTGTAACTAATTGAAAGGCATGGGAGAGAATGGCACAAGATCACCCAGCATGATAAAGGAAGGTTCTGTGCTGAATGAGGAAAGCACAGTTGAAGCAGCTCAAAAGAAATATGAGAGTCTTTCTTGGAGGTGGAGCCAAGATGGCTGAGTAAAGTCAAGGACTTGCCTGAGATCTCCTCCAAACTCCTGCAAATACCTTTAAAAATCATGCTAAAAAGATTCTAGAGCAACAGAACCCACAAAAAGACAGAGGGAAACCAATTTCCAGTCCAAGACAACTTGGAAGGTCAGCAGAAAAGGTCTGTTACGCCAAGGTGAGAGAGGAGGCAGAACCAGCATAAACCAGGCCTTAGTAAGCCCAGAACAGGTATCAGAGCAACTGAATCACTGGCAGCAGTGGCAATTTCCAGACCTCCCAGCCCAAAGATGCCAAAGACAGCAAAAGGTCAACAGCAAGAGTCTGTTGCACCTGGGTGAGATTGGAAAACATTCCAGCACAGGTCATAGCAGCACAGCAAACCAAGGTCAATCCTTGAAAATGATTAAATCAGCAGCAGAAGATGTGGTGGCTTTTTTTGTAACTCTCAGTCCACAGATGGTAAAGGG
>NW_027187336.1:5629884-5667384 GCF_028583685.1 Petaurus breviceps papuanus | reverse complement strand
GGAAAGGTCAATGAGTTAAACAAGCTTTTTGTGAAGACATACATAAAAGTTGTTTCTGGAACTTCTTAAATGAGTTTTATTTTCCATGAGAAATTTAAAAATCACCTAAGATAAGGAAATCCACAAATAGCATATTCAGCAGCTTATGTTGGCTATCTGTTGAATGTTATTGATTTTTTTTGCCTACAACAAGTGATCCAATGTAAAGTTCATATTGTATATTATATAATATTGCTGGCCAATATTTCAGAAACAATTTACAATTTAAAAATTAATTATACTATTTCACTTGATACTCAAATGAACCCTTGCATTTAGGTGTTGATTCACCCACATTTTATACATGAATCAATTATGGCAAGATATACAATTTATTTGCTTATGGACCCACTGATTGTAAATATCTGAGGTTTGAACTCAGACTCTGAGAATAGTATTACATTTTTTTTAATTTCTACTTTCTTTTTTCCCTTAGATGTTATCTTTTTTTTCCTTTTTTAAAAATTTATTGCAGATGATATGATGATATACTTAGAGAATCCTAGAGAATCAAGTAAAAAACTACTTGAGACAATAAATAAATTTGGCAAAGTTGCAGGATATAAATAAACCCACATAAATCCTTGGCATTCCTATATATTTCCAATGAAATTCAACAGCAAAAGATAGAAAGAGAAATCCCATTTAAAGTTACTGTAGACATTACAAAATATTTGGGAATCTACCTGCCAAAACAAATGCAGGACCTATATGACCACAACTACAAAACACTTTTCACACAAATAAAGTCACATCTAACTAATTGGAAAAATATCAATTGCTCATGTCCGGGTTGAGCTAATATAATAAAAAATGACAATTTTACCTAAATTAAATTATATATTTAGTGCCCTAACAATTAATTTACCAAAAAACTAGAGCTAGAAAAAATAGTAACAAAATTCATTTGGAAGAATAAACGGTACAGAATATCAAGGGAATTAATGAAAAGAAATGCCAGGGAAGGTGGACTAGCTATACCAGATTTCAATCTATATTATAAATCAGCATTTATCAAAACTACTTGGTACTTGCTGAAGAATAGAGGAGTGGATCAATGGAATAGATTAGGCACACAAGATTCAGAAGTCAATGTCTATAGTAATCTATTATTTGATAAACCCCAAGACCCTAGTTTTGGGGATAATAACTCACTATTTGACAAAAACTGTTGGAAAAAATGGAATATAGTATGGCAAAAACTGGGCATAGACCATTATTTAACAACATATACCAAAATCAAGTCTAAATGGATACATGATCTAGGTATAAAGGTTGATATTGTAAGCAGTCTCAGAAAACAAGGAATGGTTTACCTAATAGACTTGTGGAGAGGGAAAGACTTTATGACTAAACAAGAATTAGAGAACATTATCAAAGGTAAAGTGGATAATTTTGACTACATGAAATTGAAAATATTTTGTACAAACAAAGCCAAAGTAACCAAGATTAAAAGGGAGGTGGGAATTTGGGAAAGAATCTTTACAACCTATGTCTCTGACAAAGGACTCATTTCCAAAATATACAGAGAATTGAGTCAAATTTATAATAATACAAGTCATTCCCCAATTGATAAGTGGTCAAAGGATATGAACAGTCAATTTTCAGAGAAAGAAATTAAAGATATCTATAAGCACATGAAGAAATTCTCTAATTTACTATTGATTAGAGAAATGCAAATCAAAACATCTCTGAGGTACCACATCTCACCAGTCAGATTGGCTAAGATGACAAAACAGGAAAATGACAAATGCTGGAGAGGATGTGTGCAAATTGGAACACTAATGCAGTGCTGGTGGAGTTGTAAGCTGATCCAGCCTTTCTGGAGAGCAATTGGGAATTATGCCCAAAGGGCTATAAATAATTTCATATCCTTTGACCCAGCAATGCCACTCCTATTGTTATATCACTAAGAGATGAAAGAAGTTGGAGGAAGACTATATGTAAACAAAATGTTTTTAGCACCTCTTTTTGTGGTAGCAAAAATTTGGAAATCAAGGAGAATGGCTGAACAACTTGTGGTATATGCATATTATGCAATACTATTGTGCTATAAAAACGAGGAGCAGATGAACTTCATATTTACCTGGAGAGGATTATACAAACTGATGCTGAGTGAGAAGAGTGAAACCAGGAGAAATTTGTACACAATTACAGACACAACATATGTGTGATGACCAACTTTGATAGGCTGGACTCTTCTCAGCAATACAGTGATATAAGTCAATACCAAAAGACTCATGATTGAGAGAAATGTGTGCATCCAGAGAAAGAACTATAAAGAACTGAGTTTATATCTAGATAAAAGCAAATACCTGGTCTTTTTCCTTTCATTGTTTGGTTTTATGTCCTCTTTACCATTTTTCATTCCATCTGATACAATCCTTCTTTATAACCTGACTAATGTATAACGTGAAAGTATTTACAAATCCTGTACTTGACTATATGCCGCCATGGGGGGGATGGAAGGGGAAGGAAGGGGACAAAATGTGAAACTCAAGGAATTGTGGAGTTGAATCCTGTAAACTAAAAGTAAAAACAAAAAATAACAATTTAAAAAATATAAAACAATTAATTTTAAAAATTAATTGATTTAATTTCAGTTTATAACATTCAATCCCACAATCCCTTGTCTTCCAAATTTTCAAACCCCTCCCCCTCCTCTTCCCTCTGGGGAACATATATTTTTCTAATTATTCATCCATTTCCCTAAGATTGTCAAAGTTATGGGCTATCTTCTTTTTTCTAACTACATTTATTTTTCTATAGAATTATTTTACTGACGATGTTATCTTATTCATTGTCTTGGCATTTGGCAGGAGTATGTCAAAACTACTTAGAAAGTTTTATTTTCTTTCAAGATTCCAGATAAGAATAATATTTAATTTCCCATAGCATCATATTTTAGCATCTTACAACCTTTAACATTAGAGATTTCTATCTGGTACCTAATCAAAGTTGGCCTGATAAATTTCACTCCATCTGTCCCTTTTTACTTTTAGCGAATATAGAGAGTGCTTAGAATTTTCTGTTTTAATTTTTTGCAAAAAGAAATTAAATTGTTAATATGTAACAAAGGTAAATAACAACAAAAAAAAAACAGCAAATGAAGAACCTTGAAGTATTTGATCTAAACATGAGACAGTCATCAATGACATAATTGAGAGTATACCAAATTATTAATATGAAATGACTCTTGGTACTGAGGAAACAGCATAACTTCTGAATGAGCTATAGAGAAGGATGCTGCAATTATAAACACCAATTTTCCTAAAAATGCAGGAAAATGAGACAATGGGCTAATTTACTCCACATTCTTATCTGAAATATGTTGCTTTTAAAAATTTGCAGTATAGTTTATTGTTCTTAATGCTGTCATCCAGGAATCTCAGAACAAAATATTGCAAGAGAGCAAAGAGAATTCTTGAAAGGTGTGAGATAATGGCTAAAATTTTGTCATAGGAGCAGAGTACATTATTTTAAAAATCATTACTTAAGAAAAATTTAAGGATACCATTCATTTCCACATTCTCAGAAGTAAAGGCACCAGTTTACTTTTATTACTGAGGTTTTAGATGTTTAATGATAGGCATGAGGCTTTTTCAATACAAAAATAAACTAGCATAAGAAATTTTGCAAGATGATAATTCCCTCCTCCCATCTCCCAGTACCCTCTGAAATATATGTATTATTCTTCCTTTTCCCTACATAGCAGTATTAAATATGAAGATACAAAGTATATTGAAAATTACATTTGTTTCCACCTATCTAGGAATTCAAATGAATCAAGATTATAATGTAAAACCATACCTTTTTTAGAAAATACTTTTAATTCTGAGTCACACGCGAGTGAAAGAGGAAACTGCAATATTTTCTCACTTTTTAAAATTCTGTTTTATTGTGTTTGCTCTTTGCTTAAGCATAGGTCAGAAAATATATTGAATTTCCTAAATCTTTACCTATTTTTCCAATTAAAAATCTATCATTAATGAGGATATATGACCATGGGGATTCCAGTAAGAATAAAAATAGGAGATAATTTCCCCCAATGAAAAGTACCATCCCTTGTACTTAGCTTCTTCATCAGTAAAATGGGAAGGTTAAAAAGAGGATCTCCAGTGTTCCTTTCAGGTCAAACAGTATAGTAAGCTTGGGATGAACAGGAAAAAAAAAATTTTTAAAGCTACAGATTTCCAAACCCATTTGCTTACAGTGAGGCAGTAAAACCTGTGAAATCTGTCAAACTGTCAGAGTAGAACAAATATTCCTTATGAAACTTCAGGCCTGTATGGGTTGCCATTCTCCTTTAATGTACTTTTTTGAGAATGATGAAAGGATATTTTAAAAAATCCTCAATAGCATTTTATTTTTCTAATTACATGTAAAAATAGTTTTCAACATTCATTTTTTGCAAGAATGGGGAGGCAAAATGCAGTAAATTATATGAGTTCAAATTTTTTCTTTCTCTCTCTCTTGGTCCCCTCCCCACTGCTGAAGACAGCAAGCAATCTGATCTAGGTTATATATGTACACACATGTTAAAGATATTACCACAACAATCATGTTGTGAAGAAGAATCAAAATAAAATGGAACAACCATGAGAAAGAAAACATGAAAAAAAAAATAACAACAGCACAAAAAGAGAAAACACCACATTAAGACTCCATAGTTGTTTCTTTGGATATACTTAGGATTTTCCATCATAAGACTTTTGTAATTGTTTTGGATCATTGCATTGCTGAGAAGAGTTATGTCTACCATAGTTAATCATTAAACAGCATTGATATTGTTGCGTACAATATTCTGCTGGTTCTACTCACTTCACTCACCATTAATTCATATAAGTTTTTCCAGTTTTTTTCCCCCTGAAATCTGCCTGCTCATAAATTATTATTGGATAATATTTTCTATTTTATTCATTTACCACAACTTGTTCAACCTTCATTTCTTTGCTACGACTAAAAAAGCTGCTATAAATATTTTTGTAGATGTGGGTCCTTTTCACTTTTTTAAAGATTTCTTTGGGATACCAACCTAGTAATGGTATTGATGAATCAAGAGCCCTTTGTACATAGATCCAAATTGCTCTCCAGAAAGGACAAATCAATTCACAACTCCACTAACAATGCATTACTGTTCCAATTTTCCTGTATCTTCTCCAACATTTATCATTTTCCTTTTTTGTTATATTAGCCAATCTGATAAGTGCACGTGGTACCTCAGAACTGTTTTAATTTGTATTTCTCTAATCAGAAGTCATTTAGAGCACTTTTCATATACTTATGGAAAGCTTTAATTGCTTCATTTAAAACATGTTTGTTCATGTAATTTGAATATTTATCAATTGGGGCATGATTTGTAGCTTATACATTTGACTCATGTCACTATATTTTAGAAATGAGGCCTTTATCAGAGACACTGGCTGTAAAAAAAAAAAAAAAGAAAGAAAAGAAAAGAAAGAAAAGGTTCCTTTCTGCTTTCCTTCTAATCTTGGTTGTATGGTTGGGTTGTGCAAAAACTTTTTTAATTATATGTGATCAAAATTAATCCATTTTATACTTCAAAATGTTCACTCTCCCTATTCCTAACTTTCCTAATTTCCTTATAGTGTCATCCATTATTTCTAAATGATGTACCCATTTCAAATTTATCTTCTTATAGGGAAGGTGTTGGTTTGTGCCTTGTATCTGCCATACTGCTTTCCAGTTTTCCCATAATTTTTTATCAAATAGCAAGTTCTTATCCCAAAATCTGGAGTCTTTTGTTTTATCAAACAGTGGATTGCTATAATCATTTACTATAGTGTCTTGTGTATCTAACCAATTTCACTGATGCACCACTCTATCTCTTAGCCAATACCAAGCATTTTTGAAGATTGCTACTTTATGATAAAATTTTGTATGGTTAGGCTACATTCTTATGAATTTTTCATTAATGTTCTTGATAGTCTTGAACTTTTATTCTTCCAGATGAATTTTGTTAATATTTTTGTAACTCTGTAACTTATTTTTGGTCTTGATTGGCACCAAATATAGATATTAATTTAGGTAGAATTATAATTTTTAATTCCTTCAATTTCATTTTCTTCTCTTATTGCTAAAGCTAACATTTCTAGTATTGTCCTAAATAATAGTAGTGGTAATGGAAATCCTTTTTTACTCCTGATCTTATTGGGAAGACTTCTATCTAATTCCCATTATATAAAATACTAGCTGATTGTTTTAGATAGATACTGCTCATTATTTTTTAAAATATTTTTATTTTTTAATGCTTTTTTTACTTTGGCTTTAACTCATTTGTTTCTGACAGATTTTGAGGTAAAAATTTTCTCCTCGTATTTCCCCTACCCACCTCCCAAAAATAGCAGTCCCACAGGATATCAGCTCCTCCAATCTGCTCTCTCCCATAATTTTCCAATACTCCTTTCAAATTTTCCAGTGGATCTCTATGCCTCAGTGCCTGTATATCTTATTTCCCAATTGCATGTAAGATAGTATTAATAAAAGTACACACACATATGTGTGTATATATATATATATATATATATATATTTGAATATTTGATTTTAAACCTTTCAATTCCAGTTTAAGTCCCTTCCTTCCTTGTCACCCACCCTTACTGGGAAGATAAGCAGTTTAGTATAGGTTGTGAATGTGTGGCTAATGCAAAACAATAACATAGTAGATATATTATAAAAGACTGACTATATTTCCCTCCCTCCTATACCACCTACCATTTCTTCTATTCTCTACTTTGATCCTGTCCCTTTTCAAAAGTGGGTGCTTCCAACTTCCCTCCCCCTCCCCAGCCTGCCCTCCCTTCCATCATCCTCTCACTCATCCCCTTACCCCAGTATTCTCCTGGAGGGTGAGATACCCTATTTAGTGTGTATTTCACTCCCTCCTCAAGCCAGATTCAATGGGAATAAGGTTGACCCATTCCCTTTTGACTTCCTTTTCTCCCCTCCATTGTAACCATTTACCCTTGCCTCTTCTGTATGAGATAGTTTACCCCAATCTGTCTCTCCCCATCTCCTCTCATTATATTCCTCTCACATCTTAATTTCACCTTTTAAGTATCATCCCTTCCTGTTAAATGGGTCCTATGCCCTCTATCTATGTATACTGGTAAACATTTATACACATATTCACATATGTATTCATATGCCCATATACCTATACCTATACCTATATATATATATATATATATATATATATATATATATATATATATATTTCGAATCCCTTCAACTACTGAGAAAAGTTTCATAAGTTACAATTATTGTTTTTCCATATAGGAATGTAAATAGTTCAACTTTGATAAGTTCCTTATGATTTCTTTTCCCTGTTTACTTTCTCATTTTTCTCTTGCTTCTTGTATCTGAATGTCAAATTTTCTATTTGACTCTGGTTTTTTCATCAAGAATTCTTGAAAGTCCTCTGTTCCACTGAATGACCATATTTTCCCCTGAAACATGATACTCAGTTTTGCTTGGTAGGTGACTCTTGGTTTTAATCCCAGCCCCTTTGACTTCTGGAATATCATGTTCCAAGCCCTTCGATCCCTCAGTCTAGAATCTGCCAGATCCTGGGTTATCCTGATTGTGTTTCCACAATATTCAAATTGTTTCTTCCTGCCTGCTTGTAATATTCTATGCTTAATCTGAGAATTCTGGAACCTGGCTATAATATTCCTAGGAGTTTTCTTTTTGTGATCTTTGTCAGAAGGTGATGGGTGGATTCCTTCAACCTCTATTTTGCTCTCTGGCACTAAAACATTAGGGCTGTTTTCTTTGAGAACTTCCTGGAGAATGATTTCTAGGTTCTTATTTTGGTCATGGTGTTCAGGTAGTCCAATAATTTTTAAATTATCTCTCCTGTATTTATTTTCCAGGTCAGTGGTTTTTCCCATGAAGTATTTCACATTGCCTTGTATTCTTTCATTTGGTTGGATCTCTTTAACAGCATCTTAATTTCTCATAAAGTCATTAGCTTCCATTTGCTCCAATCTAATTCTGAAGCCATAATTCTCCTCATTGAGCTTTTGAGATTCTTTTTCCATCTGGCATATTTGGCTTTTTAAGGCATTCTTCTCCTCATTGCCTTTTTGAACCTCCTTTGCCATTTGAGTCAGTCTGTTTTTTAAGGCATTATTTTCCTCAGTCAGGCTGTTGACTCTCATTTGATAATTTTCTTGCATTGTTCTCATTTCTCTTCTCAATTTTTCCTCCACTTCTCTTATCTGCTTCTTATGGTCCTCTATGGCCTGTAACCAGCTTATATTTTCCCTTGAAGCTTTTGGTGCAGTTGTTCTGACTTCATTGTCTTCCTCCTGTTCCATGCTTTGCTCCCTTTTGTCACCAAAATAGGAGTGTAATGTTGGAATCTTCTGTCTGCTTTGTTTCCTTTGCCTGCTCATGTTGCCACTCAATTACTTGACTTTTGGGCTATTTGCCACAGTAGGGCTCTGACACCAGACAGGGGAGCTTTTTTCCCAAATGCTCGGTTTTCGTAGCTGTTGGAGGTATTACATGGATGCCCTCTCTGAGGTCTCCACACACTCTGGCAAGCTGGACACACACCCCAGGACCTCCACCCTAGACTACAATCCAGGTCCAAGCTGGTTTAAGCAAGAGCAATTACCCCTCAGACTGGTGCTTGGTCCCCCTACTCTCTACAGGCCAGGAGCTGAAGCTGCCACATGGCACTGGCTGGCTGTGATGGTGTCTCAGGGGCTTCTCACCCTGGGGGTAAAAACCATGGACTCCCACTGACTGGGTCCCAAAATCCAGATTGCACTGGCCTCTCACTTTGTCCTGCACATCTATGTGTTTATAAATCTGGAAAGTGCCACTGCTGCTGATGAGGAGTCCCTCTGGCTTGTGGCTGGTCAGGCCTATCCTGGGGCTAAAGCCTCAGTGTTTGTCTGGGCTTGGCTCCCAGAGAGCTGTGCTGGATTCCTGCCAGCCTGCTGGGCTGTCCTCAGTGGGAGGTTAGCTTCTCTGTGTCATTTTGTGGGTTCTGCATCTCCAAAGTTTGTTTAGAGTACCCTTTTTACATGCATTGGGGAAGTTGTAAGCCGGAGCTGCAGGAAGGTTGTGCTTCTTCTCTGCCATCATGGCTCCGCCCCTGCTGCTCATTATTTTTAGGGAAAATCCATCCCCTCCCCATTTTCTCAAGGGTTTTTAGTTTATTTATTTACTAGTTCAAGAGGTTACTTGTCTCTCCTTTGGTTTTTAGAATTTCTAGTTTGGTATTTAATTGATAATTTTTATTTGTTCATTTCCTAGCTTTTTTAGTTGCATATCCAATTCATTTAACTGTCCATTCTGTGTTTTATCCATGTAAGCATTGGGAGTTATAAAATTTCCCTAAGAACTACTTTCGCTGCATCCCATAAGTTTTGTTATTTTATCTGATTTTTTAAAAATTTTCCGTCCTGGATCTATTTTCTAGGTGAATTCTTTCCAATGAGATATTTGACATTGTCTTAATTTTTTTCATTCCTTTTGTTCTATTTTATAATTTCTTGATTTCTCATAGAGTCATCAGCTTCCATTTGCTCCATTCTAATTTTTAAGGAATTATTTTCTTCAGTGAACTTTTGAACTTCCTTTTCTCTTTGATCACTTCTGCTTTTTAAGGCATTCTTATCCTAATTGGCTTTTTTCACCTCTTTTTGCCATTTGTGTTAGTGTGTTTTTTGACAGCAATTGAGGTTAAGTAACTTGCCCAAGGATACATGGGCAGTTTTTCTTTTTTGTGTGGGTGTTAAGTATCTGAGGCCAGAACTGATCCTGGATCCTCCCGACTCCAAGGCTGGTGCTCTTACTTACTGCGCCACCTAGCCACCCCAAGTGTTAGTGTATTTTTAAGGGTTTTTTTTAGTGTCTTTTGGGGGGAGGATCTCCTTTAGCAAGCTGTTGTCTCATTTTTCTTCATTTTCTCTTCACAATTTTTCCTCTACTTCTCTTACTTGATTTTCAAAATCCTTTTATGAGCTCTTCCATGGCCTTCTGTGGTCCAAGAGCTCTGGAAGAAGCTTCTTTGGCAGTCACTGCCACCTATGCTACCCGAGGGCTAGGGCTTGACCCCACTTTTCTGCCACCCAGCTCCTGACAGACCTTTAATATTTACCTTCTAAGTTGTCATTGGCATTTGTGTGTTAAAAAGTCTGGAAAAGATGACAGCTGCCAGTGATTCATTGGCTTGAACACTGCTCCAGATTTATTGGGGCCCAGTCTGTGCCAGGGTGGCCAGCATTGGGTGCATTATCTCCCAGCCTGGTGCAATAGACCTTTCCTGTCAATCTTCCAGGTTGTCTTGGACTATATGTTTGTTTCAATTTTTAATTTTTGGGATCTGCTGCTCTAGAATTTTTCTGAGTCATATTTTACATGTATTGGGAGGGGTTTGGCAGAGATCTCAAGCAAGTCTCTTCTTTTACTCTGCCATCTTGGGTCTGTATTTTGCCTCCCCATTTACCCTTTTCATTTTATTTTTGCCCCTTAGCAATATTTTTATATATATCATCACATCAAAGGCAACTTAAACCAAAACCCTCTGTCTATTTATATTCCTTCTAACTGCCCTAATAGAGTTGCACTTCTCAAGAGTTAACATGTATCATCTTCCCATGTAGGAAAAACAGTTTAAATATTATTGAATAACATTTTTTCTTTCATCTTTATGTTTTTATGCTTCTCTTGAGTCTTGTATCTAAAGATCAAATTTTCTGTTCACTTCTGGTCTTTTTAATAGGAAAGTTTGAATATGCCCTATTTCATTAAATATCCATCTTTTCCCTTGAAAGTTGTGCTCAGTTCTCTATGGTAACTGATTCTTGATTATAATCCAAGTTCCTTTACCTTCTGGAATATAATTTTTCTAAGTCCTCAAGTAGTTTTATGTTGAAGTTGCTAAGTCCTGTGTCATCCTATGACTCCTTGACATCAGAATTATTTCTTTCTGACTACTTGTGGTATTTTTTTTCCCTTGACATGTTAATTCTGGAAATTGACTACAATATTCCTTGCAGTTTTCATTTCAGAATTTCTTTCAAGAGGTGATCAGTGGATTCATTCAGTGGCTATTTTACCTTCTGGATTTAGAATATCAGGGCTATTTTCCTCAATAATCTTTTTGAAACGAATTGTCTAGGCTCTTTTTTTTCTTTTTATGATTTTCAAGTAGTCCAGTAATTTTAAAATATTTCGCCTGTATCTGTTTTCTATGTCAGTTGTTTTTCCAATGAGGTATTTCACTTTTTCTTCATTTTTTAAATTCCCTTGATTTTGTTGGACTGATTCTTAATGTCTCATAATGTCACTAGCTTCCACTTACACATTCCTAATTTTTAACACTTCATTTCCTTTTTATAATCTGATTCAAAGGTAAGTTACTAACAAAAAGATTAATATGTTGATAAACATTACTAGGTGCAATTTTATTTTATTTTCAAATGCTTTTTTCTGCTTTACATCATTCATTTCCACCAGATTTTGATTTACACATATTTTCCCCATTTTTCCCATACCCACTATCCCAAAATAGCGGTCCCATAAGATATCTCCTCCTCCTATCTGCTCTCTCCCATATCTTCTCCCATACACCTTTTCACTTTTCCAGTAGGGCATGGTGAATCTCTATGCCCCAATGCCTGTATAACTTATTTCCCAATTACATGTAAATTAGTATTAACATTTTTATTTATAAATTTTTTAAATATTTGATTTGAAAACTTTCAATGCCAGATTCATTCCCTAACTGCCTTGTCACCCACCCTTAGGGGAAGATAAGCAATTCAGTATAGGTTGAACATATATAGCTATGCAAAACATTACAATAGTAGATATATTGTCAAAAACTGACTATATTTCCCTCCTTCCTATCCCATCTCCCACTTATTTTATTCTCTACTTTTATCCTGTCTCTTTTCAAAAGTGGGTGCTTGTAATATATCTCCTCCCCAGCCTGCCCTCCCTTCCATCATCCCCCCTCATATCCCCTTCCCCCTACTCTCTTGTAGGGTGAAATAGACTATTTACTGTGTATGTCATTACCTCCCTGAGCCAAATTCAATGAGAATAAGTTTTTGCTTTTTTGCCCTCCTGTTCTTCCCCTCCATTGCAACCATTTTCCCTTGCCTCTTCTATATGAGATAGTTTGCCCCATTCTATCTCTCCCCATCACCTCTTGTTATATTCCTTGCTCACATCTTAATTTCACGTTTGAAGTATCACTCATTCCAATTAAATTGGTCCTGTGCACTCTATCTATGTATACCTGTAAACATATATACACTGATTGACATGTGTATTCCTATGCCCATATACCCTCCTTTATAGACATATATGTGTGTATAAATGTATGTGTATGTATATATACACATATATATGCATGTGTATATATATATGTGTGTATATATATACACACACATATATATTTTTCTATTCTCTTCAACTATTTTCATACTGAGAAAAGTTTCAACAGTTACACTTATCGTTTTTCCATGTAGGAATGTAAATAGTTCAACTTTGATAAGTTCCTTATGATTTCTTTTCCCTGTTTACCTTCTCCACCTTCTCTTGCTTCTCATATGTGAATGTCAAATTTTCTATTCAACTCTGTTTTTTTTTATCAAGAATGTTTGAAAGTCCTTTATTCCACTGAAGGACATTATTTCCCCTGAAACATGATACTCAATTTTGCTGGGTAAGTGATTATTGGTTTTAATCCCAGTCCCTTTGCCCTCTGAAATATCATATTGCAAGCCCTTCAATCCCTCTTTGTAGAAGCTGCCATATCCTGGGTTACCCTGATTGTATTTCCACAATATTCAAATTGTTTCTTCCTGGCTACTTGTAATATTCTCTGCTTGATCTGGGAATTCCAGAACATGGCTACAATATTCCTAGGAGTTTTCTTTTTTGGATCCTTTTCAGGAGGTGATGGGTGGATTCCTTCAACCTCTATTTTGCCCTCTGGTTCTAAATCAACGGGGAAGTTTTCCTTGAGAATTTCTTGGAAGATGATTTCTAGGTTCTTTCTTTGATCATGGCTTTCAGGTAATCCAATAATTTTTAAATTATCTTTCCTGAATTTTTTTTTCACCTCAGTGGTTTTTCCCATGAAATATTTCACATTGCCTTCTATTCTTTCATTTTTTTGGATCTGTTTAACAGCATCTTGATTTCTCATAAAGTCATTAGCTCCCATTTGCTCCAGTCTAATTCTGAAGGAATGATACTCTTAAGTGAGCTTTTGAGATTCTTTTTTCATCTGGCAAATTTGTCTTTTTAAGGCATTCTTCTCCTTATTGACTTTTTGAGCCTCCTTTGCCATTTGAGTTAGTCTATTTTTACGGTGTTATTTTCCTTAGTCAGCCTGTTGACTCATATTTTTCTTGCATATTTTTAAATTTTTCTTCCCAATTCTTCCTCCACTTCTCTTCTTTGTTTCTTTTGGTCCTCTATGGCCGGTAACCAGATCATATTTTCCTTTGAAGCTTTTGGTGTTGAAGTTCTGACCACTCTCTTCCTCCAGTTCCATGCTTTGATCCTTTTTGTCCCCAAAATAGGATTTTAAAGTTGGATTGCTCTGCTGCTTTGTTCCCTTTGCCTGCTCATGTTGCTACTCAATTACTTTACTTTTGGGCTTTTTGCCACAGTAGGACTCTGCTACCAGACAGGGCTTTGTGTTATATGCTGGGTTTTTCTCAGCTTTCACAGGTGGTGCCCTCTCTGAAGCCTCCCCATGCTCTGGCAAGCTGGTCACACACCCTAGGACCTACAACCTAGACCACAATCCAGATCCAAGCAGGTTAAAAAAAGAGCGAATTCCCTTCAGTGTGATTGTTTGGTCTCCCTACACTCTGCACACATGGTCAGGGCGGGGGGAGGTGGGGGAAGAAGCCCACACACTCCCAACTACTGGATACCAAAATCTATACTGCACTGACCTCTCACTTTTTCCTTAGAATCTATGGGTTGATAATTATGTAAATGGCCACAGCTGCTGGTGATCTGGAGTCCCTCCAGCCAGTGTTTGGTCAGGCCCTCCCTTGTGCTAAAACCTCAGTGTGGGGCTGGACTGGGCATCCAGAGCACTGCACTGGCCAATTTCTGCCATCCTGCTGGGCTGTTCTCAGCAGGAGGTTAGCTTCTTTGTGTAATTTTGTGGGTTTTGTAGCTCCAAAGTTTGTTCAGAATCCCCTTGTATTTGAATTGGGAGAGGTGGAACCCTGAGTACCTTGGAATTCCTGTTTCTACTCTACCACCTTGACTTTGTGCCCTACTAGGTACAATTTTAATAGAGAAGTATAGATGGAACAATAAGGAATGTGATTTTTCTAACTGTCATATATGATTAATTTATCATTTAACAACCTGTGTAACATGATAAGCATAAATGTACAATAAAGAATAAAATATATTTTTACAATAAACAGGAACTTAATACAGGAACAATAATGTTTAAAATAAAAGAAGATAGAAACTTAAAGTCAAGACTCCTTTCCATGAAAGTTCAAGGCATTAAAAAAATATGTGTTCTTATTCTTTTCTTTTCTTTCTTTTTCTCCTTTTTTAGTTTTTTAGACTATTTAGTATTTAATTTTCCCTAGTTAAATGTAAAACAATTTTTAACATTTCTTTTTAAAACTTTGTGTTTAATATGCTCTTCCTTCCTCGTGTAAAACATATCCATAATAGTCATGAAATGAAAGAAAACATAGAACAAAAAAATCGTAAAGAAATATAAAGTAATATAAAAAAGTGTGCTTCAATTTGTATTTATGCACCATCAGTTCTTTCTCTGGGGATGGATAGCATTTTTCATCAAAAGTCCTTCAGAGTTGTCTTAGATTGTTATACTGCTAGAATAGCTAAGTCATTCACAGCTGATCATCTTACAATATTGCTGTTACTTTGTACCCAGTACATTTCACTTTGCATTAGCCCATGCAAGTCTTTCCAGGTTTTTTTGAGAGCATCCTGCCTATCATTTCTTATAGTACAGTACTATTCCATCATAATGACATACCACTACTTGTTCAGTCATTCCCCAATTAATGGGCATCCCCTCAATTTCTAACTCTTTACCCCCAGAAAAGAGCTGCTATAATTATTTTTTAACATATAGGTTCTTTTCCTTTTTTCTTTAATCTCTTTTGAGATATAGACCTAACAGTGAAATTTCTAGGTCAAAGAGTATGCATCCTTTTGGGCATAGTTCCAAAATGTTCAAAAGAATGGATGAATCAATTCACAACTCTGACAATCATATATTAAAGTCTCATTTTTCCCAAACCCTCCCCAATATTTGTCATTTGTTTTTTCTGTCCTATTAGCCAAACTAATAGATATGAGGTAGTACCTCAGAATTGGCTTAATTTCCATTTCTCCAATAAATATTGATTTAGAATATTTTTATCCATATTTTGCTTTGGTTACTTTATCTGAAAACTGATTATATCTTTTGAACATTTATCAACTGGGGAATCACTCTTATTTTTTATAAATTTTGCACAGTTCTCTATATGTTTGAGAAATGAGGCATTTACCAGAGAAATTTGTTTCAATATTTTTTGCAATTGCTATTACTAATGGTATCTCCCTTCATCCTATCATCCCCCTCCTTCCGTTTTTCTATTCTCTCTCCTTTCACTCTGTTGCTTCTCAAAAGCATTTTGCTTCTGACAATGCCCTATCCCAATTTGCCCTCCCTGCTATCACCACTCCCTTCCTCTTATCCTCTTCCTCTCTTACTTTCCTTTAGGATAAGATAAATTTATTTTTTTTTTATTTTTGCTTTTTTGGAGGGCAATTGAACTCAGGTCCTCTTGACCCCAAGGTGCTCTATTCACTGTGCCACCTAGCTGTCCCTTGTAAGAAACATTTCTAAACCCAATTGTCTTTTTATATTATTCCCTTTTTAAACCAAATCTTTGAGAGTAAGGTCCACTCACTTCCCCTTGCCTCCTCCCTTTTCCCAACTTCAAAAGCTTTCCCTTGCCACTTTTATACGAGATAATTTACACCCATTCTTCTCCTCCCTTTCTCTTTCTCCCAATACATACATTAATTTTATTTTTTTAAATATTGTCCCTTCATATAATTTTTTAACTAAAAATGATTTTTTATTTCTTTATTTTTATTAATAAATTAATTAAATTTTAGTTTTTTACATTCATTTCCACAGGATTTTGAGTTCCAAATTTTCTCCCCATCTCTCCCATCCTCCAACCCAAGATGACATACATTCTGTTTACTGCTTCCCCCAGTCAGGCCTCCCTCCTATCAAACCACCTCTTATCCCCCTTCTTTCTTGTAGGTCAAGATAGATTTCTGCACCCCATTGGTTGTATATCTTATTTCCCAGTTGCATGTGAAAACCATTTTTTAACCTTTGTTTTTAAAATTTGCATTACAAATTCCCTCCCTTCTTCCCTCCCTTCTTCCCTCCCTACCCACCATTACTGAGAAGGCAAGAAATTCAATATAGGTTATACAAGTGTATTTATGCAAAACACTGCTGTCATGGTGATATTGTGAAAGACTAAATATATTCCCTTCCATCCTATCCCACACCCCATTTATTATATTTTCTTTTTTGAGGCTCTCTCTTTTCAAAAGTTTTTCCTTCAGACTACCCACTGTTCCAATTTGCCTTCCCTTCTATCACCCTTCCCCATCTTTTCCCCCCTACATTCCAGGAGGATAAGATACCCATTTCAGTATGTTATTACCTCCTTTAGCCAAATTTGATGAAAGAAGGGTTCACAAATTCCCTCTTACCTCCCCCCTCTTTTCCTCCTTTGTGAAATCTTATAAGTGTCACTTTCATGAGAGATAATTTACACTATTCTGTCTCTCTCTCCTTCTCTCATATATTCCTCTCTCATCCCTTAATTTTAATTTTTTAATTTTTTTCTCTCTATTCATAAATATACACTGAGAATTTATTTGATGACAACAACACTAGTAACATAAAATCAGCGACAATAATAATAATTAACATTTATATATCAATGTAAGGTTCATAATGTACTTTATACAAAGTATCTCATTTAACCTCACAGCAGACCCTGATATACCACTACTATAGTTATTGCCATTTTACAGATGAAGATGAGACTCAGAGAATTTAAGTGAAACTTACTTTGGTCACACAACCAGTAAGTGTCTGAGGCAGGGCTTAAAAATAGGTATTCCTTTCTCTAACTGAAGTACTTTTTTCAGTATGCTACATTTATCCCCTTAGTTCCCAGTAATTACAAATGAATTTCACACATGGCAAAAATATGTCATATAAATAAATATAAAAGTTAAAGCTGCATATTAACCAGAGACAAAGAAATTGTGAGAGATCAAAAAGACCAATTCAACTTAAGGTGGTATATGTTCTTATTCCTTACTTCCCTGAAATAATTGATATAAATCTGGATCTCTGCTCATGAATACCTGAGATGAAATATGGTTTTAGACACTCACTGTCCATGTGATACTGGGTAAGTTAGTTAACCTTTGTTTGCCTAATTTTCCTCAACAATAAAATGGTTGTAATAAGAAAACCTACTTACCAGGGTTGCTGTGTGGATCAAAAGATATAATAATTTTAATAAATGTTTGTTATTACTCAACATATACAACCTTTTCCAAGTCTTGTTTTTACTTATGTGACATCTGTTGTATCCCTTCTCACTGATCACAAAGGCACAATTCTGATTCAGGTTCCCATCATCATATGCCATGACTACTATAATATCTTCTGGTCAGATTCTATGCTTCAAGTGTCTACTCATTCCATTCCATTCTCTGTTCAGTTGATAAAGTCTACACAATAAATTGAAATTATTCTCCATTATTTCCATTATTAAATATTTAAAAATTACACATTTGGCTTTTAAAAAAACTCTTTATAAGTTAGCCCCTCCCTTCCTTTTCAGTCTTCTTAATGTCTTATAATTCAGTGTTCTCTAGGATCTAGTTGCATTGGTGTGCTACCTGTTTTTCTGTTCTAAGTGGAATGGATAACATTCCATCTTGAGATTGCCTTTACATTTTCAATCCCCTGTGCCTGAAACACTTTCCCTCTTCACCTATACCTTCCTTTAATAGTGAACTCAATTTCACTTTATGCAGGAGACTGTTTTTTTCCCCACTTTTAACAATTCCCTTATGCCTTACCTCTACAATTATCTTTCATTTGCACTGTATACATCATTTATATTCAATTATATTAAAGTTTTCTATCACATTAGAATTCAAGCTGCTGAGAGCAAAGACCATATTTCTTGCGTTTCTGTGTATCTTCAGAGCTTAGCACAGTGCCTGCCAGGAAGTAAACACTTAGTACATGTTGACTGACTGATAATCTATAGAATAAGAGGTTTCAAAAAGTAATAAGATTGATTGTAGACCTAGATACATGGATAAATTCCATTGCTTTATAGTCACACTTTGTCTTTCTGTGTCTGCAAAATAGACGACCCAAGGCAAAATATTTCCATTAAATATTTAGGCAGTTAGTGTGGTGCAATGGAAAGTGTAAAGTTGGATATTAGAGGAAGTGGGTTGAAAGCTGGCTCTGAACCTTCTATGGGCTTAGGCAAATAACACCCTCTAGAACTTCAATTTTCTCATAAGCAAAATGAGAAGTGGATAGACCACAGGATCTGTAAGATTCTTACCATCATAAAATCTCTGAAATTATAGGCACTCAGTAAATATAAGTAAAATATAAATATATAACATAAGGGAAACAATATTTTTTGAACAAGAGATTGCATGGTTGACTTTATACTCTAAAATTCTGGATGAAGTTTATCATGAAGCAATTTTTAGTTAACCTAGGTAAATTAAGATTTAGTGAAATGCTAGGGGAATTCATCTTTTTACATATGAGATAGATTACAATTTAGGTGTTTAAATTCCTCTGATATCTACAAAAGATCATACATATAAATTCTATCCAAAGACATGATTGTCTATTTGCTTCTTAGATATCCAGTTATGACAAAAGGAGGTAATGAATTAATAATTTTACTTTTATTTCTATCATGAGCCTTGTATTAATCTCTCCTGATTTATTACATATAAACATACAGATCTCCCTCCTTCTGTCTCTCTCTCTCTCTCTCTCTCTCTCTCTCTCTCTCTCTCTCTCTCTCTCTCTCTCTCTCTTTCTCTCTTTCTCTCTCTCTCTCTTTCTCTCTTCCCCTCTCTCCCACTCTCCTTCTCTCCCTCCTTCCCTCTCTCTCTCCCTCCCTCCCTCCCCCTCTTCCTCCCATGTACAAAGGTATCACTAAAACAGCTGGATCTATAAAAAGTTAAAAGACTGATAATATTCAAATGAAACTGTACTCTCAATCTCTCATAAAAATGATAGCCATTGGCTTTCTTTGACTATGTATTATTTCTAATTTTCTGAGCTTGAGACTTAAAAACAACAGGTATAATTGCCATTTACCTATCCTCCACAACTCAAAGATAACACTAAGTTTTGCCTCTCTGTTAGTGTTGTGAATTGTAAATAGGTGTTTTAATGAGGCAAGTCTGGGCTCAGTTTTAGAACTTGCTAAAACTTTGGTTTGTCATATCAGAAGTGAAGATCAGACTGTTTGCTTGGTAGGTTATATCTTTTGGAGCTTTTGTTGACTTTGTTGCTACTTTTGAGAACTAAAGAGAGAGAAACCTTAAAGCCCATTGCGTCTGAGGTATCATAGATGTGGAAACTCTACAGATGTGGCTGATCTATCCTCAGTGGAACTCATTTACTAAGAGATGTCTTTCCATAGGGACCATTGCTGATTTTGAGATAGTGCTTAAAGCATAAATATCCTTTATTTCAAAACTGAATTATTTCCACTGACAGAATAGGAGAAAATAATGGTTTCTTATTTTAGTCATATTTCTTATATATTATTAATTTATTTATCTCCCCAATATTGTAATAATGTTGTAGTAACCTTAGGAACTAAGTGACTATTGGTAGCAAGGTAAGGGAAATATTCTGTCAGACATAACACCCCTCCCACACACACACACACACACAGGTCATAGTTTGTATTCCAGGGCTTGAGTTACTTAAGTGTACATATTACAGAGCAGATAAATTACCTTCTACCAAATCTTATAAAAAGAAGACTTGGGGAGTCAATAGCATAATTTAGTTATATAGTAATGCTTCATGAAATGTTCACCTCAAGCAAGTAATGCCAATAAGTGAAATGTATCCCCCTCAGTGAAAGTTTGTTTTGACATACGGTGACTTTCAAAAATAAGCAATATTTTCCTGTAGTAGGTGACAAATTAATATTGTTCAATGAATGAATGCACTGTATAAGTTTCATTGCCTTAAATTTTTGACACTTGACTATACTTATGTATTTGAATGTGCATGTTTTTGCATGTGTATGTGTTCATGATTTTTTATCCTTGATTACTTCCAGAAGCTTGACTGTATTCTAGGAAACTAGAAGTCATTTGTAATCATTTATCCTTCTCCCATTCTCAGAAAATGCAAAATATCTAATTCAACTCTATTGGAAACTTGTACACATATTTTCGTTTCTCTTTCCTTTTTAGATACAAGTGCAGCACTTTACAATGATTCTTATTCAATTCCATCTTATTAGATTTTCTTCACTATTCCAGTCCCCTGAAAATTATGGGATATTAATTCTGTTGTTAAATATGTTAGTTGTTTCTTCCAGTATCAAATAATTTGATGATTTCTTCAATATGCCATCTTTGCTGTAATATAAGGCATTGATAAAATATAGTGAGCAAAATAATGTTAAGAGATTATCCTTAGCATAACCCCTACAAGAGACCTCCCTTCAAGTTGATAGCTATACCTTCATAATTATTCTTGCAGTCTGCTCATTCAACCACTTCCAAATTTCATCTCAAATTCATTCCTTTTCAACAAATGGATCATATTTTATCCCTAAGGATTACAAGAAAATATTGTCAGGTTCCTTGACGAATTTCATATATATATTTCTATCTGCATTAATGTAAGTTATGTTTTTAAATCTTAGTAATGTTTACTTTTAGATTGTGTTTCAATAGTGAAAATAGAGTGTGTGATTTAAAGAATTAATGGATAAGGCATTCATTAAGTGTTACTACATGTAAAAGTTTGTACTAAACAGTGGTTCAACATCAAAAACAAGTATTTTTATAATACTGAAATACCATTAAAAGATTAATTACTATTTTTTATTTAAAATTTTATTTTTCAATCAAAAAGTACTTATCTACAAAATGCAGGGATTGGATCTGATGGCTTTTAAGGTACATTCTATGAGACAAGAATTTATGAGATTACTTAAATGAATATGCAAAGGCTGGGAGTGAGAGGGCACAAGCAGGAAATCTCTGATCATATACTTATATGGAATATTGTGAAATAACATTGGATCCATATAATGGAGAATATTAACTAAAAGATTAAGGCCTTTGCCTTTTCCCTTAGAAGGACACTGTCAATATTCTTTCCTTCCTCCCTTTTTTCCTTCTTTTGTTTTTTCTTTTTTCTTCCCTTCCCTTCCTTCTTTTTTTTAAGTAGAGGTCATAGGCAAAACTTGTGCATCAGGAACACTATGTTGGCAGTTGTATAAATGATGGCTTGGATCAGGGGCTAAGTGTATAGCGAGAAATGGAGTATCAGATCATATGTTTAGCATTATAATATATGTTAGAAGCCATAAACCCCTTCATTTTATGGATTAGGGAGGTGAGGCTGAGACATGAGGAAAGGATTGAAAATTCTATAACAAATTCAGCCGTGAGAAGATGAGAATCAAGAGCTATGAAATCTGGATTATTTCAGAAAAGGAATAAGCCAAAGATAGAATTTGACTGTATTGATATTTAGGATAACAATTATAAAAATTTAACATTTATAATGCATTTAAAGGTTATCAAAATATTTCCATTGCTTATGTTGTTTGATATTCACTGCAATCCTATGAACTGGATATTATTATTACCCTTCTCTTAGAGATGAAGATGTTGTGACTGATAGAGAGGAAGTAAATTCCTTGCAGTCCCACAGTTAATATGAAATGTGGAATTTTAACTCAGATCTTCTGGACTCTGACTCCAGTGCTCTTATCCATATTGACAAATCATTGCTTTGTAAAAGGAGAAGTGTGATAGCTGTGGCCATACATAAATTATAGCCCTTGGCTTGCTAGAGAATGAGTGTGATTACTTATAATAAATTTCAACAGGGATGTTTAGATTTTTTCTTGGAGTTTTAATTATTAATTTAATGAACATCCAAAGACATGAACACATAACATAAAAAGGCAAAATTCTGTGGTTTCTTCAAAAACTTCCCTTTTTATATGTTTCTTCCACCATGTAAAGGAATAAGGGGATAATTCAATAGCTGTATCTATTCCCAAGGTATCTTCCTACTTTACTCAAGCATTAGTGACATCATATATCCCTTCCACAAATCTGGCAATAGCAAGTGATGGACGTAGAACAAACATTATTTTTAAATGCAACTAATTAAAAAAAACTATTTTATCTTCTTATACTGATAATTGAAAAAAAATCAAAATAAGCCTTGGTAATTGAAACATTTATACTTTTTTAGAAAATAATAAAATTATTAGCAGCTGTTTGTTTTATTTTGAGGTAGGTTGAATTTAGTATTTTGCTTAGAAAATGAAAATATGAGAAAAAGTTTGAAATTAAAGAATGCTTTAATTTAACCAATTTTTATAACTTCAGATTTTGGGGATATAAAAATTATAACAAGGATCTCTTAAGAATAATATTGGATTATATATTTTCAAATTAAACAACTATGAAAGATTCTGAAGATTGCTGAAGACACTAGCTATTATATTCCAAAAAGCTAGAGTGAAAGAAAGTTGTTTTCAGTTGATGAAGAGAATCATTGACTGGTTTTTAATGGAGTTATTGCTTAACTTCATATAAAAATTTCAGGTAAAGACTTCACAAATGACACATAGAACATACATGAATAAGTAAAGTGTAACTTACCTTCTTATTTCTCAGTTGCATTTAATTAATTGTGGTCTATGTATTTTCTGAAAAAAGATAATGAGAAAGTAGCAGAATGGTATATTTAAACAAACATTCCAAATTGTCGTTTCAATTCCTTTCTATATAAAAGAAGTTTAAATTTTCTTATTAATATTCACAAGGAAGATATAGAGCATGATTTTTTACCATAATAAAAAAATATCTGTAATTTCACACAGTAAAAAGGAAATATACTCTTAAACATTTGCTTGAGCTCTCTCTCTTTATCTCTCTCTCTCCATATATATATATATATGTATAAAGTATACACACATATACATGTACACATATGTATACATATACACATATATCAACAAAATTTTAATTTTCTGGTAACATGATCTTGAGTTTATATTGAGTTTGTTTAGCCCTTTTTCTTATAGCTCAACATTGAAGATAAATATTCCTTTTAGGGGGAAGATATTTTATAAAAATTTATCTTTCAAATTCATATATACAAGTAGGAGGTTGACCTTTAAGATTCCTTCTAGCTCCAAATCTATGCTTCTGTGATGCTGTGTTCATATGCTATATAATAGACAAGCTCATCTATCTCTTGAAAAATACTCTAGGGGTGGCCAGATGTTGCAGTAAGAGCACCAGCCCTGGAGTTGGGAGACCTGGGATCTGTTCCAGCCTCAGATACTTAATACCCACACAAAATAATTGGCCATGTAACTTTGAGCAAGTTACTTAACCCCAATTGCTTTAAAAAATACTCTAGAGGTAATTCATGTTTTTTTAAAGCAATTGGGGTTAAGTAATTTGCTCAAGGTTACACAGCCAGGTGTTTCTGGGTGGGTGCTAAGTGTCTGAGGCCAGATTCGATCCCTAGGTCATCCCGACACTGGGGCCAGTGCTCTTACTTGCTGTGCTAACTAGCCACACCAATTCATGCTTTTCAAATAGAAAATAATGAATGTTAGTGAGAAAGTAGGTATTTCTATTTCCCCTCCTAAGAACACCATTTTTCTTTTTTTTTCTGTTAAAGAAAGCAGGTTATTTCCAGTTCATGACTTTTACAAGTAACTAAGCCAACTTACTGACAAAATAGAAATATCAACAGATATAAAGCATAAGATGCCAAATCACAAATGGTGTATTGTTCAATAATAATTTAATTCTGGACGGATGATTTACATATAACACAATTTTCTTTTAATATTGTCTAAACAAGCATACATTCTTCTGGAGAATGTCTCTTTGGACAGTCTTCACCTTGAAAAAATTTAGCCTGGGGTGAAGTTATAAAGGTTAAAGAAGGGAGCAAAGGTGAATTGGCAAATCTTTCTTAGGCAATTTTGTTAAAGTGAAAATATACTCAGTATAAAGGTCTGCTTTTATGAAGTGCAAAACAGTGCCCTTTTTATCTGAGCTTGGAAGTTAGAGAATTTACAGACCTTAATAGGAAACCACTTTTTGGGAAGTAGTATTTTTTCAAGGAATTTTACCTCTCTTCATGTTTGTTGAATTGTATTTGACTACAAGTTTATTAAAACCTTTAAGTATTTATAAGGAAGAAAATTAAAGTGAACTTTTCAGTTTGAAAGTGTATTTTATTCTCTAAGTTAAAAGTGCCTTCCCTTGATCAAAATCTCACCTTTCTCTCTAATTGCTTCAATAGATTCTGTGATCTCTCCTTTATCTAAGGTCCTATAATTTGCACATTTTACCACTTAAGAACTAATTATATATAATCTTTCTTATTTTTCCTCAATTTTCCCCTTTACAATATTTTAATCTTCCCCACTTGATTATAAAAATCCTCGGAGACATGAACTGATATATTTTATTTAATCTTCCTCCTAATTACACTCAAAGGCACACAAAAACACATCACCTGATTATCAGTACTCATAAATATTGTTTATAAATTGATTGAAGGACTAGAAAAGTCATGAAATTATGATATTGTCATTCTGATGTTTTAGCGACAGGATATTTTTAATGTCTATTCATCATTACCATCTAGTCCTTTAAATGATAAGTGAACTGGTGACAAGGTGTAGGTGGGTCAATGAACATGCAACTCAACAACCTATATAATTGTATGAAGAGAAGGTATTTTGACCCATTCTTCTCTTCTTCAGAAAGGTTTTAACTCTACCAGACCTCTTCTCTTCAGCATCACCTTCCCCATTCCTTTCATCCTTTCTATCCCTTCCATCACATCAGTATTTTTGTAGATTCATTAAAATCTGTGAGGCATGAATTCTCCAGAAGGTTGCATAGAGAAATCTTACCCTATGAATTTTAATCCCTTTGTATAAGGGATTAATTCCACACTGTTTCAATGTTGTTCTTGACTGTTGTCACACACAAAAAACAAACCATCGCTTTTATCTATTGTTTCTCAAAATAAAAAAAAAAAAACATTTCTTGTATCATTTATCCTCACAACAACTCAAAGATAAAATTGACAGGCAGTATGTTTATCTAACATATGATCAAAGATCTGAAATATTAAGTTTCCTTAGATAACACAGTAGTAAAGGCAGATTAAGAATTTGCATCCCTTTCATCATATACACATATAGTCTAGAAGAAGTTGAGTTCATAGTGGACATTTTGAAATGAACTTTAAAGTTCAGATTGACTAAACTTTTTTTTCTTTTACTTAAAATATTATAGTTATATCTTTTTCTAATATGATCGTTGTTTTTCCCGTTAGTAGTACCCTCACCCTCCCAATCTATATAACCATTCCATATAACAAAGAGTAATTTTTAAATACAAATGAAAAAGAAGAGGAATAAGTGAGTACAATATAATCTGTTGAAAAAAATCATTGAATGCAATACAAAAATAACACATTGAAAAAGTCCCATTTCAGGCATTAGGATGTCATAACAAACCATAAATGTTCTCATCCTCACCTTGTTGACCTTGAAAAACCCAGAGAATATTGCCCCATAAAAACAAAAACAAACCTTGAATAGATGTACCAGCATAAGGAGTACAGTAATCTTTTAGTGTGGAAAATTAGGGAGTTTTCATGACAAAAGTATTTGTCACTGAATTTGAAGGGAACTAGTGCAAGATGGGAGCCATGCCAGCAAGCCCCACTTCAGTGGAACAATAGGAGATCCTGAGTCCCCAGGGCGGGTGGGAGTGGCAAGCACCAACAATAGGACTTCAGGTATGCCTTCACACTGCCAAGGGTATTGGCAGGCACCTGCATGGACAGGTGTCCCCCAGTGGCTGTGTCTGTCTGTGCTTTAGCAAAGCCCTAGGGGAGGTGGAGAACTCCAGTAGCTGGACCATTCCTCCCCCACACCTCACACTGTGAACTTCAGTGTAACCTAAGGGAAATGCAGAAAGGCATCCCCTGGACTTGGCCTCAGCACACACCAGCCATCTACAACTAAGCACCAGGTGAGCTGCAGCATTTTATAGCTTCTAGCTGACTGAACCAGTACATAAAGCCAGTAACCAGGCTCCTAGCACTAAGCACAAGAAGCATGGGACAGAGCCCCCTGTGTCCCAGAAGTGGAGATCCACTTTAAAAGCCAGGAAATAGGCAATCAAAATGGGCAAAAAGCAAATTGGAAAAGCTGAGACCATGGAACATTACTATGGAGAGAGGGAAGATAAAAATGCAAATTCTGAAGAGGGCCGTATTTACACAATACCCCCATCTGTAACCTCAAAAGGGAATATGAACTGGTCTCAAGTCCAAACAGCATTCTTATAAGAGCTCAAGAAGGATTTTAAAACCCAAATTAGAGTTGTAGGAAAAAAATGGAACAATTATTTGAAAAGTACAACTGACAAAATGAAAAAAAAAAATCCCTGAAGAGAGCAACTCAGTAAAAAGTAAAATTGGCCAAATAGTAAGGAGGTAAAAACCTAACTGGAGAAAATAATTCTTTAAAAGAAAAAAGCAATGGTCATATGGAAAAGTATGTACAAACGAAAACTGAAAAAATATTAAAAATTAGAATTGAGCAAGTGATTTTAAGAGTCATCAAGAATCAAGCAAAACCAAAAGAATGAAAAAAGAGAAGAAAATGCAATATATCTCATTGGAAAAATAATGGACCTTGAAAATAGATCCAGGAGAGATAATCTAAGAATTATTGGTGTGCTGAAAGCAATGATGAAAAAGAGAGCCTGAAGAGGAACTTACAAGAAGTCATCAAGGAAAACTTCCCTGAAGTCCTAGAACCAGAGGGTAAAAAATTATTGATCACCTCCTGAAAGAGATCCCAAATTTTAACCACCAAAGAATATTGTAGCCAAATTCCAGAATTATCAGGTCAAGGAGAAAATACTATAGGCAGCCAGAAAGAAGCCATCCATATATTGAATAATTAGAGTCAGAATCCCACAGGACCTTGCAGTATCTACATTGAAAGATTGGAGGGATTGGAATATGATATTTTGTAAGACAAAGGAGCTTGGGTTACAACCAAGGATCAACTACCCAGCAAAACTGAGCATTATCTTTCAGGCAAGTTGATGGATATTCAATGAAATATGGGATTTCCAGACCTTCCTGATGAAAAGACCAAAGTTCAATTGAAAAATATGATCTTCAAATTCTCAAGAGAGGCATAAAAAGATAAACACAGATATAAAAACAGGAAAAAAAAACCTTGTCATACAATAAGAGCAAACATTTTAATGGGAGAATGATACTTGTTAATCTTAAAAATTGTATGTTAATTATGATATTTAAAATGAATATACATAGATAGAAGGCAAGGGTATACTTTAACTTATGTAATGATAAAAATGGAATCAAGGGGTAAAAAAGAATTGTAGTTGGAGAGGCAAGGTGGAGATAGTAAAGCGTAAATAATGTCACAGAAAGAGACCCAAAAACATATTATAGTAGAGGGAAAAAAGGGAGGTAGATAAATAATATTTGAGCTTTACTCTCATTAGGTTTGATTAAAGGAGGGAATGACATACTTAATTACATATAGGAATCTAGGTTGCCATACAGAAAGTAGGAGTGGAAAGTGGAAAGAAAAGAGAGGGAAGCTGATATAAAGGAGGGAAGGTTGAGGGATGTAGTGGTCAAAAGCAAAATCCTTTTGAGGAGGGAAGGGGAGAAGTGAAATATAAAAGTACAAATGGGATGGGGGAGATGGAGAGAAAGACAGAGATAGTTATCATAACTGTGAATGTAAATGGGATGAACTCTCCCATAAAATAGAGTCAAATAACAGAATGGATTAAAAAGCATAATCCTACAATATGTTGTTTACCAGAAGCATATTTGAAACCGGGGGACATATACAGGGTAAAGACAAAAGCCTGGAGTAGGATGCATTGTACTTCAGCTGAAGTAAAAAAAGCAGAGGTAACTATCCTGATCATAGACAAAAAAAAATAGATCTAATGAAATGAGATAAGGAAGGAAGCTATATCCCACTGAAAGGAACTATAGACAATGAAGTAATATCATTACTAAACATATATGTACCAAGTGGCATAGCATCCAGACTCTTAGAGAAGTTAAGTGAGTTACAGGAAGAAATAAACAGCCAAACTATACTACTGGGTGATCTCAACTCAACCTACCACTCTCTGAACTTGATAAATGTAACCTCAAAATAAACAATAAAGAGGTGAAGAAGGTAGATACACTTGTTTTTAAAGGTAGATATGGTAGACCTCTATAGAAATTTGAAAGGGGATAGAAATGAATATACCTCTTTCTCCATGATGCATGGCACATACATAAAAATTGACCATGTACTAGGGCAAAAAACTATTACAATATAGTGCAGAAAGGGAGAAATATTAAATACATCATTTTCAGATCGTGATAAAAATAAAAAAAACCACATGCAATAAAGAGCAATGGAAAGATATACTAAAATTAATTGAAAACTCAATCTAATCCTAAAGAAGGAGAGAGTAGGGGCAGCCATGGGGCTTAGGGAGTAAGAGCACCAGCTCCAGTGTCGGGATGACCTGGGGATTGAATCCAGGATAAACACTTAGCACCACACCCAGAAATTACTGGCTGTGTAACCTTGAGCAAGTTATTTAACCCTGATTGCTCATAAAAAAAAGAATGAGAGAGTAAAACAACAAATTATAAAAACAATCAATAGCTTCATTCAGGAGAATGAAAATAATGAGACAACATACTGAAACATATAGGATGCAGTGAAAGTGGTTTTTTGAGGAACTTTTATATCTATTAATTCTTACATGAATAAAATAGAGAAAGAGGAGATCAATCAATTGAGCATGCAATTAAAAAAAAAACTAGAAAAAGAAAAAAATGGAAATCCCCAATTTAATAGCAAGTTAGAAATACTGAAAACCAAAGGAGAGTTTAATAAAACTGCAATTAAGAAAACTATTGAACTAATAAATATAACTATGTACTGGATTCATTAAAAATTAATATAATCGATAAACCTCTTGTCAATTTGATATAAAAAAAAGAGAAAAAAATTACCAGTATCAGAAATTAAAAGGATGAATTTCCCCTGCATAAAGAGGAAACTAAAAGAGTAACTAGGAAATATTTTGCCCAATTGTATGCACATGATTTAGACAATATTAGGGAAATAGATGAATATCTACAAAAATTTAAATTGCCTAGACTAACAGAAGAGGAAATGAAATATTTAAATAACACCATCTCAGAAAAAAAAAAAGAAATTTTACAAGGCAACAATAAAATCACTAGGGAGAAAAATCTTCAGGGACAGATGGATTTACAGGCAAATTCTATCAAACATTTAAAAAACAATTAATTCCAATATAAACCATTTCTGAAAATTGGTGAAGAATGAGTCTTATCCAATTATTTTTTCATGATACAAATATGCTACTGATACCCAAACTAGAAAGAGCCAAAACAGATGCAAAAATTTTAAAAGAAATTTTAGCAAAAATATTATAGCAACTTATCACAAGAATACTGTACTTTGATCAGGTAGAATTTATACCAGGAATGCCCAGCTGGTTCAATATTGAGGAAAAATTATCAGCATAATTGATTATATCAACAACAAATATAATATAAAGCATGTGATAATCTCAATAGATGCAGAAAAAGCTTTTGGAGAAATGTAACACATATTTCTATGGAAAACACTGGAGAGCATAGAGCCTTCTTATGGAGCCTTCCTTAAAATGATACATAGCATCTACCTAAAATGATCAGTAACATACTACATAATAGGGATAAGCTAAAAGCATTTCCAATAAGATCAGGGTGAAACAAACATATCCATTGTCCCCACTGTCATGCAATATGGTACTAGAAATGTAAGCTTTTGCAATAAGAGAAGAAAAAGAAATGGAAGGAATTAGAATAGGCAAAGAAGACATTAAACTGTCACTTTTTGCAAATTATTTTATGGTATACTAAGAGAATCCTAGAGAATCAAGTAAAAAGCAACTTGAAATAATAAATGTATTTGACAAAGTTGTAGGATATAAAATTAACCAACATAAGTCATCTACATTATTATGCATTGCTATCAAAGCCCAACAGCAAGAGATAGAAAGAGAAATTCCATTTAAATTTACTATAGACATTATAAAATATTTGGGAGTCTGCCTACCAAAACAAACCCAGGAAGTGTACGAACCTAATTATAAAACAATTTTCACATGAATAAAGTCAGATTATATATACATATATATATACACACACATATCTATGTGTGTGTGTATATATATATATATATATGTAAAATTTAAAAAACTTGAGTTTCTCATGGTTAGGCTGAGCTATTATGATAAAAATGACAATACTGCCTAAATTAATTTACTTATTCGGTGTCATACCAATCATTCTACCAAAAATTAATTTTGAGCTAGAAATAATAATGAAAGGTCAAGAATATCAAGGGACTTGATGAAAATAAATGCTAGAGAAGGTGGCCTAGACATACCAGATCTTAAATTGTATTATAAAGCAGCAATCATCAAAACCACTTAGTCCTGGCTAAGAAATAGAGGGGTTGATCAGTGGAATAGGTCAGGTGCACAGATACAGTAGTCAATGATTATAGCAATCTACTGTTTTATAAGTCCAAAGACCACTGCTTCTTGGATAAGAACTTACTGTTTGACAAAAACTGATGAGAAGACTGCAAAATAGTATGGTGGATACTGGGCATAGACCAACATCTGACACCATATACCAGAATAAAATCCAAATGGTATAGGATGTAGGTATAGAGACTGATACTACAAACAAATTAGGGGAGCAAGGAATAGTTTATCTGTAAGATTTTTGCAGAGTGAAGGAATATATAATCAAAGAAGAGATAGAAAAAATTATAAAATGCAAAATAGATAATTTGATTATATTAAATTGAAAAGTTGTTGTACAACAAAGCAAGCACAACCAAGATTAGGAGAAAAACAGAGAACTGGGAAATAATTTTTTACAATCAATGTCTCTGATAAGGGCCTAATTTCTAAAATATATAGAGAACTGAGTCAAATTTTCAAGAATACAAGTCATTCCCCAATTGATAAATGGTCAAAGGATATGACCAGGAAGTTTTTGGAGGAAAAAATTAAAGCTATCTCTAGTCATATGAAAAATGCTCAAAATCAATATTTATTAGAGAAATGAAGATCAAAACTATTCTGAGGTACCACCTCACACCTATCAGATTGACTAACATAGCAAAACAGGAAAATGATAAATTTTGGAAAAGATGTGAGAAATTTGGAAAACTAATTAGTTGTTGTTCAAGCTGTGAACTGATCCAACCATTCTGGAGAGCATTTTGGAACTATGCCCAAAAGGCTATAAAAATGTGTATACCCTTTGACCCAGCAATACTACTTCAAGGACTGTATCCCAAAGAGATAATAAAAATTGGGAAAGGACTCACATTTACAAAAGTATTTAAAGCAGCTCTTTTTGTGGTGGCCAAGAACTGGAAATCAAATTGATGTAAATAACTGGAAAATGGCTACACAAATTCTAACATACGAATGTAATGGAATACTATTGTGCTATGAGAAATAATAAACAAGCAGAGTTCAGAGAAACCTGGAAATACTTATATGAACTGATACTGAGTATGGGGAGAAGAACCAGGAGAACATTGTACACAGGGACAACCACAGTGTAAGTGGACTGATTTTGATAGACTTGGCCCTTCTTGGCCCCTGGAACTGAAAGAATTCCAAAGGACACATGATGGATAATGCCAGCCATATCCAGAGAAAGAACTGTGGAGTCAGAATGCAGAATGAAGCAGCCTACATTCTTGTTTTGTTTTGTTTTCTTTCTCATGTTTTTTTTTCAATTCATTTTCATTTTTCTATGCAACATGACTAATGTGAAAATGTGCTTAATAGGAATGTATATCTACAATCCATATCAGATTGCATATTGTCTATGGGATGGAGAGGAGAGAGAGGGGGATAAAATTGTAAACTTATGGAAGTGAAGGTTGAAAACTAAAAATAAATCATTTCATTTAAAAAGTCCCAAAACATGTAAATAGACAACTGTGGAACTTTTACCTCCATGAAAGCATAGATTTCCAGTGTCCTCTCATGCTCCTTCTTTCAAATTAAAGTTTAACATTTGTTATGAATATTAACTTATTAGCACTAGCTTATTAATGCTTTTGTAGGCCAGAATAGTTTATATTTGTGAAATGTCATAGTGCCCTTGTGTTCAAACTTGCAGATATCACAAAAGTGCATTTTGGTTACAATTGTCTTTGTCTTTTGTAGGGTGATTATTCATTGTGTTGATTGTTCAGGTTCCTTTACTTTGCTACTGAGGAAAAATTAACTCAGAGCGCTAGAGAGCAGCAATTTACAACCTAATAAAGACATGATTTCATTACTTATGTCCACAAGGGACAGGATCTTTCCACACAGAAAGGAATTATGTGATGAGGCTTCCCATTTAGCTCCTCCAGCGTGGATGACTTTATATTTTTAAAGGAAAAAAAACTGATCTTTTTAGGCAAGTTGAAAGAGGTATCTAAGTTTAACAAGAATATGTAAAGTATCTGACACAATATACTTGGGATATTTTGAGAAAAAATTTAAAATATTGACATTATTATTTCCCATGTGTAGTATAAACACATTCTTCAGCAGGTTGTTTTACTTATCTATAGAAAACAAGTTTTCCCATGGAAAATCCTTTTCCTATGTCTTTTATATCATTCCTTGAAATAAATGCAATGTTTTCTATAAGTAAAATCACAAAATTGTATAGTTGGTTGCCATGGATGTAGAGTCTCAGATACCTTATTTTGTACTTCTTTTTCACATCAGTAATAAAGAAAATTAATTAATCACCTTCATTGTACCATGCATTTTGCTAAGTTCCAGGGATACAAAAATAAATTAGATGAAATATCTGTCCTTAGCATGCTCATAATTTAATTGGGGGGGAGGGATCAGCTGATGGTGATAAAGGTAAAACTGCCAATGAACAAGAGAGATAAAATTAAAAGACAGGTATTTTTTTCAGGAATAAGAAACTGGGAGGATGATATGACCCTTGACAGTAATATGGGAGCTAGGTGAAAGAAAGAGAGAGCATGAAATTTTAGGGAAAAAATGATAATTTTTTACTTGGTGAAAGGCAATTGAACATGTGAGAATGGAGTTCAGCAGAGACCATAGGATATGATTTTTAGACTTGAGAATCAACAGCATAGAAATGGTAATTACATCTATGGGAGCTCATAAGATCAAGTAATATTTTATAGAATGAGAAAGAGGGTATAGGACAATATCCTATGGGAAATGTAGAGTTAGAGGGCACGATCTGATTGAGTATCCTGAGGAGTTCTCAGATAAGGAGTATCCAGTATCCAGGAAAGCCTGGTATGCTGAAAACCTGGAGAGAAGAGAGCATCAAGGAGAAGAAACTGATCAACAGTGACAAAAGTTGAAGAGATTTCAACAAAAATGATGAAGGGGAAAAGTGATTGGGTTTATCAACTAAGAGACAATTGGTAACTTTGGAAAATATTGTTTCAGTGGATCAATTAAATTTCAAGCCAGATTATAAACATTTACGAAGAGATTGAGAGGCAAGCATGTGAAGGCATCTATAGTAGACTGCCTTTCCTAGAAGTATGGACACAGAGAGTAGAAGAGACATAGAACAATATCATGAATGGAAAGAACAAGGATATTTTGAGGATGAGGGAGACTTCAAAATATGTATAGTCAGAAAGAAAGAAGGTAGTAGACAAAGAAAGTATTAATATAAGTGATAGAATGATGACAGAGAGGGGAATCTGTTGGAGGACTTGGAGGGGATGGGATCCCTTCTGCATTATGAGGGTGGGACTTGATAAAGAGTATAGCCATCTCTTCATTTGAGATAAGGATGAAGAAGGAAATGGTGGAAAAAGACATCTGAAAGATATGAGTGGTGGAAGAAGGGAGAAGAGGGAGCTCACAGCAAATGGCATCAATATTTGTTTTCAATAAAATATGAAGCAAGGTTTTCAGCTGAGAGAAGAGTAGAAGAGGAACCATGGGAGTTTTAGATAGGCTGCAGAAGAAGATGGACAAAAAATAAAGATGCATCAGGAGGCTAAACCACGATGAAGGTGATTGATAGTTGTATGTCTGAATAGACACTATAGAAAATGAGGTGGTTAAGATTAGAAAGTGGGATGTTAAAACATTTCCAAATAGAATTTATAATATTTTTGGTGTATGCCTTTACAACATTTATTCACTTTCAATTTTCACAATTTGGGGTACAATGGAGAATGAAATTTTTTGTTGGAGAAGGAGGGTGTTAAAGGTTTTGGGGAAAGGAGGGACAATTAAATATTAGTACTGACCAACTGCCATTCTTGCTGTGAGGTTTATTAGTGCAGGTGCCCAAAATGGAGTCAGAATTAAAAAGTAACTATGTGTTCCATTTATGGTGCTCTTAGAGTTTCCTATGTGTGCTGTTGATCAGTGAATCTGGTTGATTGCTTACAGGTGTTTGCTGGTTGGAAATTATTGAAAATCAAAATAAATTAGGGAATTTTCTCTAACAGCACAAATTAACTTACACAAGACTTACGGATAGAGATGAGCTGATGACTGACGGATATATTATGGAATAATAATATCAATCAGCTGAAAAATTGGCAACATTGTTTTAATGAAGATAAAAATAATTAGAGGATCCTTTAATGGGTATTCATTACAAACATATTCTAAATTTTATTTGGAAATATGAAATTGATTCATTCTGTAGGTCCTCCATAGAAGAAGGGTGCCATACTTAGCTCTTTTTCATTGTATTCCACAGTCCCAATCACTTAATCCTACTTCCACATACATAAGCAACATGGTTATACAACCTCCCACTCAATATTCACCCCATTTAAATTTTCAAATTACTTATGCTCCTCCCCATATGAAATCCAGAAGTTCCACTGTGCCCTTTTAAAATTCATATCCGTTTTCAACAACTTTACCTATGGGGTTTGGGGAAGTCTATAAATATAATTAAGTGATGTAGGAAGCTCACAATAGTGAAAAACTATTTAACATAATGTAGATCATAATTGACCTACAGCTTTAGGTTATCATGTGTTAGTAAACAGAAGTTGAACCCAGGTCTTTATGTCTCAGAATCTCGATCCACTATGACAAGACACTTCAAATAAACTACCTTATATTCTTAAACATTTCAAGCAAGCCAACAATTCTGTTGAAAAGGATACTGATAAGATTTTAACAAAAGCTACCATGTTACCTACTGCCAAAGCCTTCACATTTTATACATTATTGTAATTTAGACAAGAATGTCATCTATACCTAAGCATATATCAAAGTCATTGAGAAAATATTTCACATCACTGAGAAAAGGGATATTGGATTTTTCTATGAAAGAATTCTTTGCAAATGAATACTGTCCCATTATTGACTACACTTTGGCTATGGTAATTCAGATACTTGAAAATCCACATAAGTTTATTATAATCTAAACTATTTCCTTCCCACCTTTCTATAAACACAAAATGAGAGACTTGTATCAGGTGCCACTTCCAAAAAAAAAAATTCTTGGTCACTTTGTCATTATTGCACTCTCCATATGTTATACCATATAACATAATCACCATTTTTCTATCTACATGTCATAGATATCTTTACATGTATACATATATGTTAATATATGTAAATATATTTATTAAATTAACTGAAAAGCAAAATATATGTGAATATTTATGTATAAACATTTTCCACTGATTTGTTTTCTGATCCCTCTCACACCAGAATATACATGATTTAAGTGTGAGCATGATACCTCTTCTTTTGTCTTTATATCCATAGCACCTAGCACTTCATATCCCAGGAACCTAGCATAGTGTCTGGCACATAATAAGTACTTGTTCCACTCTTTATGATTAATTGGTTAATTTCTGGTAAGCTAGTACTAAATTAAGTTTGAGGTGTCCTCCCTTTTTTATCATTGATCTTACAGTTTACCAAGAGTCTGAGTAAAGGGCATTAAGACAAATGTTAGGATTCTTGAGATTTAATTAATTTTCTGCTAATGACTAGTAAATGTAAGAAAAACATTTGGGGGCAAAAATTTTTAATCTGTAAAGCATCTATAAAATATGAATATTACCTAGGTCAGAAAGATGGAATAAAGATAAAAAGAGAGGTAAAAGTAATTCATAAGTGCTTATCACATAAAATTATGAGGCTTGTAATTTTTACCCCTATTATAATTAACAATTGAACAAAATATGTTAGTTCTTGTATGAGAGAAAGAAACAGAGAGAACACAGAGAGAGACAGAGACAGAGAGACAGAGACAGAGAGAGACAGAGAAAGAGAGAGAGAGACAGAGGGAGGGAGAGCAACAGATACAAAGAGGCAGGAAAAAATAATGAGAAATGGAGAGATACATAGAAATAGACAGATATAGACAGACAGAGCCACAGAAAGACATAGAAAAAAACCATGATACAAAGAAATAAATAGAGAAATGAGGGAGAGAACATATGTGTCCAAGTTTCAAAAATCTCTGCCTTCTATAGCGAACCTGATATTAATTTCAAGTCTTCTTATTTGGACAGTGTTAGCTTTGCTTATAGATTATTAACAAAACAGTAGGAAAAACACAAGCTGCAAAGTGCAAAGCCTTATTCCAATATAATATAAAGCTATACTCCAGTTTAGCTTTCCACATCAATCTCATATCCTTGCCAATATCATGGATGCTGCCCAGGGAACACATGCCGTTTACCGTTGATAGAGAAGCACTTGTTTAATTTAGTGCCTGCACCCTGTTGATTTTTATGAGTGGAGGGGGAGCAGTTTGAAGGAAACTGTTCTTTTGACAAATGAGTAAAACTCAGAACAGTGGGCTATTTTGTATTATTGGCCCTTCTATGATTTGTTGCGGGCGTTTGCCTTCACAACAGATCTAGACGACTAGCCCCAC